>NC_059427.1:72810130-73117880 GCF_021028975.2 Sphaerodactylus townsendi | reverse complement strand
GAAAGCAGGCTGAAGGCTGGATTTGCCACTAACCTGTAGTAGCATCTCTTGTTTGGTGTCACTGGGGAACTGTCCCATTGATCAAAACTGACCACATTTGTAGTCATCAGGTCTGAAGGCAGATTTCAAAGGGGTATAGTTCTTGGAAACAAAAAACAGCCAGCCAAATTCTTGGTATGAAATTGTCCCTAAAGAACAGAATCTGAAGCTATTTTCACAAGTGTATAGCCCAATTCTACATGTTTGGTCAAAAACACATCCCACTGTGTTCATATAGGGTTTATTTGCAAAAAAAACATGAATAGGAATGCAGCATTCCTGTCACATATATGTATACTTACCATTAAATCCTACTGATTTCATTATGACTTACTGCCATGTTAGTGAGCATAGGGTTAAAGTGCTTTTTGCTTTTCTTCTATAATTTGAAAGGAAAAACCATGTTGGCTAGAATGTGCTTGTATGTTTTTTTTTCAAGTCTGTCTTCAGTTTTCTGCCCCAAATTAACAACATTCATAAGAAACACGTTCCACATTAAAAGGCATTTTTGGGATCAACTGCAAAAACAACATATTGAGAGATACCCCAGGTCACCTAATCCAAAACTGCCAATCCATCCAAGTGACCAGTGCCAGCATCTAATTTTATTTGATTTTATTTTTATTCTGAAAACTGATGCCTGAAGATGGCGTTAGCAGAAATTCTCCGTATGATATTTTTAATGATGAGTTGGTCCCGCCACAAGCTCATTTGACCCAGTTTGCTAAGAAAATTCCCATATCGGAAGCATGTTCAGCAAAACTTGCAAGAAAAGACATCTCCCAACTCCCAGCTTCTTGAGATAGTTTGATCTGTGCCAAACTTGCCTTATACACAAGACATTTTCTCTTAAAATGTATGTTCAATATGCCTTCTTGCTGTTCAAAACATTGGATCCTGACTAGCATTTCCACATTCTGCTCTCAGAATGTGATTTTCCTGCCTCCCTTCTCCTGCAACAGACCAAAATGCCACTTATAATCCTGGTCCCTGATTTCCGGGGGTATTTTGGGTTCACATTGGAGAGAGGAAACTTGTACTGCACAAGAAGAAGTCCTTTTACTGATTGAAATGTTAGTCAGGATGCAATCCATGGGCAACCCTGTTTCTTTGAGACACTACAACTGCACTGCTCATCAAATCACTCATTCTTAAATAGTGCTCCTCTATTTCAAATAGCCTGCTTCAGATCTGTATCCTTCACTGGAGCCAATGGACTGGGTGTTTATCCATCTGTAGGACTCGATTCATGATTACCAGGCTTCTCTGATTGTCTTTTGCAAGGGTTGGTATACTGGTAGTTTCAGTCCTAAGGCACTGTGCTTGACTGACCTGGCCAGTGCTGATTTCTTTCATTTTTCACTGGTTCTTTTTGTACACTGCAGGTGGTTAATACAGCGATCAACCTTCAGTGTGAGGACTTGTAGAAACCAGGGGCCTCTCACTTCAGCCTCTGTGTCCACAGAGATCCCACTAAAAACACTCTGGGAAGCAGCAGAGGAGGAGGAGGCTTTCTCGCAAGAAGGCTGCCGCTGTATTGATGGAGAAGGTTTGGGAGGATGCCTGCAGGGCTCAGTGCGGGCACAAGGCAGTCCCTTTTAATGGCTTCTTTTTAAAGTTCTTCCCCTTGTGTCCCCTTGAGCACACAGTGCCCAGCAGGAAGTGCCCGGCCCTGCCCTCCCTGGGCTCCTGTATGCCTCTCAGCCCTGCCTGCATCTGCCTCTGAAGAGCAACAACAACGTGGGTCTTTGAAGTGCCTCCCACTCCCCCCACCCCCATCTCATCCACTTGCCACAGCAGCTGCCTGCCCTTTGCTCTGCTGAGGTCAGAGTGCTGGCTTGGGGCAATGACTGGCACATCTGCTGCTCTCTGCATGGCCCAAAAGAAAGTGAAATGGGGAATTAAGAGGGGGAGGGCAACCAGGGCCACGCATAAGGATGGTGTCTCTGAGCTTCGGACTGGAGCAGAATCAGGGCTCCAACTCTTTGTGGCTCAGCGTCTGTGGGACAGAAAGTGTTTCATCCCCCAATAAACTTACATCATATGACCAATTCCAGTTATTTAGGAACTAAAGTGGTTTGTTTTATGCTGATTCTTTTGGCCTCTGGCTCTCAAACCTCTGACTTCTGCTCAGCTCATCCAACTAGGAATGCCAGAAGCATAAAAATGACACGAGACACGTGCTAACATCACAAGAGTTGGCAACGCCAGCATTGCGCCATGATGACATCATGGCGCATGAAAATAACATTGTCTTCCAATATGCTGTTTGGCAGCAGGAACAAAATGCTCATTAAATAGTTATGTTCAGCACGTATCAGCAGATGGGAAACGGGATGAACGGAAGGAAACCTGCCTTTTACCACTTTCTGACTACTTCCCGACGTTTGCCAACTGGAGAATAGTAGTAGAGTATCTTCTGGATCCAGCTCTGCTGTCCCAACTAGCAATTGTGGGAAAAGAGCTGGAATGGGTGCTTCCCTCCAGGAAGCTGAATTTTTAAAGGAAATAGCACGTTTGTTGCCAGGACTGTTGAAAGAAAGGGGAAACACCTCCCACACACATTATATCAAGAACGTTTAGTGATACCCATATTGGGGACAGTGAAGAGGAGGAGGAGGAGGGAAAATCTGCAATATAGAAGCAACATCCATAGCCTTAGCAAATCTGTTTTACAGCATGCTGATGAACTGGAGATCTGGCTCATTGCTAGTGTCCGTTAGTGCTGGCTGCCCTGCTGGGGAACTGTGACAGAAACATTCTCTGAACATGGGCCAGTGCCACCTTTACATATCCTCTCTCCCAATCTCCACCCCACCCCCACCCCATAGGCTTCCAGATATGAGTTTAATGTGGAAAGGGTTAACCAGCTATTCAAAATTGCAGCCTTGGGATTCTGCTTCTTGTTGTTTTTTAAATTGTTGATGCTTGTTGCGTATCTTTACATGTAAGGTATAGTTTGCTCAGTGACTTAGAAAGGACTCTGTTCCCAGAAGGAGGCTTGGAGTCCTCTCAGATTTGCCCAACTTGACCCCAAAAATATTTTGGAAATTTGTCATTGAAAGGGATCTACGAAGGGATAGACTATTGAACCTCATTCCTAACAGATCATCCTCTGGGTATTTTCTTTCTTTCTTCTCCGTCTTTCCTTCCTTCATATCTTCCCTTTCTCCTCAGTAAGTGACAAGTCAAAGTGGCTTAAATCATTCTCCTCCATTTTATCCTCATGTCAACCCTGTGAGGTAAGTTAGGCTGCCAGTATGACTGACCCTAAGTCACCTAACAAGCTGCCATGGCAAACCAGGGATTCAAACTTGGGTCTCCCAGAGCCTAGTCCATTTCTAGCCTTCTTTCTCTTGCACGCTCTGCCTCTTCATCTGCTTCCCAGTGGGAGCTGGATCAATGCTGTGTGACAGAGATGTTAAAGCAGTGCGAGGACATGGCCAATGCCTTTCCTACCCATCCCCCAGCCTCTCAAAGCCAGTGGCCCCCTCCTGGTTGTTTACACTGAGCTATCCAAATGAAACAAATTCCACCCAGCTTAAGATGCTCCCCTCCCATTGCCCCTCAGCAAACACCAAGCCTTGCTTGCCCATCTCCCATTTAGGGCATGCTAGAGAAGCACAAAGCAAAGGAGGTTATCTTCCAAAACTGAATTCGTGAGGATGGTAAATAACTTCCTGTTGAGATCCATTGGATTATTGCGATGGATATGGAACATATTTGTTAAGAATGAGCTGGTGCCTGGTACCAGAGAGTCGGCACAGTTCCACTGAGAAGAGTTTGTGCCATATCTTTAGTTATCTGGTGTTTACTCCTCCACTTGTTCCCTAGAAGAAATGGAGGCTTTTCAGAGCAGCAGGCAAGGAGTTCTGACCTCCAGATTCTCTGCTATTACTGTCCTGTTCACGCAAGTTACAGTGAATGCACATGCACTCTGTATGTACATGCACATGTTTTTAAGAAAGGGACAACATGCATCCACTCAATACATAAAACCAGAGACCAGTACTTTGCTAAATGTGGGGTTTAAATTCAGTTAGCCGTATATTCATTGAACGTAACATGCAACATGCATATAAATAAATATCGGGTACACTGTGCACAGATCATACCTTCATTCATTGTAACTTGTGCGCAGGGTTAATGAATATGGATGTCATTAATCATGAGTTTCCTTTGCCTAAAGCTGAGGTTTGGGCCTTTTTTCACAGTGGATCTAGCGATCCACCCACATAACTTGTCCTCACTCACATGTTGGTTTCCAAATTCTAATTGTTTGGGTCAGCCTACTTGAAAAACAGAAGTGTTGCTCTTGTTCATATTCTTTTCTGTGCCAAAAGGGAAATGGTCATTGTCTATTCTTTTGTGTTGATTTGTTGACCACAGTGGTAAGGACGACTTAACCCTTTGCCTCCTGACTAACTCTATATTCCATTTAAAATAGAAAAATGACCACTGAGAATGGCCAGGACATCCATTGAAAATGACCTTATATATTTAGGCTAAAAAACCCAGAAGCCATCTGGAACTTAAGATCAAATTTAAAAAATCAAACAGGTATCACCAGTAAGATGGTGATACAAATGGTGGTCCTACACACACCAAAACACACTCACATATGGTGCTATCCTCAAGTTGGAGCATTCCACCCACATGGAAACAATTCATGGTGCTCTCTTCCCCCATCATATATGCATCTCCTGACACTAGCAAGACCCAAAATCCAGGATCCTTTGCTATGGTTTTGGGCTGCTGTTTAATTCCAGTCTGGCCACAAAAATTGTTCCTCTCTACTTGGTGGTGGCTAGACCACAGCTGCAGTGTTATGTTCAGTCTTTGGATGACAAGTTTACTTGGGATTGTGCCGCAAAGAATGACGATCATGAGAAAAAGTTTGCCAACCAAGGAAAAAATGAGCAATCCAAGCATATTTAAGGGGCATTAGCATGACACTTTCCTCCTGCTGTTGGATGAATCTCACATATATCCCCAGACAATGGGCTGAAAGGCTGAGGTTTGATGTTTTATTACTAACACCCAGATGCATAGCTTCAAGGGGGCAGGGGGGTGCGCGACACACCAGGTGTGATGAGGGTATTCTGTGTGGGTGTGACGAGGGTATTCTGGGGGCATGGCATGGACGTTCCAGGGGCGGGGGGGGGGGGCAGGACGGGGCAGAAGACGCACCAATGCACTGGTCACCTTCCCCCGTTGCTACACCTCTGCTAACACCACTCCCATGAACGCCACTTTTATCGTTAGAGAGCCAAAATGCACAGGGAATTCCAGAATGCTGCCATCGTCATACTATGGGATAACTGTGGGCATCATTTCACCCATGGAGAAAGAAATATATACCCACTCAGAATAGGATACCACCTCAAGCTGGGCACCAAAAAAAAGTTCAGACATTTTGGGAAGCAGCTGCTGGAAACAGTATAACTGTTAATAATGTGACAGGGCAGACCCATCAAGAAATTTCCAAAAACCTCATCTTGTAGCTTCACTGGACAGCAGTGGGAGGTGCTCCAATATCCTGCAACAAACACACTAGGTGAAATCAGTCTGGGCAACCTGTGATAGCCTCTGTTGCAGTTCAGATTCCCCTTTGTGTTTTTTTGACCTGTTGCCTACTCCCAATGTTGATTTCATATAGATTCATACCTCTCCTTTCTGCTACTGGGACAATTAAGACTTTCATATAGAACATTCTGGACAGCCAATGAGAGTGAAACTACTGTCCTACAATAGGTCCTATGGCCATCAGGATCTGTTAGAAGGGAGGATGGAATGGATCCTCTTTGTGACCCCAGTTGCATCCCTTCCATCTTTCATCAATGAAGCTCAGAATGATAAAAGTGGAGTTGTCCCACTTTAACTTCACAACAACCACAAGCAGTGAGGTCCACATGAGAGATAGTGGCTGGGTCAAATTCTTGTTTGTTCTTTCGATTTATACCCCACCCATCACAGCAGGGCCCAGGGCAGCTAATGATAGACATGAAATACAATTTAAAACATTTCATCCTTAGAAAATATAAATCTAAAATCCTGATAAAACCATAAAACCTTTTAAATCTATCAATGTTGCAGATGTTAACCCATTTAAAATAATTATCATTTGGGAGAGCATTTAGCAGTAGGAACTTGCCATGAGAAAAAAGTGGGGGTGAGGGGAGAACCAGTAAGCCAGATGGGAACCAGTAAGCCAGAGGCACAAGGAGCAGGGGCGTATCTGCAATGGAAACATGGGGAGTCAAGTGTCCCCGGGCGCCCTTCGTGGGGGGCGCAAAAATGCATGTTCGTTTGTGGGATTTTTGATTTTTAATGTTTTTGTTTTTTGCCTGCAGGGGGTGCAGTTTTTAGGTTAGCAGCACCAGAATTTCAGGGATTTTTCAGGAGACGCTCCTGATGATATCAGTCTGGTTTCATGAGGTTTGGTTCAGGGGGTCCAAAGTTATGGACTCCCAAAGGGTGTGACCCATCCCCCATTGTTTCCAATGGGAACTAATAGATGGGGGCTACAACTTTGAGGGTCCATAACTTTGGACCCCCCTAACCAAACTTCACCAAACCTGGGTGGTATCATCAGGAGGGTCTCCTGAAGATACTCGAAAATGTTGGTGCTGCTATCTTAACAATTGCACCTTTGACAGTAGGCACCCCCCAAATTTCCCCAGATTCTCCTTTTAAACATCCCCCCCTTCGGCATGGATTTAAAGGGAGAATCTGAAGTCTCCATTTTAAACATTAAAAGTGATGCTGTTTCAGGGTGGGTGGGGAATCCACCCCCAAACAGCATCACTTTCAATGTTGTTTAAACTGGGGACCCCAGATTCTCCCTTTAAGGTGAATTTAAAAGGAGAATCTGGGCTCCCTAGTTTAAACAACATTGAAAAAATGATGCTGTTTGGGGGTGGATTCCAGCATCACTTGTTTAAACTAGGAAGCCCAGATTCTCCTTTTAAATCCACCTTAAAGGGAGAATCTGGGGTCCCCAGTTTAAATAACATTGGAAGTGATGCTGTTTCCCCCAATTGAAGGGACTTGATACAACACCATAAAATGTTTTCACCGCAGTGATAAAACATTTTGAAAGCATTTTGAAAACATTCTCAAAAAATTTATTTCTGCTGTGTGGCATGGCCCATTGCTGTGTTCAGATTTGTGAGTTGGGGCATGTTCTATAATGTGATGGTGACTTTGAAATGACCTGGTGTAAAAAATCATTGTTTGGTCATGGTGGGGGAGGGTGGCCCCCCACCCCCCCCCCCCCCCCGGCAAAACTCAGATTTTTGTCCCAGGGCTCCATTTTCCCTAGTTACACCTCTGACAGGGAGCCTTATAGGAGGCCAGTCTGTAATGATGGTACAAATAGTGTAGTCCTCAGCCATAGGCAGAACAGCCAAATAAAGGTTTGAATGTTGACTTCCCTGGCCCTTGTAACAAATGTTCATTACAGTGCACCACAGACATGAATCAATAAGAAGGGTGGGGCTTAATCCTTTGCCTTCTGACCACTTTTACATTCCATTTACAATAGAAAAATGACCAGCAGGAAAGCAGTTAAGCAACTCCCACTGCTTCCCAACTCAAGACAATCCCTTCCTGAAACCAATTATTGAGGCTTTCTTACACACATTTATTTTTATACCTAACCACTGTGGAAGTACTTTATCAAGAAAAATGGATAGCTGTCCCTCATGGTTACTACTGAACCCTGAGATCTGGAATCAAGTGTAGGCTAGGGACCATATTTATATTTTATGTTACCTTTTTCCACTGTTATTTATGCAGCTGGTTCAAGATTTATTTGCTAAATTTCTTATATTTACTAAAACTAGATATAAAAGTATTTGATGGATATCAGCTGAGAGAAATTAATCAGAAGTGGTATTCTGAACAACTGATATAGGAAGAGACTTTCCTGATTCTGTTATGTACCTCAAAAGGTTCTGTATTCAAGGCAGCCAATGCTATGACTCTCCAGTGATGAGTAGGAGAGCAATGAAATAAATGTCACTTCCGCCAACCAAAACATCCTTTTGTTTCCAGATAATATGACAGCAATAGAATCCCCCCCCCCCCGCCAAAAAAAAAAAGCTTGGTCACAATTTATTCATATAGATGCCACTATGGGCCATGTCAGATTTACAAATCCAGACTTCCAAGGTAACTTACACCAAGAAAAGTTTCTGTCCAGAAATGGTATGTGTTTGTGTTTTGAAATGGGGGGGGGGAGGGGATCCCATAAAACCACAGGTAAGCCAGATAGTAAGTCATAAATAAACCCTGACAAGTGAAAATGCAAATATCTTATTTTTGAACTCTCGGGTTGTATTGAATCAAATATGGTTTCTGTCCAAAAAGTCAGTAGTAGGAGTGTCTGAGGGTGTCCCCATGAAAGCCAAGGCTATCATCTGCCTTGACAGCTAATTTTGAAATTATAAGTAATGGCTAATGATGTCACTTTGTCTGTTTTGCAGATCTGATTTAAATATACTGCAATAGAGTCATCTTTGCTACTTGAGAAAATTCTACAAGGAAGCATTAACTCGTCTGTATGGCTGATCATCCTCCACAGTTACTGATGAGTTGGGAACTTTGTCAACTGAGTCAATAGGAATAGATCAGATCCACTGCATGTAGCCATTAAGTATGAAGACCATGTGGCAGTCCCTGCCCTTGATTTATTGACTTTTGTGAAATATTATGCTTTGTCAAAGGAAACATGAACTATGGATCACTTGGAGAATGAAAACATACTACAAGTATACTACAAACAGGAGTGAAGCAACTGGGGAAACAACACAAAATGTGCAAGAGCCGATATGATGCACAATAGGTAAAAAACTGAAAGCTCCTTCACTACAAGATCAGTAGGAGTATCCATTTCTAGTTTAAAAATTATCTCTTCTTTGTTTAGGGAGAAAATCAAGCAGTGGTATCAGCACCAACTCTTAGCATTAGATCCACTACTTATAGCTTCGCTTATACTTTTATAAGCAAAGGACTACTTATATAAGGAGCCGCGTGGCATAGTGGTGAAGTGCTCGCACTGCCACTCACACAGTCAGGAGTTTGAGCCCCCTGTCGGTCAGATATCCTAGCAGCTGGCTCATGGTAAACTCAGCCATCCATCCATTTCTTGGTCAGTAAATGAGTACCTAGCTCATAGCTAGGGGGTAAAGAATAGCCGGGGAAAGCAATGGCAAACTACCCCACAAAAGCAGTTTGCCTATAAAATCACTGCTTGCAGTGGTACCCCAGGGTCCAACATGACTGAAGGGGAAACTTTACCTTTACCTATAGAAATGCCCTGGCCTACCTCTATAGAATGATACATGCTACAGAAGCTTGTCTCACTGGATCTGGAGGTGTTAAGAGTCATCAAAAGTTTTGCATACATTACATCACATATGCAAGAAGAGCCAAAGGTAGAAATGAAAAAGGGGAGGGGAAGTCAACATTGAACAAACTGTACTTGGCCTTGTAAAGGCAGAAATGGTATTGTACTTGCAAGATATACGTAATAGTTCAAGAAATCATTGGAAAGTCCTCTTTGCAAAATAGGAGTTGCACATCCTATCAGAGAAACTACAGATGGCACAAGCTTCTTTAATTGCATCACTAATACCTACCTTTGTCAAAAGTTTAAAAGAATGTCATAACCCAATTTGTTTGTGTGGAGTCCACAGAAAAGTGGACTTTCTGACTTGTTTTGTTGACACCTTTTTCTTCAGTCTGTATTCCCAACATACTTATGTGCAGAGCAAAGAGAGGAAGAAAAAACAATGGTGCAGTGGGAAGACAATTTTATTCCAGTATGTTAATAACTTTTACGTATTTCACAGAGAGCTTCCTCTGAGGGATCTGTGGAATATAAAAGCAGCAACACTCTCCCTAAACTGCTTTATGGCCCAATCCTATAGAGGGGGCGAACGGGCCAATGGAGGTGGCATAGTGCACCAGCAAGTATGCTCCCTCCGCTGGTGTAAGGGGCATCACTGCCAGCAGAGAGGGCAAAAGTGCCAAAAGCCAGGCCCCCCTCACCTCCACAGCAGCAAAGCCAGGAAGTGGCCACTGTCATGAAAGAATGCTGGCATCTGATTGGTCGCTGGCTCAGAAGGAGGTAGGCCAGGGCATTTCTGAGGGTGGAGCTGATGTAAGATGGCTTCCATTCGGGCTTTAAGGCTGGGAACGTAGCAGCCCAGACTCCAAACATACACCACCCAAAAGTCCATGTAGCCCTATGGAGAGCTTTCAAGAGGTGGGGGTGGGCGGTGTTTTCTGCCTCCCTGCACTGCCTGAAAGCCCTCAGGAGGCAGTGAGGCAGTGGCATCATCCTCAAGTGCCTTGGGCTTTGGTTTGGGCTGCCCATGTTTCATGGATAAAGCTCAATGTAGAAATGTGTTGGGCTATTAACATATCGGAATAAAATTGCACAGCAAACTACCTTTTGCAAGATTGCTACCAAAGTAATGTGATACTTCACTGAAGATATGTGTGCTGCAATATATGTCTTGCAAAAGCTCACAACAAACAAAACAAGGAAAACACAGTATAAGCTTTAAATAACAAATCAAAGCCACGCTGATAAGCCATGAAAAGAAAGTCGATAATTGTTTATTCCAGCTGCTTGTATATCTTTATTTTGACTGGAGACAGTCTTTATCAGAATTCATGAATGGTAGTTCATGAAAAATTGAGATTTCCAGCCACTTTTAAGCCTTCACTCCTCACACAGAATCCATCATAAGAGCCCTGGGTGTCATGTGTCAAGGCTTTGTAACAGAGGAACAACAAGAAAAAGCTTAAAAGTTGCAAAAACTCAGCCAAAACCAGGTAGGATTGTGAACCCTGCAACAGAGAACCAACAGCATTTCTGAATACAGAAAGACTAACCTGGTGCCAGCCTGAATATTATTCATATGACATGATTTCCAACTTGGGCAGGCAAAAGAGTACCCCTGCCCCACCAGCTGTTGAGTAGTGCACAGACATTTAGGGTATCCTTACTATTTCTGGGCCACATAGCAATGAAGAGGAGGCAATCATTATAGACATTTGTGAGCTCCAAGCTCAACGTGCTGAGTGATTCTGAATTGCATCTGAAAATACTAGGCTTGTACCTCACAACTGGAGTAGGAGCTGGAACAGAACATGATCCTGGACAAGAAAGTGAAGCTTGATTTCAGCCTGGAGTGGCTGAAGTTAGAGCAATGAGTGACAACATGCAGCTGCCTATTTCTGCACCTTAAGCCTCAACTGAAGTAACAAGACATTTTTCTTCAGGCATTATAGGGTTTTCAGCTCTATAGTTTGGGAAATATGTGGAGATTTGGGGGTGGAGCCTAATGAGGGTTTGGGGAGGAGAGAGACTTAAATGAGATATAATGCCATCCTTCCAAAGTGGCCATTTTCTCTGGATCTCTGTCGCCTGGATATCAGTTGTAATCCCAGGAGATTCCCAGCCACCAACTGGGAAGCCCTACATGCTTTTAATCCCATAAAACATGAAAGATAATGCAGAGGTCTTGTTTTAGGCTACAAAACTATGAAGCGAGTATTATGTGCATCTACTTGAATAATGTAACACTTACTTCCAGGCAGATGTCTATTGGATGACTTACTTATATCTGTGGGAATGGCTAAGCAAGGATCTCTCTGCATACTCAGGGTGTATTTATGATCATAATACCAGAGAGCCTTGGGATACTTTAGGGTATGTTGAGATGGGGTGGAGCATGGGACGCAAGGCCTAAGGAGTTAGTGTGGTGTTCAGAAGCTTCTGTGTCCAATTAAACCAAGCAAGGAGCCGGGCTGTAGCAATGACAGGAAATCAGCAGCAAAGTGTTGACTGGGGGGGGGGGGGGGGTTCGGGTTGTTTAACCCCAGGCTCACACATTTGCCTAGCTTTTACAACAGTCTTTAAAGGGCTCTAATGAGGGTCACAGCCACTTTATGGTGTGGCTGGCAGTGATAACACCCCAGCTAATTACCACAGCAATTTGCAGGCAAGCTGCCTCCACCACAGGGGGACACTCCAGTAAGGGCAGGCAGGAAAGATAGTACACGAGACTGCCAGTCAGAGCAAGGAAGAAGAGACAGAAAGAGTATTTCCCAGATCATACCCCCTTTGGCAGGTTCTTTCTTAGACTGAGAGAATCTGGAAATGATACCAGCGAAAAAATGAGGTAGCCGCACATTAGGGCTAAATGTAAGCTGGAGCTTATCCCCAACCTAACCATCCTTAAAATATGTGGTAACAATTGCATCCTGGGCATTTCCATATGATGCTCATAGCCTATTTCTCTAGAGATGATTGGGTTGGGGGTGATTATGTTGAGATGCGGCAGGATTTCTTCCACAGACCCCCTTAGTTCTGCTGGGTCTGATGGATTCCATACTTTAAGAAGCGCTTACGTGGAATACCAGACTAGACACAGTTCGTCCCATAGTCAAGAAAAGAGGAGGTGCTCTCATATATCTGCCACTCACTGGCTTCTTGATCCTTCTTCACTACTAATTTATCAGTCCCTGGACTCTTTCCTCATCCCATATCCTTCCTTTAAGGAGCCCTCCCAAGTAACTTCCACATATTGCTTGATACACTGATCACACTCAGTCACTGTTCTACAGTAGTTTTAGCAATAGTGTTGGCAGACAGCATGCAGAATGATATGCTACTGAAGTGAGCTCTGGGTGGAAATATAGGAGATGCAATGCATTATGGACTACAGTCCTGGAGGGGAGTGATAGTAACAGGAACTGCAGTTCAAGCAATGTCCTTCAACATATTTTACATTTCAGGTTTGTAAGGTGGGCAGTGGACTGCAGCGACAGAATCATGCTGAAATGTAGGAAGGCTTTATCCTGAGTCCGAGCCCGGTCTATCAAGGTCATCATTTCTTCTGACTGTGGCTGTCCAGGATCTCAGGAAGAGGCCTTTCAATTGCCTACTACCCGATCCTTTTAACTGGAGGTGCCAGGGATTGAACGTAGTACTTTCAGGATGCAAAGCAGACACCCTGCCATTGAGTCATGGCCCAGCTGCTGAATATAAAAGGGTGGGTTCCTGGGTCTGTCATTGTCATTTAGTGTCATCTCAGCTTGAACATTTTCCTTCTCAGAATTACAGTTTACCCTGTCTCTTCTGAGATTAATAGTAGGCCACTGGAAGCCCACAATATGTACTTGTCTATTGTTCCACTATTCATCTGTGCCATTTCCATTTTCTTGATTAAAAAGAGATTGCCCCAATCAGCCTCCCAATAACTTTATACAGAAGGGAAGATAAATTGATGAAAATATGTATGCTATCTACCAGCCAGAATAAGTAAAATAGTAGGCAGCCTGTAATTTATTTTTAACTTATTTTCTTTATTTATAGTTTGTCTTTCTCACAGAAACTGAAGGCAGGCTACATGGTGTAAAGACAACATATTTTAATCAGCGCCAGCATAGTGTAGTGGTTAAGAGTGGTGGACTGTAATCTGGAGAACCAGGTTTGATTCCCAACTCTTGCACATGAGCAGTGGACTCTTATCTGGTGAACTAGATTTGTTTCCCTGCTCCTAAACATGAACCTTGTTGGGCAACCTTGGGCTAGTCACAGTTCTTTCTCAGACTCACCTATCATACAATGTGTCTGTTGTGGGGAGAGGAAGGGAAAGAAGTTTGTAAGCTACCTTGAGTCTCCAAAAGGAGAGAAAGGTGGGGTATGAATCCAAACTCCTCCTCCTCCTCCTCCTCCTCCTTCTTCACTGAGACTCCTTACAGTATATAAAAGAGGGGTATATAATGTATAAATCCAAACTCTTCTTCTTCAAATCGCATGAGATATCTATAGAATTCAGATTATAATGCCTGCGTGTTTCCCGCTGTGTCTCGCTCACTCAGTTACATTCCAGTATGGGATTTCCAGCCCAAGCTAACTTCAACAGTAAATGGCTGTGCTCTATTCAGTATTGTCCCATATGCCAATCTGGTTGTCAACTACTGATCTGAGGGAAGGGAATTTACTATGTAGACTAACAGAACATCATATTGGAATGAGACCCTATGCACTGTCATGAATGTCTGTTAATAATCAAAGCACCACTTGTTTACTGGAGCGCTGTCTGTATGTCAGAGCTTAGCACTTACAACACTATCACAGCCAAAACCATGCATAGACTGCCAGCAAAGGGCGGGTGTAGATAACTCTTCTATCTAACACCCAGGGTCTGGAACATATCTGTAAATAGTGCTTCTATTCTGGAAACAGAAGATGATGTGTACTTTGATGTTTGCATCTAAGTAAAATTACTTTAATCTCAAAGTAGCTATAATTACTTCACATATTTCCCACTTTTCTCCCCAGTGGGAATCCAGAATATTTTATATTGTTCTCCTCTGTTTTTATCAGAACAACAGCCCTATGAAGTAGGCTAGGCTGTGTGTGTACGACTGGCCCAAGGTCTCCCGGCAAGCTTCCATGGAAGAGTGGGGATTTGAACCCAGGTCTCCCAGATCCCAGGCCAGCACTGTAACAACTGCAGTACACTTTTGCCAAGGTCTTGTGCTAGCTTGTTTAGACAACTTGAGCCTGCTAGCCTGTATCTCAGCAAAGTGGTATTGCAGCCTACAGTGCCCCCTGACTAGTTTTCATTCGCTGTACTCCTTTGGATTCCATTACTGACTCTCCACATCACTCAGCCTGGATGAGAAGCCAGGCTCAGGTGTAATTTCAAAGGAGAGGGAGAGTGACAAGATCCCATGACACTTGTGTCTGCTGTTTACAGGGTCCAACCATGAGGTTCTTCAGGCAGATCTGCATCATGATTTCCATGGTGAGAAAACAATTCCCAGGCACACGCTGGCTCAATTTGGATCAGGACCACAATGGCCCCTTCCGGACACACGAGGCGACTCAGGTTCGACTTGTGTCGGCGGAGTCGTATCTCAACTTGAGTCCTCCCGTTCCTCCGCACAGCAGCCGACTCGTGTCTCTGGAGCCGAGCTCAGAGGGCGGGACCACCTCCCTGTGCTGCGTTCCGATTGGTTGCTGTGTCCCCCGTTCTGCGCATGCCCAAAGCTTTTCGCACCGCCATGAGTCTCCCCTTCTGCGCATGGGCGAAATACTTAGTTGTGATTGGCTACATGGCAGAGTCGAGTGACGGAGATTCCGCGCTCCGTCGGCTTCGGCTCGAGTGCAACCCGAGTCCGCCAGTCGACTCAACTCCCCAGTAGAGTCGAGAAATTCAATGGCGAGAGGGAGGTGAGTCGAGTCAGACACGAGTCCGACGCTACGTCTGTGCGGAGGACTCAGGTTGGACTCAAGTCAATCTAAGGTCAACTCCGACAATGCGGAAGGGCCCAATGTGAAAGAGAAATAAATAAGCCTTTCCTGTACTATTTTTCTTTTGTTCAAAACAGCCCCAGGAAGTACTTTTTACCTACTGGTGAAACCTATATGTCCCTCTATATCAGTGTGTACATATGATGCTCCCAGTGGGGCACATAGTGTCCCCCAGGGCCATTTTTGGGTTAGGAAAACAGTGCAATGGGGAGGCTTAAGCACCCTCACACTGTGCACCAGGGTTCCAACCTTTACGCCTGGGAATTTTGCTTGGAACAGGAACAATCCAATGCACAACTTATTGAAAGGCCTCACACTGGTCTCAAGGCAGGGACAAACTGGCCATTACAACCACTCTGCAAGAGTCCTGGGGGACCCATTGCCTTCTTCAGCTTTAGCTCAGGGGTTGGAAGGGTGGCATCCAGCTCAGATTAACCACCACAGTCTGGGGAAGGCAGCACAAAGCCTGGGCAAGCTGCATGCAGTGTGCAGTGTGGAGAAGGGGACACTCGGCCCCTGCAAGCTGAGCACATGCACTCAGAAGCATGTGGATGGAGACCCCAGCACAGCTGTGGGAGGCACCCAGAAAAGCATTGCAATGAATGGGGCTGGTCAGCTGGCAGACTGCCTCTTTCTCTCTCCCTTCCACCCTTCTTTCTTTTGGAGGTGGCAAGACTCTGGTTGCCTAGTGGGTCAGTGATTGGAGAGTCACCATTCAGCCTGACTCTCCTCTCCCAGCACCTTATAGCAACACCAGGATCTGTCCAGGAGGTGCCCCCAACAGCTACCAGTGGGGAACCTGCTCCCTCTCTTTGTTGAGGGGTCGGGTGGACCTGGGAGGCGCTCCAGCTCTTCCTATATTTGCAGAAGGAACTTCACAGCCAAATGGAAAGTGTGTCACTAAATACTCTAAAGTTTCCCTTCTATTTGAGGCAAAAGAACTCTGGCTCCAAGAACTCCAGTAGGATGGTGAACAGGAGACGATTGAGAGGAATCCAACTCAAATGATCATAAGGAAACGCTCGGAAGAGGACTGAATTGTCTCACTCTGTTACAGCTGGAAGCCTTGCTGGCAAAGGGAGGGGAAGGGTTTGTAATGTCACAGAAGGAACGATTATTCCTAGCTTGCCTCTTAGCTTTGTGTTGATCCTGAATGGGAACAAGAGCTATTAATAAGTTTCTGAATTTCTCTCCTGGAGTTAAGGTGGGTGACAGGAAGAGTGGTTCCAGCCCAGAACACTCTTGGCCTCAGGGAATGGTCCCTGGACACAGTGCAAAGAGCTGATGGACTCGTGCAGAGATTTCCCTGTCGAAGGGGAATTAGAGATCAGTGAAAAGAACAACTTCTTTGTGACACTGCTGTCCTGTACCATCCATCCTATAGCTGTGTTGATCATCCTTCCCTGTCCATTGGGAGACCCAACACAGGAGAAGGTGGCACCTCTCACAAGCATGGTGAGGACAAGAGAAGGCTATTGTGCAGGTTGGGTTGGGATTTTGTTTTGATAACAGGAACCAAAAAGGATACTACTCATAAGAACTAGATTTGCTTCTTTCATTTTTGTGCAGTTAACCCTGGGGTTCTTAATCTGTGGGGTCTGCCTCCCCTGGAGAGGTGTAAACAGACTCCAGTGGAGGTGTGAGTTGCCTTGCAACTATACATTTTTAATCCATATTTTGCGTAACACAATCCATAAAATGTATTTCCATAAAACTGTTCCTTGTTGCTTGCGTTTGTGTTCATTTCACGGAGTGTGTATTTTTTAGTCCGTTCCAGAGCCTAAATTGTAGGGTCTGGATTAAAAAAAAGTTTGCATTTTTAGGCCATGCCCCAGCCCACCCCTGCTATGCCAGTGGCAGCAGGGGCACAGGGACTCTGGCACTGCTTCCCAGCACTAGGGATGGCCCTGGTGGCCACACACTAGCAGTTTCACCCCTTCATCGGGGCAAATGCCCCTGGGAGGGCAAATTCGTGCGCCATCTCCATGGGCAGATTTGCCCATCCCCCTTTGGATGGAGCCATAGGAACCATTCCCTTAAGCCAAAGCAGGAGGTGATTCAGTCTGAAGAGGGTATAAAATTCCCAGGCACTTTCCTGGTAGTTGCACACATGCCCAAATAAATCTGGCAGTGTTTCACAATAACTCCAGGCAGCTTCACTGCATGTTTGCGTCTTTTGTTTGTAGAAAGAGAGATATTCCACTGCCAAAAAAGGAATTCAAACAAGACACTGTCCTTTTTAGAGAGTGTTTATAAATGCATTAACCATCTATGCAGTTGCTCTAAGAATTATACTTCTGAATCACTGAAAATGTATCCCCTAAACAAAGACCTTCTGCAATTCCAAATCCAGTTCAATCACAGTTACAATAAATGATAATGAAGATGTTCCTATAACTTTTATACCAGATCTGCCTCCACCACTGAATGTATTTTACATAAAGCTCAAGTACAGCATCCTGTGGGAGCAACTGGAGTGTGAGGTTTAAGAGACCCTGTGGGAGGGGCTAACATTGAGCCAGGAGGTGTAGCTTAGAGATTTCATTAAGGGCACCTTTACTTCTCCTTTCTATAATATGAGCACTGCAGCTTCTCCAGTTCCTACTCCTACTCAAAGCCCAGTTTACACTAAATCTATGTCCCACCCTTTCTGTTCTGTTGCTTGTGTGATCCTTGAAGGCAGGGATTATATCCTGTTTTCTTTGTAGCATGCAGTGCTGTGCCACTTGAGTGCCAATCTCAGTGGAGGCCCCTTGGAGCTGCCATAATGTTTGTTCATAATAAGAAAGCGCCACTTGTGCTGAATGGCCTTCTGTATGTAGACCCCCACCGGCAGCACAGCACTTCCTGTGAGATCAGAGCTAACCCAAGTCCAGGGCTGCATTTGCCCCAGGATAACATAGGCACTTTCATGAATGTCATTTGCATAACCTGCAGGGTTATTTGCATTGTAAATCCCAACTGGCTCCATTGCCACTAGCGGGACAATACATACTGAGGGGACCCGGCTCCATTGGAATGCAGAAGCCAGCATATGAGCAAGGCCTGCAAAAGCTTTGCTGTCCTGAGTGATGGAACTTCCTGAAGCAAACAAGCCCTGGAGATGAATATGAGCACATCATACGCTTCTCTGCCCCTGTTATTTCTCTGCCTAATTACACAATCTCTTTTGCCTAGGATCCATGTCCATCAGGCAGCTGCTGCCGTTCAGGGTGCACATCGAGAAAGCTCTGTCTTCCCAGACAGCCTTGAAATTTGTTCTTTTTGAAAACAAGAGCTTAAACCTGTTTAGAAGCAGTTGGTGCCCCTAAAGCAATGCCTAGTGGATTAAAGGAGACCACGAGGCAGCTTAAATTTTGTCAGTGACTCTATAGGCAAACTACATAGAAGGGGATAATTCTGCTATTTGTGCCAAACAACTCTGGTTCAGTTACACTGCCCAAATAGTAGTAGGCAGAGAAGTGTAAAGAAGGGACAGTTTCCTCTGCCTTGTCTAGGGTTTAATTTCTAAATGTAGAAGCACTGTGGAAAAAGCTTGTCCAAAATTCAGTGCACTTTAAATGGAAGATTTTTTCCTTAATCCTAAAAGGCCATTTTTATTTACTTTCTGGTAAAAGCATTCTTAGTGGAGAAGCATTCTGAGTACCTGTACTTCAAGGTATTATTACTATTTCTTCACATATTCCAGGCCTGGGCCTGGCACTGAGAGCAGATTCCAAGCCTAAGCCTCCAACCCCCTCAGGGGGATCCATAGATATCCCCTATTCAAACTGGAAGGCTGAAGAGGGCAGCTGTAAAAGGTGTTACTTTTCCTTTCTTCCAAAGGTAACTTTTCAAATAAAAAAATCACACATAATTGCTGCACAGTGGACATTTCTGTGCAGAAAGCAGGGTAAATCTCACACACACATTTGTGATGACTGTCTCTCACAGATTTCTCTCAATGATTGTGCACTGAGGAAACCACTATGGCCCTCACCTTCCTAGAATGTTTACATAGCAAATGTGCCTTCAGGAAGAAATAACGGTATGCACCATTCACATATGTTGTACATGTTTCGGTCTAATTCCATGTATTAGTGATTAGTGATTCTCTCACACACACACACACATACATGCACTTTTATCTTTCATTTGTTTACAGCTAGAAAGTTTACAGCTTTTCTCCTTGTGTTCAAGGGTGCATGAAGGGGCAGAGCTCCCCACTCCAAATGCTCTGCCTCAGTTAAAATAATGGATCATGTCGCCAACTGTTTTTACATTAAAATGGCTTACAGTAGGTAGCAGTGGAATCTGTGCCAATGCAGCCCCAGGAAGAAAACAGCTGAAAAACTAATGCAACCAAAGACAAGAACATCTCAGCAAGCCCCAGAGGCTGCAGTTACCTGGGGAGTGAGGAGCCAAAGCTAATCTCCCCCTCCCTGGGAGCCTATTGATATGTAGAGCTCTGTTTGAAAGGAAGATGCTCCTCGGAGCAGCCTCTGGCTGGGAAGGGGCTGACTGGTGACTTTGGAATGTAAGTTTGTTTGGATGCTAAGAAGGCGATTTAATCAGAAGTTTCAGTGGTCCCGTTCAGCATGGAAAGCTGGATTGGCAGGTGGCCCTTCATTGGCTATCCTGTGACCCCTGAAAGAGCCAGATTTCTGTCGCTCTGTCTTTGGCAAACTGGCATGCCCTTGTTTATTGACATTTTACAATGCCCATTGCATCCCTTTGCAGTCTCTAAGACAGGGGTAGGGAACCTTTAACACTCAAAGAGCCATTTGGACCCATTTTCCATGGGAAAAGAAAACACTTGGAGCCGCAAATAATTTTTGACATTTAAAATAAAGATAACACTGTATATATTGGGTTTTTTTACCTTTTACTCCGCTCATTCTGAGAAAAGCGCATGGATGCATCTGCCCTGCTGCCTGCAGAGTGGGCAAGGATGGGGCCAGCAGCTCGGCCTCGCCAGTTGCCGGGAAAGCGCCCGCCCCGCTCCAACGGGGCAGGCGAGAGGGGAAGCCCGTGGCGTGGCCCAGCTGGCCACGGGCAGTTGGTGTGCCTGCCCTGCTGCCTGCAGGGCGGACAAGGATGGGGCCAGCGGCTCGGCTTGTGGAGCCGCAGTGCAAGGGCAGAAGAGCCGCATGCGGCTCTCGAGCCGCAGGTTCCCTACCCCTGCTCTAAGACAATTTGCCATGAACAGGGGACAATTAATGAGGGTAGACATGTTATTGGGTTGGGGCACGTTTGCAGCAGTTAAGGTGGAAGCAACCTGTGCTTCAGTTGGCTGGATGTTTTCTTTCCAAAGATGGACCAACCCATTCAGCTTGCACTTTAAAATGTCTCATTGCTTGGTTTTCTGAACAGAGAGATGAGCTCACAACACTTGAGTCCCCCAGCTGCTTCCTAATGTGGCAGAACCTCAGGAAAAAGACTGCCCTCCTCCAAAATGTGCTGATAACACAGTCAGCCCCTCTGTGCATGTAACTGATTCATGCAGCCATTTTCAGAAAGCCTCAAGGACAGACTATCAGATCCTTTAAGGCTATCAGATCAAAAGGCTAAGGAATACTCTGGAGCTGCTGCCTTTGGTTATGTTGAAGGGAAATGAGAGGTAGGCAAACATGTTCCACATTCTTAAATCCCAGAAGGGTAGTTGTGCTAGCCTGGGCAGCAAAAATAAGCAGGGATCTCGTGGCACCTGGTGGAACAGGCTCCCTAAAGAGATCCAGGCCCTGCGGGACCTTCAGAGCTTCCTCAGGGCCTGTAAAACTGACCTGCTCCACCAGGCTTTTAGCCAGCTGGGTTAGCCATTGGACCCTCGTACCACCTAGGCCTCCCGTGTGTGGGGAGGGGGATGGAAGGGTATAAGTCACCTTGGGTGTTTGTGTAAGTTGTATAAGTTGTTATAATGAGAATTTTAAACTGGTTCTACTGATTTGATTGGAATGATTGGAATTGATGAGCACTGCCCTGAGCCGTTTGGGGGAGGGCGGTATAAAAGGGTAATAAATAAATAAATAAATAAATAAATAAATACATACATACATACATACATACATACATACATACATACATACATACATACATACCTCTAAAAGACCCAGGGTCAAATTCCATTCTGCCATGGAAATTTCATGGGTGATTGTACGCCAGTCGCTCTTTCATTGTTTCCTACCTCACAGGTTTGTAAGGGTGAAATTGCAGATGTTGTGAGCATGGAAGGAAGGAAGGAATCCTCACTATGTAGTAAGTATACATTCATATCTGAAAACCCAGATAATAACATAGTATCATAAAATATATTACAAATAACCACAAAGGCTCAATTTTAATAATCAAATATACAATATTTCAGGATATGACACGTGAAAGACCTAAAAAGACCTGACATATTTTGATCCAATTGAATCTTCTGCAGAGGTCATTAAAATAACCCACACATACAACTATTCATAATCCATACAGATTTACAGCCCAGTATGTATTAAATAGGCCAGGGGTAGGGAACCTGTGGCACTCCAGATGTTCAGGAACTACAATTCCCATCAGCCTCTGGCCGTTTCTGCACGGCCCAAATACGACGGCCTGGGGGCGGTAAAAACGCCGCCCCCAGGCCGCCGTTCGCACAGGCGCCGCTGCTGCAACGCAGCAGCGGCGACCTGAATGCGCTTCCCTCCCCGCAGGGCGGCCTCAGGCCGCCCTAAACAACAACCCTTTAAAGGGTTGTTGTTAGGGAGCGTCTTCCCTGGCGCGGTGCGAACCGCCGCCACAGGGAAGACGCTGTTTCCTCCCTTCCACTTAGTCCTCGGTAAGCCGCTTGGCGCGGAGCCCACGCCCACACTGTCCCTCCCACCTCCAGGGGTCGGAGGGCAGCGGCTGCGATGCCCCGCAGGCGACGCAGGACGACACGGTAAGTGGGAGGGAGGAACAGGCGGCTCGTGCGGAGCCGCCTGCCTTCTGCCGGCCTTCCCCTCGCCTGCTCGCACGCCTCCGGCGAGGTAGAACCCGCCCCCACGCCGGCGAAACTCTCGCCGGCGTGGGGGCGACCGGAGGCCGTGCATAAACGGCCTCTGTCAGCATGGCCAATTGGCCATGCTGGTAGGGGCTGATGGGAATTATAGTTCCTGAACATCTGGAGAGCCGCAGGTTCCCTACCCCTGAAATAGGCCAAAGAAACATTAAATGGTGTTCCCACAGGTAACTATGATATATATCATGAATCTTACAGGTTTCAATCTACTAGGTAATTTTTTAACATAACACCACTAGGAAGACAAAATAACAGCAAATTGTCTTCCCACAGATATCTACAGTTTATATTAGATTTCTATTCACAGTGTGATAAAATATTTGTTTTATACACATTAAGGGATTGCTTTTTTAGACTTCCCACCCGTTTTGGTTCTGAAATAATGGGCAGCCCTGGAGTGACTGCAGAATGGGAGTACTATGCATGCTCCATCTTTCTTTTTTCTATCAAGTCACATTCAACATATGGCAATGCCTGGTGGGTTTTTGGAGACATTCAGAGGTGGTTTGCCATTGCCTGCCTCTGCATCACCTGGTATTCCTTGGAGGTCTCCCATCAAAATACTTGCCAGGGTCAGCCCTGCTTAGTTTCTAAGATCTGAAGAGATCCAGTTAGCCTCGGCTATCCAGGACAGGGGATGCTCCATCTAGGTCCCTATAATAGCCAAGTTGCTGCATTCTGCACCAGTTGAAGTTTTTGAATTGATTTTGAGGGGTGACTAATGTCCAGTGCATTGTAGTAGTCTAGTCCTGATGTCACCATAGCATGGATCCAGGTGACCACACACACATATGTATGTATATATTTATGTGTGTATATCTTCTATATATATAAAAATCTAACAGTGTATTTGTCCCTGATGGTATCCCTCAGAAGCTGCTGGACGGATCGCCCCCAAATTTTCACAGGATGTCCCTCCCTGTTGCTGGAAGGTACTTGGACCTTCAAACCACCGAAAGTCCATACCTGAGCCAGGTAAAATGTCTTTTTCCTGGCGCACCAGGCCATGAAGCTGCCTCTGTTTAACTGTCACCCTTAGAATGTTTGTGCAGCCTGTCTGTCTGTGTATTACCATACACACTTTGCCGTGTGAGACGTCAGGTGGAGTCCCCCCCTCACACGCAGGTAACTTTCACTCTCTGCCTCACCCACTGCTACCACACAATACACATCCAGCTCATCCTCATACACCTCACTCTGCCCTCCCCTCACATCCAACCACCACTTACCCACTTCCTCACCCATATTCACCACAGCTCTCTTTTACTAAAAGCAAGCTGGAGTTTGCCTTTTTCTTCTAAGAAAGTCCACCGGGTGGGGGCAAACCAACACTACCGGCTCCGCTTCTTTTGCACATGGCCCTTTAAGAACCCAGGGAGCTGGCCTCGATCTGAGCGCCTTACCACCCTGCCTCTGCTGCCTGACTGGGATAGCCTGCTTGCCCCAGTTCTGCCTTACCCAAGCCAGGACTGTGTGTGTCAACCACCCTCATGGACAGTGGGATTCACACTCTGGACAGTTCCATTGTGGAATGGGAAGGGTTACCTTATACTAAAAAAACAATACAGCACCATATAACAATGTGCATTGAAAAGGGAAAGAGGGATTCCATTTGACCACCCCAAAAGGCTATGCTGGGAATCATTGGACCTGCATGGACATCTGTGTGGGTTGCAGACTGTGATGAGAAGGACAATTGCCACAGCAATGTATATATGTAAGTATGTATCATCTACATATTGATAGACAACCCCCCAAACCTTGGCCAGAGGGCCTAACATAAAGACTGAAGAGAACAAGGAACAGGATCATGTCATGTGAAACCCCAAAGGATAGGTCCCACACTGATAGCTAGTCTCCAGTGGCAACTGCTTGGTCCCAGAATGAGTGAGGAATGATTTGAACCAGCCCAACCCACAATCCCTGGTGCCTTCTTTGGCCATCAGGTGTCTCCATGAGATGGCACAGTCCACTGCGTCAAAGGCAGTAGGTACATCCAGCAGGAGCAAACAGAAGGCCTGTCCTCTTTATGCATTAAGATAGAGGTTGTCAAGGAAGGCCAGCAGAACCATCTGTGTCCCAGAGCCCCTCCTCAAACCAGAGCGAGAAGAGTCTCCGGCAGAGGAGTTATCCAAGAACACCTGGAGTTGGTCTGCTACTGCTCTGTCCATCCCTTAGAAGGTTAGATTAGAGACAGGGCGATAACTGGCTACATAATTGACATACTATGCGATGAGTCAACTCATTGTTAAGGGCTTGAGTTCACTGATACGTCTCCTAGGTTATTCCAAGATGCCTGACATTAAGGCAAAGTACAAAACAACCGCTTGATTATTCCCTTGCCTCTATCTCTGCAACTAGGATAACGGTACTTCCGGAGTTCTATTAGACCTCGCACCTTAAAGGGGAAGGAAGGTGGCGCTCAGTGGAGTCTGGACATTATTAATATATCCCTGAAAAAGACGAAACGTGCGCGGGATCTGGCTGGATTCTTCGATCTCCAGCCTCTCAACTAGGGACCACGCAGCAGTGAGTGCCGCGGGTAAAACTCCCATTTGTGCGCTGCGGGCTGCTTTTGGATGACCTGTTTTATTGGATGCCCCCTGCCTTGTCGCCCGCGGTCCTTTTTCACCCCCTTCCCACGATCTCTGAGCTTTATCATCCCCTCCCCGCTTCTGTCTTCTGCCTCCGGAGGGCCGCCCCCTCCCCACCGCGAGGTTCTTCTGAACGGGACTTTAATGAGCGGGGTCTCCGGTTACCCCTGCGCGCAAAGAGGAAGCAAAGCCCCGGCAGAGAATGAACTCTCCTTAATCCCCTTTGCCGGAGCTTGAGGGGAGAGAATTTAGCTAATGTGAGCGTAAAAAGGGCCGGACGCGGGCGGCGGAGGGGGGGAGAGGGAGGGCACAAGGGAGGGGGCGGGCCGGGGCCCCTGCGATCCTCCCCCTCTGCCCCGGCTCTTTTCGCGGCCCATTGTTGGCTCCGAGCGGGCCGGCTGCGCGCTGCGCGGGGGTGTAACCTGAGCCCTTTGGCTACAAAGTCCCCGCGCCTGGTGCGCAGCCGACAGAAGGCGCCGGGAGCCGGGATCTGTGCGCGGCCGGGCCGGGCTGGGCTGGGCTGCATCGGGACTCCCGGCCGGGGAAGAGGCAGGGCGCTGAGCTCGGCGGCGCCAGCGCCGGACGGGATTTATAGCCGCTGTCGCCGGACTCGCCGGGCAGGCGACTGAGGGGGCCCGGCGGGGTGCCGCTCCTGGGCCGCGCGCGGCGGGTGGCCCCCGAGGGATGGAGCGCCGGGGCTGCTGCGCCCCGCACCAAGGAGCCGTGGCGCGGCGCTAAGGCGGCCGGAGGAGGTGAGGCAGCGCAGCAGAGGGCCAGTCTGGCTGGCCGCCTTGGGCAAGCCGGGTTGGAAGGGCTGCCGGACAGGCGTGCGGGTGGCTGGAGCCGGACTCGGGCTGTCTCCTCCGCTGCGACCCAGGAGGCTCCCTGGGATGCGGCGGGGCGAAGAAGCGCCTTTCCGAGGCGGCGGGTGAGGAGGTGGACTTTGACCGGGAGAGTCTGTAAATCTGTTACCAGCCTGGCCGGGCACGCAGAAACCCTTTGTGGCTCGGATTAAAGATTAAACTGCCCTCCGGAGCCCCTGCTCGGGCAGAGCTCTCCGCCCCCACCCCCCCGGCCACTCTCACCGCGCACAACTCCATCCCTGAAAACTTACACCGTGTACACACACACTCACCATCTATTCAGCCCACTCGCCCCAGACACGAGAACACGCGCTCTTCCTGCACGCTGGCTGCTTTTTTCGGCACACCGCGGTTTTCAAGTGGAAGCCCAACCCAGCCACTGGAACCCCATTGGTTTCAACGAACTTGCTCCCAACCTAGGTTTATTGGGTGGGGGGTGGGGTATCCTGCAGTCTAATTGTGCTGTGCAAGGGGAGATGCTGCTACACAGAGGGGGCATAGATACTGTGACAATATGCACACTATGATCAGACTTCATCATCGTCACCCTTTTCCATGATTCTCAGCCCTGCACACTATTCTCAGGCATCACAATAGTTCGTCCTCCATGGTCAGAGCCCACGCCCTGTTTTTTGTATTGTCCTTATGCAGGCTTCCTAGATCACCAGCAGTGCAGGTGAAAAGGGACATCTGGTTACGATTTTGATTTCAAAAATATGAACCATAAGAGGGAACTGAGCAGTGCTACATTTGGAAGGGTGGAGAAGAGTCCCGAAAGTCAGAGATTCTGGGACTCATGGGGGGGGGGGGCTCCCTTATTCAGACAGGAGGCCTTTGCGGGATCTGCTGGACGTTGGGTACAAAGGACTAGAACTTGGAATGACACCTTAGCCCCATATGTACCTCAGCAGATTCCCCGAATACGAGCCCGTTGTTGAAAAAAGCACTGCAGAGTTGTAGTAGAAAACCATGCATATCCAGGAACTGTGCTTTACTTTAATCTAGTGGCTCAGAACTTGGCTTACTTGTTTGAAATGAAGATATCATGCGAGATTGTTCCAATGAATATCTCAGAGTAACTGTGAAAAAGAATGGCTACACGTGGAATCATCACCAGCTCTCTCCTTCCAAAGTGAGCGTCCTGCCAGAGCTAGAGGGCCAGGGGTCTTAAAAAGCTTCTCAGGGCAGGCTGAGAACTGTCCCTGTGTACTTCCATCAGCTGGTGAACATGGAGGACAGAGGACTCTCTTTCCTTTCTTGTTCTAGGGTTTGAAGCTTCAACTGAGAGTCCTGGGTGAGAAGAAGAGACAACAGAATGACATCCCTGTTGTGGGGCCTTCTTAGTTTCCAGATAATAGCAGCACTTTCTGTTTGGCCGGGTGCTTCTATGGAAGAGGCCACAGAGCCAGGTAAGAGTCACTGAAGGAAAAGGTGCTGCTCGTGCTGAGGGGAAGAGATCAGCATTTGATAAGGGTGCAAGAGATGGAGACCAGACTTTTAAAGGCTGCTACTACTTATAATTCATAGGACACTTTTAAACTGCAGTGCATTTTTCGTGATGGAAGAGATCTCTGTAATGCCAATCAGCGCTGTTCATAGCAGATTAAGTGATTTTTCCCCAAGGCCACATAATGAGTTTATGTCATGGGAGCGAAAACCTACCTGGTCAGAGTCCAGTTGTGCTGGCCTGCACAGGTGCTGGGTCTTGATAACTTTAGTGGTATAATGTGTTGTAAGCCTGCTCTTCTCTAACCTGCTATAGTAACATCAGATGTGAAAACAACACATTTCCCGCCCACCATGCGGATGCATGAGGGCAGAATAAAAGTAAACAATTGGCCTTAAGGTTTGCAGCTGCCTATCCCCTTCCTTCTACCCCACAGTTGTGGGAACACAGAACTCGAGCATCTAATGATGGCTGTAGGGTAGAAAGTATAGTTTATATGACTGTTTTTGTCCTGGGGAAGGGTTTACTTTGTGTGTGATACACAGAATGTGCACCTGTTGTCCTTCAGCGTATAAATTTCAAACGGATGACATTTTACCATAAGATGAAACTGAAATACAAATTTCTACTAAGTAAAGATTAAACAGAGACTAGATTTTTTTAAAAGACTGAATTGAGAATTGAGTTCTTCCATAATTAATCTGTAGCAGCAGTATTTTCTTGTAACCTATTCATGGTATTGTGAGTATCTCTGTTGGATCTGCCTCCTGGCTGTGATTTGTTGTCTACTTTTTTGGGGGGTGGGGGAGATTTCCACAATGGATTGAACGTGTCTTGATCAAGCAGACACATAACAGATTTGTGTAACAGTCTGTAATGTAGGGTGAGTGTGGCTTGCCTTGCTGAGTGGGTCCAATTCAGTGTTTGTTACTATTTACCCTGCAATAGCTCTAATTGTGGATCCATTGCTATGGAGCCAGACACTGTGCAAACATATGGGAGACAGGGCTCCTGATTCTACCAGTTATTACAAAAACACTGTTGTAAATGCTAAGTATGGACTTTGTGGAGTTGGTTAAGTTTGGTTTTATGACATGGCCCATTGAATAACATGGTTTACTAGTGCTGCTGATTCTTTGATATAGCTCTAGAGCAGTGATGGCGAACCTTTTCGAGACCGAGTGCCCAAATGGCAACCCAAGACCCATTTATTTATCGCAAAGTGCCAACACGGCAATTTAACCTGAATGCTGAGGTTTCCATTTAGAAAAAACAGTTGGCTCCAAGGCGTGCGTTACTCGGGAATAAGCTTGGTGGTAGTTGGTGGCTTTGCTTTGAAGCAACCATGCAACTCTTCCTACGGGTGAATCACGACCCTAGGAGGGTTTACTCAGAAGCAAGCTCCATTGCCAGCAACCGAGCTTACTCCCAGGTAAAGGATCACACTTTAGTTCTTTGCATGAAAATCAGTGGGGTTTAACAGCGCTAATCAGGGTTACCTGCACTGCTTCCCCAAAACTAGGTCTTAGGTTTAATGCTAATAATCGAGCCTAGCAGCCCAGGCCAGACTAGATGTGTGGGTGGGGGTGGGGGTGACTCTGTTTGCGTGTGCCCACAAAGAGGGCTCTGAGTACCACCTCTGGCACCCATGCCATAGGTTCGCCACCACTGCTCTAGAGTAAATGGCCAGTACCAGGTGCTTGGCATCCTGTCTCATACTTCAGAAAAGACTTTTCTCCCATCACTACTCCATCCAGGGAAAAAACCAGGATGTTTATCATGTGTGCCAGCCAGCTGCTTCCTCCTCCCCCTCCCCAATCATTGTACTTTGCCATCATCAGCTACCCAGCTATTTATCTTATTGCACTGAAGATGCGGGCATTAGGGCATTGTGGTTGACATATAGATTGCTTCCTGCAAACTCATTTGTGGTGCGGGGTGGGTGAAATGGAGATTATGTATATTTCATGGAAAAGTAAGGGAGTGAACATGAAGTTATAGGATGCTGTTCTTGGCTTTGAATGTCTGTGATTTAACTGGGTATCTTTACAATAGGTGTGCTTTGTAATCAGGCTATGAGAACAAGGACTCTGATTTATGTCAAGAGGATCCAATTACTACTGACATTTGCTGGTTCTGGATAAAGCTGTCACAAATTGTCCATGCTGGCATTATAGATTTGTTTCTGGCTCATTTGTATCATTGCTATCACCTGTCAAAAGCCACTGAAAGCTGGTGGGTGGAATAGACATCTCCCCAGGTCCCAGAATTTGGAGCCTCTTAGCCATCAAACCTGTCTTTGTTGTCTGATCATAAGGGTCTGAAAAGTTACGAACTCTGTAATAACTTTAACTGGAATATATCCTGAGTGTATCTTGGAAAGGGGTGAGGGTGTGGCAGTTTGGCAGTTGGGACATTCAATTGTATCACTCCCATTTTTGTTTAGAATGCAAATTGTTGTAGAGCCACAACTAGACACACTAGCTGCTCAAGCTGCTAATCAAATGGGCCCCATATCTATTTAAAGCTCTCATAAAGGTGGGGGCTTCCTTTCCTTCCAATCAGAGTGGTTTTCTTAGACTGAAGCCATATTCGTCTAAAACCATTGAATTACCCTTGGCAATTACTTTAAGCATTTAAGAATTATTTGAAGTCTCCTGCTAGCTCCACAAGGAATGCAAGAATACCTCCAGCTCTGATCCTGGTAGGAAAGAGCCAGGCTTGCAGTGACCACATTCAGATTGCTGTCTCTGAGGCTTGGCAGTTTCCAATCTTGTGCAGAAGGGATGGAGAGGTTCCCCCCTCCCGCCCCCATGTGTGTGTACACACACACCACATCAGAACTGTTCCTCTTAGCAGTCATCAGCTTGGAAGACTGGCACCACTAAGACTGTGTGTGGAGGACTTTACGACTGTGTTGGTTTGAAGGGGAAATGGGGGAGTTGGCAGGGCTCCCACAACCCAGGCTGATGGTGGAGGAGGATGGGTCACCAAAGCAATTATAGTTCAAATCCAGGTTAGACAAACAGGGAGGCGGGAAATTGTGGAGTCAGCTGAGTGTGAAACCTATCACTCCCACTCATGCCATGGGGAAGGGAGGGGGAAAAGGTCTGTGTGCTTAGGGGGAAATGCCTGAGCTAAGCAGGAGACATGCAAGTACGAGGAATAGATCTGAATGAAAAGAGAGAGGAGAAATGGTAGTATTGATGAGGGGAAAGGAACCATGATATTACTCAGCCTTCCCTTTCTGCACAGCTGCACTTTGTCACTGGCAACCATAATAGGGGCTCCTTATCTCATTCCCCCTCCTTCCCTTCCCCCACTCCGACCTGTAGAGGCAGAGCTGGAGCTAATAACAGAGCCCGCTGCTGAAAGGGGCCTGGCCCCTATTGTAAGCCCGGGCAAGGAGAGCACGGGAAAGGAGCAGTGTGGTTGGGACAATGGTGGCTGGGGGAGGGGCAGCAGCCATGGGCTTCCTGACATGTTCATTTTGGAACCTGTCAAAACAGTCACTCTTGGCTGAGTGAGTGACCACTCAATCGAAGGCCCCCACAGAGAGGCCAGGGAGGGGAGGAGGGAATTGAGCAGATAAGTCATGCTTCACTGTCCATGGGGATCCTTTCTCCTGTCCACAACCGGCAGCAGAGGAGCTTTGATGACATCATTGCCCCATAGAACAAGAGGCAAAGGCAGGAACCCCGGACAAAGGCCCTTATGGACAGAGTTCTGAGGATGGGGGGTGGGGGTGGAGAGTGGGGAGGGACTGCGGCTACACTCTTCCTCAACCTGTAGTCCTTGTTGTCGTTAATGATTCCTTGCTATTACTTCAAAGTCCCAGTCATATCTTCTTTCCTTATCACTGCTCTGGTAAATTTGCTGCTGCAGTGCTATTTTGGATGCTGCAGTCAAAACAAAAGAAATCCAGTAAGCACTGGGACCTAAATATACTCCTTCCTGATACCACTTCCTCCTGCATCCAAATCTCCTCCATCTGCCTGTGGAGTCTACACACAATTAATCATCTGAAATCTCATAAATACTCAGTCACTCTGATCGCAAATCCGGAGGAAAAAATGTTTGCAAATTAACCTAAAATCTTTTATGGTTATTCTCTCCCCTCCCAGTTTTTCTCTTCACACAGTGCCCCAAATTGGAATGTTTTCCTATAAAACCATCAGTTTTACCTGGGAAAAGAAGCAGCCATGAAACAAAGATGTTTCCATTCTCCATATTATTCCTTCCTGTAAACCTTTTCCTCCCCTCTGCTTTTCTTTCATGATTATGGTTCTGCTAAATTTGCTATTCCAGGGCTATTTTGGATGCTGCAGAGTTGAAATGTAAAACTTCTGTAAATTGTAAAGTCACGGAAGAAATGAACTCTCTTTTCTGCTCACTTTGGGGACCAAAATTTTGGAGAGAATTTGCAGTATTTGCAGTTTTACTTTCTTCTTGGCTAAATTTATTATTTAAGGCAGGACATATGTTCTTATATCTTATACTTTCATTGTATGATATATTGCTTAACACCATGTAAAACTGGTAATGTTTACAAATTGCCTTTGTTTTATTGAAACAGCTTTTATAAAGCAGAGTTGCAAGCTCGCTTGCCCTTAGAAACAAACATTCTTCATGATCCTGGGCATGCTTGTTTGGAAATAGGTCCCACAAAACATAGTGAAGCTTGCTCTTGAATAAGCATGCATTGATTCAAAATTGGGAAAGTAAGGGTGAAAAAGTAAAAGTCAAAAATAGAAAATAAACATGGTAATAAGCAAACTGAAGGTTTTATTATCTGAGTTTTTGATAACTCCAGGTGTTTACTTACACCATAAGATATACTTGAAAAGTTCAAGTGTTTCGTTGATGTCATCTGGTAATCCTCTGTACGTTTTAAACCTTGTGGAATTTATTGGGAAATATTTCTGGTTAAAGATGAACAGGATTTAGTTGCAAAAGTGAATGTCGGCTGATAAAGAGTCATTTTTATTTTTATTGTTTCAATGCATATCTCATTCCATCTTAATTAATAAAATTTTGAAAACATTAGCATAAACCATGACAGACATGATATGAGAAATTTGTGATTGGATAATTTTTAATTAATGTTAAAAAGCAGCCATAAAGTGGGGACTGTAGAAAGTAGTGTGGGTAGAGGCTTACATTATTACCCTGTACCATTTTCCTGTCCAAAATTGCCCTTCCCCAACTGCTATTAGCCCTGATAAGGTGCGGAAAGGAAAGACATAATCTATGCATACTTTCCCAACAACTGGGGACAGGGGTTCTATCAGCAAAGCAACATGTATTCCCCTGTAGACCCAAGGATTCCCCCCACAATGTGCTGTGTCCCCAGTGCAAACTGCACTCCTCCTTGGCTGTTTTTAACAGCAACAAAATATATCAGGTGATTAATATCAGACCTTCAAGATTGCAAAATTTAGCCTTCAGGGTCTGAAAAAACCACAGCTTTTGATTATGGAAGCTCCAAGATATATATTCATAATGGACTTCAGAAATTGAAAGATTTGTGCAAGCCACAACAAGCCCCTCAACTCTTTCCATATGTTGGCTAGCTCTATGACTTTGTGTGTTTTCAAAGATTTGTCCATGACTCTCATGATGCAGGAGAACTTGAGGCATCTGAGAAGCAGGACTGTGTTGTCTTGCTCCTGTGCTTCAGAATTACAATGGCTGGTAGATCCCCGGATAGCACTTTTTAAGCATATGCCCAAAGATGGTCTGTATCCAGCCGCATCTGAGATTACTTTTTCTACATTTTTCAACATCATCATAAGATTGTTGGCTGTTTGGTAATTCAGTCAAATGCAGCAGCCATGCCACAATGCTACCTCTGAACACGAAACTAAGACAGTTTCAGCAGCTTGATGAGATGTGTTTACCAAATTTATTTTAAAAGGATTTTGCTCATTGAATCGGCAAAGGCTTTCATGACTGGAACCACTAGAATGTTGTGGGTTTTCCGGGTTGTGTGGCTGTGTTCCAGTAGTATTTTCTCCTGATGCTTCGCCTGCATCTACGGCTGGCGTCTTCTGATGCCAGCCACAGATGCAGGTGAAATATCAGGAGAAAATACTACAGGAACACGGCCACACAACCTGGAAAACCCACAACATCCTAGTTTTTGCTCATTGTTTTGAAAGAGAAAATATAGTTTTGTTTGTTTGTTTCCTCAAAAGTTCCTAATTCTTCCATTTCAGGCCTGGGGGAGGGATCCATTTTTGCCCCAGAACTTTTCATCTATACTCCAGAACAACTTGGGCACTGAGTGAAATAAATTGAAAAAGTACAAACATTTCTAAAACAGGTTGTTCTTTTGGGCTTTGCACACTATGAGGACAAAGATGAGGCATCTGTACAAGCAGGCTTTCCTTTGAGTTGTGACTCATCCCAAGGGCACATCTTCAACGCTGGAGGCTCAGGCAGAGAACTACTGAAGTAACACAAAGAAGACATTAGAAATTATTTTCTCCTGCCACTGCATGACCACCAACCCTTTCCAAACACTTGGGGAAAGAAGACAAAGTTTCCAACAGTGGATTCAGAAACCAAGCAAACTTGTGTCCTTGTGTTTGCTTTTTAAAAATACCGTCATCATTAATGTGACACAATGACACAATTGGCTGCTGATTGTTCAGAGTCGCAAAAGAACCTGATACCACCATTACCGTCATTGAGCAGTCTCCAGTGCACCACTCTCATTCACATTGGTACTATTGCAGGGGAAATTCCTCCAATTTAAGCCTCACTCAGAGAGGGAGAGAGAGGAATGCACACTGATGCCTGGTTACGTCCTTTGAGATCTACCTGGGTAAAGAAATGTCTGTATTGTAATTGGCTCCACCCCCACCCCCACGTCCTACAGTGTTTGTCTTATGGAGGTTGCAATGGCAGTTGAAGTGAACTAACTCTGTCGTTGCACTGACTATACCTTCTCTGTGCTGGACAGAAATGTTTGAGAGCCACATGCTGGAGGTGGAGGATGAGCACTTGCTACTGGACCCAGGGAGTCAGCTGAAGCTCTATTGCAGTGCCAATCACAGCCTCATCATCATATGGCACAAAGAAGCCAAGCAACTTCTCCCAGGTGGGCGCATCCACATGCATCAGGGCATGCTGGAGATCGCTGATGTCACCTACGAAGACTCGGGGCTATATTCATGCCAGACACGAAGCACTGGCGAGAGCCTGCGCAACTTTACCATCTCTGTTGTGGGTAAGAGCAAGGAAAGGGAAAGATTTTAGTGTGCCTGCTTTTATTTACTCACCTTTTATGAGAAGAGGCTTACCTTGAATAGAAGTCATGTTGCATCATCCCATACAGCCTTACTTTCGGTGAGAGTTTGGGAAAAAACCCAATAGGCAATGTCTCCTACATAATAACCTTTCACGTGAGATGCTAGGACTGCAGTAGCTAACAGTCTCCTTCCCCAACTTCTCCCTCATTTCTAGTCAGACTCTTGATGGTGCTTTGCTTGCTTCTGTACAGTCTCTCAGAGTGAGCTAGCCAAGAACCTCCATGATAGATAGTGTTTATTCCACCTTATTTGGCGCTTCAATGGTTGTACTGCAAATACTCACCTGGTGCCATGTTGGTTTCAGATTCATTGGCATCTGGTGATGATGATGAAGACAGTGATGTGGACGGTGGCCATGTGGATTCAAACGAAGAGCCATTACACATCCGGCGAGGTCAGTACTAGGCTTCGTTAATGATGATACAGTAGTTTCTGTGCTCTGCAGCAGTGTTGGGACAGGAAATGAGAAAGGGCTGTTTGATGCTGTTATTCAGAAAACTTGAACATTAAGGTTGAGCAGTACCGAAAAAAATTGGTAAAATTCAGATTTGGCTTTCTTGGGCTTTAAAATTATTGTTAAAGCCAAATAAGCCGAATATCTGATTAGTTAAACCGAAATATTTTCAGATTTTCCAAAAAATCCAAAAAAATCATGTCCATTGAATTTTTGGGGGGAAGGTTAGTGTTTTTTGGTATTCAGCATGTAAGGGGCACATTTTTAAAGGGAACTTGTAGGAGATTGGGGCTACCCCTTTGAGGGTCCATAGAATTAAACCCCCAGAACCAAACCTCACCAAATCTGGGTGGTATCATCAGACAGTCTCCTAAAGATACCCTGCAATTGTGGTGCCAATAGTTTAAAAAAATGAGCCCCTGACAGGCACCCCAATAAATTTTCCCAGATTCTCCCTTTGAACTGACCTCCATTGCAGCCAGTGGGACATTTCTGGGTGTATGTAAGCGGGGTGCACATTTTTCAAGATAGAGACACCAAACCTTCAGGTGGCTTCAGGAGACTCTCCTGGCAAGAGCACCCAGGTTTGGTGAACTTTGCTTCAGGGGATTCAATTTTATGGACCCCCAAAAGGGTAGGGCCCATCTCCCACTGCCTCCTGAAGCAAAATTCACCAAACCTGGCTGTTCTTGCCAGGAGGGTCTCCTGAAGCCACTTTGAAAGCTTGGTGCCTCTACATTGAAAAATGTGCACTGTACAGACACCCCCAGAAACTCCCCATCAGCTACAATGGAGCCATGTCACATCAGAGAATCTACCAGGCTTTTCAGCAAATTATATGGTGGGAAAAGTAATTGTTTTTTCCCACCATAGACTTAAATGGGGCTTGCTCATTTAAGCCTCATCCCATCCCACACACCCCACTGTTTCAAATGGAGGGGAGAAACTAGCATTTTTCCCTCCAGAAGAACAGCAGAGACACGCTCTCCCTTCCCTAATGCCTTCCACACCCTCAGCAACACCTCCACCTGTTAAAACGAAGCCACTGTACAGCAAAACCTAAGGAACATGACAGAACTAGGTACACCACAGCAACATTTAACAACCCGAAGCCTCCCTCCCCTCCCTCCAGTTTTCAGCTTTGTTTTCATCCCAGGGCCCCTCTGTGGTCTTTTCCTTTCACTCACTGTTTCCCTTGGCCAAAATCTGTCTAACTGAGATGGGGAATTTAAGTGCCCTGGCTACCTGACCTGAACTGCCACCTAGCAAATCCTAACAGCTTTTTAGGAACCCTCCCAACAGTTTTTGTTTGGGGTGGTTTAAAGGTTTTTCTAAACTGACTTGATTCATTAAATAAGTTTGTTTAAACAACTAACTGGTGACCTGTTGTTACACCTATCTGAGGTTAGCCTCCAACTACCCTGACCTGGAGATGGAAGGTGAAATTTTTTAGAAGAGGAGAAGTAGGTACAGTTTACTCTAAGGCCTACTGTAGTAGTACTAAAAGCTTCTCTAAATTCCAAAGGAATCTGGAAGGAGCTGCTCTAAAACTCTGAGGCCTAAGTAACAAGAATCTAAGTCAGCCCACCTTCACCTGTGGCAATGATGGGACTGAATCCAAAAAGGCTATTTGTGGACTATTTAACTATTTGCAAACACAAAACTTTCACTGTTATTTAACCTGCTGATATCCTATTAAGTGGGATACTGAAACCCTACGGCATTGATTTAAAGAACTCTAGTGAACCCTATCAAACCCTTTCACAACTAAACTCTAGTTAAATCTTACAATTTCCAAAACTGTAGTTCACCTCAAATGCTAAGAACCCAAACAAATAACAAAAGCAAGGCTACTTCACCTGAACCTGGAAGAAACACAACCCCCCCCACCCCCGAAATCTCCTCTAAAGACCCACAGACCCGCCCAGCCCACCGCAAGACCTACCAGAAAAACAAACAGAAACCAATTCTGAGGAAAAGCAAAACCTAAACCTCCAAACAGTTTGGAATGAAAAGCTAAGACTGGTCAAACTGAAAAGGAGAAGCAACTTAGCAGCAAACACAGGGAGACATTCAAATCCTAAACCTTAACCAAAAAAACAGAAGTTAAGTTCCAATCCAAACAAAAGCAAAGCAAGTACAGAAGCAGCGGCACACTGGGGGGAGGGGGCAATCAAACTGGGAGACACTTAAACAGAAATTTAACAAAAGCAAACTAATAGTAAAACAAGGGAAAACCACAAGATACAGTCCTTCCTTAAGCAGACTTTAACCAAAGGCAGGCCTGCATGGACTTGGCCTAAGGCCTAACCCCACTCACACAAAACCAAAAACCAGAACTGAAACAAAGAAAATGCTACTAGCAGCTACTTAACAACAGTACAATAATTGAACAAATTACAAATTAAACTCTATAGAAGAACCCTGAACCTTTTGGCCTAATCCCAGCTGTAATGCATTGTACCATTTTCCTAGCTGCCTAAGGGGCTGTTAGTCTTTGCTTGAAATATTGGCATTCTAGTTCTCTGAGAGTAGTCCAAGTGCCTTCACCAGCTTATCTTTAAGGCCTTGAGACTTTATGAAAATTTGGGACTGATCTGTAATGTTGTCTTCAGCACCTTATTGGACACACCCTCATCGAATGGACAAGAAGCTGTATGCAGTCCCAGCAGGAAATACAGTCAAGTTCCGCTGCCCAGCTTCCGGGAATCCTAATCCTACCATTCGCTGGCTGAAGAATGGGCGGGAATTCAGAGGGGAGCACCGTATTGGTGGGATACGAGTAAGAACACACACTTTGGTCTTTCTCGCATTATTCTCTCCTCTTCCATCTACCTAGTTGAAATTATAGCTGGTTTTTGAACTAAGTCACATGAGTCAGGATTTGTGTGGGGATGGCAAGAATATGCTCTGTAAAACCATTTAAAGAGGAGGCAGATCTAGTTACCACCAATGTTAGCTATGAACTTGGCGGAACTAAGTAAAATCTTTGTATGTGTGTGGTGGTGGTTCAGCAACCAGAAGCCATCTCATGGGTTCCCAGATGTCCTAAGACCTGTGGGCATTTTTGAGATTTTGAGGAATGGTACAGGGCATCACCACAAAATCCGAGCAGTTTCCAGTCATAGCATCCTCTCTCAGTGGAGGTGGCCATTTGGGGAGGGGCCATGGCTCAGTGGCAGTGCATCAGTTTGGCATGCAGAAGATCCCAGATTCAGTCTTTTCCCTCTCCAGTTAAAAGAACCAGGTGGCAGGAGATGTGGCAGGCCTCTGCCTGAGACCCTGGGGATACTCTAGCCACCAGTCTGAGTAGACCGTATTGACTTTGATGGGCAGATGGTCTCATTCAATATAAGGCAGCTTCATATGTGTGAATGGGTACCCTTTGTAGATCCCTCTGAAGCACCACTGAAACACTTTCTACCCCAATTATATGGTAGAAAATGAGGACTGGCTGTTTCCTCTGGGAAGAAACAAGTGAGCATAAGAAATACATTGGTGGGCACCATGTCACCCAAAGGCATCACACTGGGGGTCACTGTGTGTGGGATGGCTTTAAAATGTTACACTGCTCACCGTAGCTTGGGGCCCCTTCTCTTTTCCCAGCTGCGACATCAGCACTGGAGCTTAGTCATGGAGAGTGTGGTACCTTCCGATCGAGGCAACTACACTTGTTTGGTGGAGAACAAGTTTGGCAGCATCCGCTTCAGCTACTTCCTGGATGTCCTAGGTGAGAGCATCTCCCCCATGGAAGGTGGACCATATAAAAACCAATAACAAAAGGCAAATGCTGTGGGCCCATCCTTAGGAAGCCTGGAAAGTGCTTTAAAGTATTCTAAATTTTGTGTGGGAGATCAGAGCCCACTCCCAGCCTGTCAGCCGTTTAAGTTCTTGTGGGAAGAACCTGGCCCCACCATCCTGACCTCAAATACTCCAGAGAGAAGAAGAATGCCTTGAACCTTCTATTAACTTCAAAGGAAACTGGTGATCTCCTAGGCTATAAAGTCAGATGAAATTAATTAACCCCTGCCTAGATCTCTAGGCCTCGCTTTAAGCTTTTACTCCCTTATCTCTCAGCCCCTCATTATCTGTCTTCTCTGAGCTTACTTGTAATCACCGGAAAGAGGCCCTGGAGCCAGCACTGGGTAGGAGTTAAGTCTGCGGCACCAAGTAATGTCAGAAGCACAGTCTTGTCTGCTGGCGAGAGAAGAGATAGGGAAGGCATAAAGATCCCCCTAGTCTCAAGACAGGAGCATATATATTGCAGCAGCAATATATTTGGAAGGAAAGCTCTGCTATTAGATAAGGCAGAAGAATACCATCTCAAAGAGACAGCCGACTGTGCCTTTTTATTCCCAACCCACTACTTTATTATTACTAGCTGTATGTTTAGTGATGTATGCATTGTAGAGTGCCCCTCTGGGTCACCTGGCAGACTTCAGCTGTATTGAGTAACACTTTTCTGCTCCGTCCTTTTCAGAGAGATCTCCGCATAGGCCAATCCTGCAAGCAGGGCTCCCTGCTAATACGACAGCAGTGGTTGGAAGTGATGTGGAGTTCTTTTGCAAAGTGTACAGTGATGCCCAGCCCCACATTCAGTGGCTGAAACACATTGAAGTGAATGGCAGCAGCTATGGCCCTGATGGAATCCCCTTTGTGCAAGTGCTTAAGGTAATTTGTCCTGGAAACTCGGATGGGAAATGGTAGCTCATGCTTAGAACTGGCAGAGTTTCTACTGATAGAAAAAGCTGTGAGCAATTTAAACACCATCAACTAATTTTCTTAAAACACTGCTTGAGAAATGAATGTGTGGTGGGCCAGTGCCTCAGACTTTTTCTAGAAATGTCTCTTGCTGCCAGTGTTACTTTATCAAAACTCTCCTTCCCCTCCAGGTTAGCAATGGGATGGAGATGCAAGTGAAACCTTTCAGTAGGACAGCTTTGGTCCAAAACCTTTGAGTTCCTGGCTCCTTAATCAGGGAAGGCTAGGATACAAACACATCTATTTCCAGTATTCAGAGTGGCACTTTTTACATTGTGTGGCTCTACAATAATATGCAATAATAGGCTCCTCTTATATTGAAGGTTAAAAGAGCGGCTCTGCTCTGTCAATCACAATGAAAGAGAAACAGGATCTGAAGAGGTTTGAGGTAATACCTTCAGTTGTACCAACTTGGTTGGTAGAGAAATGCAACCAAATGCCCCTTTCATGGCAGAGAAACTGCATGAACCACTACAACTGTAGCCTTATAGCTTCATTGCATCTTAAAGCTTCTTACAGACTATTTGAGAAGCAATTAAATCGTGCAACAGGAATGGTGCACTCAACTAGTATAATCTCAAAGGAGAGGTTGGTATGTGAGTCTTTGTAAGAGAGACACCAGACCTGGCATATATTGGCAGCAAGCAAAGCATTCTGTTTCCAAAGAGAATGCTGGGTAATTCTCTTGCGTGATCTAGAGTTAATGCTTACCTCATTCTTATCTCTCTCCATTCTGTCTTGGCAGACAGCAGATATTAACAGCTCAGAGGTGGAAGTACTATATTTGCGCAATGTCTCCATGGAAGATGCTGGCGAATACACGTGCCTGGCAGGGAATTCTATTGGCTTGTCCTACCAGTCAGCCTGGCTTACTGTGCTGCCAGGTGAGGAAGAGCTGAAGATAGCTGAAGACGGGTTGGGGCAAACAAAGACGAATGATTGCAGGATATCCCTTCATATGCTCCTAACTGGCCTTAACCAGACACATCTCCTATCAGCAGACAAACAACAACGTCTGTTCTCCTGTGCATGTCCTCCAGTTTAAAAGAAATCAATGGGATGAGTTTCTAGAAGTGACAGACCACTAAAAATATTTGGAAGGAAGTGTGTGTGGGGGGGGGGGGAGGGTCAAGCTGTCCATTACTTTCTGGGGCATGACAGAATCCTTAACTGGACATGATAAAACCCCATTAAATTGGTTTGTGCATTTATGCAATGAAGATTCAATATTAAAATATAGGCAAATTAATCAAAAAAACACGTGAAAATGAAGCACTGTTTTAGCAAAGCCTCCGCAATAATGAAGAATGAAATCGTAAGGTGACTGAAGAAATTGAAGAAAGAAATTCTGTCAAGACTTTACTTTGTATTAAATGATAAGCTGTGTATTTGCTAAGGCATCAGCAATTGAATGTGGAAAAGAAAATACAACATGAAAAGGCTAAGAATTTCTGTTCAGTAACGTGCTTGGTTTTTGTCTGCTTTCACTGAAAGTACAATTGCCTTAGAATAGCCATGCTTCTCTGATTCACTCCTTGGAAGCCAAGATTTATGTCAGTGATCCTCACTGGCCCCACTGTTGTGTAAAGGGAGCAATCAGTTCAAAAATCATTGTAGAAGGGTGACTTTTATGGTGCACAGATTTGTTTTTAAGATATACTGCTACTGAAAAGAGCAGCAGTATTTTATCTAACTAAAGATGCATGCATCTTCATACATTGTTTCAGTATCTGATTTGCCTCATCTTGTTAAACAGGTTTTTTTTAATGCATATGTATATTACACATATGTAGAATGATTTTGCAAAATAATCCAATGATTATGGAGAAAAAAGAAAATGAACACAATCCAGCCAAAGGCCTTTTCTAAATGCACAGCCCACAGATTTTCCCAGTAGTCAAACAGTGTGTCTTGGAAACATTTTCTGTGGAATCATTTCACACACCTCCATTCTCCCTGGCTCTTCAGTTGCATTTATTCCACAAGTTACTGTTGAAAATATATTATTCCTGGTGGTGGCGAGATGTCATCCATGATGCAGAAGAATAACCCTGCCCTGCTTTTTTCCCTTTTGCACAAGCACTCTAGCATTACATTGAAGTGGAAGTTCAAAAAATGTCTCTGCTTCCCTTTCTGCAACACAAAATGGAAGCCAGAAAGACCTACTGAAGTATTACCTGCAGGAACTGCAACATGTAGCTTGCCCCATCTCCAAAACACATTTTCTGGACAAATTAGAGCTGCAGTAATGAACAATAATAATTGCACCAGTCCCTTGTCAATTTCATTCACCTCTAACTGTGGAGTGCTAACATAGTGTATTTTCACCTTAAGGTTAATTCGATATGAAATTTAAAAAGCTGATACAGTTGCCTCTTCTTCTTTCTATCTGTGCTTGAATGTTAACATTGCAAATTCTATGTGAAATTGACAAAGCTGATCTAATCTCCCCTACTTCTGATCTCTGCATCAGTGTTGCACTACTAGTTTGATATGAAATGGAGGACAAGGGGGAGGAGAAAATGGCTGAATCAGGATTGGTCAACTACACAGGGGAGTAGATAAAGACCAGGTGTTTAGTGAGGTGAAGAAATAAAGACCATTTCAACATGATAAGCTCAGGGGAAGCGGACTTGGAAACGGATTTTTAAAATCCATCGTGGTAAAAGTGCCTGGGAAAACAACAGCGTAAGAATGAAGGGAAAATGTTTCCAGAACCAGGGGCGGGGGGGATGGAGTTCAATGGGGAAAGAGTAGCATTTGGCAGCAAGATTTGTTGTGCAGAAAAGGTCAAAGATATGCAATGTTAAGCCCCATTTATACCAACGGAAGCCACTGAATGATATGCAGGAGGTGGAGCATCTTGTGAAACTTTGCTCTGTGGACGTGCCTTGATTGTTCTGGCCTGGTTGCAGCAGCTGTCCTTGCTGTCAGTCATAGTCAAGGCTAGTTTAACCCTGGAACATGCTAATTGGGAATTCTTTCACTGATTGCAGAAGAGCAGGTGCAAGAAGTGAATACTCCTGATGTCAAGTACACAGATATCATTATCTACACGTCGGGATCTTTGGCCGTCGCGATGGCTGTCATCATCATTGTCCTCTGCCGGATGCAAACCCAGCCAAGGAAGCAGCCCTTGGAACCCATGGCAGTACACAAGCTCTCCAAATTCCCTCTCATCCGACAGGTAAACAACCTCCCTTAACACTGCTTCAGAATGATGAGGGGGTTCACCTCTGCAGTGGTTTTCTAGAGGCCACAATTTTGGGTGAAGTGTTATCTACATGCTCTGAACAGGAATCGGTGGAGGACTGTAGGATGCCCAAACATATAGATAGTATCTCCACCAGTACCCCGCTGGTGAGGTTCCATGACAGTTAGTTTGAGGCAGAATGCAGAACTAGATGGACCTTAATGTATTTTTTTCTATTTTCAATTTATTTTTTTGATTTTTATCCCGCCGTATTCCCACAGGGCTCTATTCTATTCCAGCATCTGAGTTTTTAAGCATGCGTGCTCTGCCTTACCATCATTACCTGTGTAATTTGGTAATACGCAAAGTGTTGCAATGATGAACCCTCACCTAATGGGCCTTCAGGACAGTCATGTGTACCCACTGGTTGAGGGTTTGTCCTTGGGCTCAGAAATGGAGCTGCTGTGGTAGGGAAGTGACGCCTTGTAGCCTTCTGCCCCGTGTCCCCCAAATAGCCTCCTTATTGCCCGACTGCCCTCCAACCACATCCCCCAACCAAGCAGTCCTATTCAACCCCCCCCCCCTTTTATACCACCCTTCAACACTTATCAGGCTGCTGGGACCATGAGATCCTCACCAGGTAGGTGGGAAGTGGCTGGCCGGGTGGGGGGGGGGGAGGAATGGGTTATGCACCAGCACAGCCCATTGTGGGGGGGTAGATGCTTGCTTGCCCCCTTTTCTGGAGCTCGTGGCATTTCCCCCCGCACACACACACACACCAATGGGGTTTGCTGCTAGTCTAAGTATTTTACATGTTGTCACTTGAGTCACATCTGTGGAGAAGAGTGATGTTCATAGGCCAGTCTAACGAGTTCTTGTGCTGCTTCCATAGTTCTCGTTGGAATCGAGCTCCTCAGGCAAGTCTACCACATCTCTCATGCGAGTCACCCGCCTCTCATCAAGCTGCACGCCCATGTTGGCTGGGGTCATGGAAGTGGAGCTGCCACTTGACTCAAAGTGGGAATTTCCCCGAGACAGGTAATCCCGGGGAGTGGAGTGAGCGTGTTGTATGCATGTGTGCCTCTCTGGAGCATGCTGCTTTGGAGCACACATCCTGACGTCAAATTGATGTTTGCCTTTTCAAAGTCTTATGTCAAGATGTTCGTATATTAGACGTCCAACAGGTGGTTCCGACTGAGGTGGTGCTGCTATGTTTCCCTGCACATAAATGTCCTTCAGCTCATGCTTGTCCAAATTCATATGAAAGTAATAGCATGTGAACCAGAAAGGCACTGTACCTATCTTACACATAACTGTTGTAATTCCCAGCAATATGAGAGCTCCAAAAAGGACTGTAATCACATGTGCTTTGATTTCACACCCTACTCCCTCCAAGCAAAACACAAGCCCAAGAACACCCCCTGTGTGGGAAATCTAGGTGCACAGCCACATGTATGAACTAGATTTAAATGTTTGTCCTTCCCTTCCTCTACTACCCTGGTCTGCTATACATTCTACTCTAAGGTGAGCAAGATGTGAGACATTTGATGACATTTTCCCCAAAGAACAACCAAGTGGAGACCGAGGCTTCTTTCAGTCTCTGAAGTGGTAGTTAAGAGACTGATCTGATACTAAATCATCTGGAGTTTGTCTTTTTGCATGTCATAGCCAAGTCTATTGGACTCTCCTTGCCAAATGCCTCCATTCCTATGATATGAGAACATCCCCTAAACTGGCTTCTTTCCGGTTAGGTTGGTGCTGGGCAAGCCACTAGGTGAAGGTTGTTTTGGGCAAGTGGTGAGAGCAGAGGCCTATGGGATTGATCAAGAACGGCCAGAACGGCCCATCACTGTTGCTGTCAAGATGCTCAAAGGTAACTTGTGGCTTCCAGGACTACAACAGACTGTCGCATTGGGGTCTTCTATGCCTAAGGATAGATCATGTTTCACCTTGCCCTCATCATAACAGCCCTTTTTCTTTGCTTCACTAGATAATGCTACTGACAAAGATTTGGCTGATCTCATCTCAGAAATGGAAATGATGAAACTCATGGACCAACACAAGAATATCATCAACTTGCTGGGTGTCTGTACCCAGGATGGTGAGTGGCTGCTGTGTTTAGCTGGGAGGCAGAGATTGTTGTATGCAATGAATAAAGAGGTAGGGGTGCTCATGGGGCAAGAAATCAGGAGAGGCAGGGCCCACAGTGGGGCAACATAACTAAGCAAGCAGATGTTCTGTGAGGGGATGCTGCAACTGAAGCAGAGAATGAGACAGAGGGTCACTTTCAGCATATAATTGCAGGGCCTCTCTATGTGATCGTGGAATTCGCTGCCAAGGGGAACTTACGGGAATACCTGCGTGCTCGTCGCCCTCCCACACCTGATTACACCTTTGATGTTACCAAAATGCCTGAAGAGCAGCTGTCCTTCAAAGACTTGGTCTCATGTGTCTATCAGGTGGCACGTGGCATGGAATACCTGGAATCCAAGCGGGTAAGAGCAGCTTAATTGTACAAGTACACTGCCAAATATATTAGGGTCTTTGTCTTAAGAAGGTAGTGAGAAGAGGGAATTATTAACCTCTGTTTCCAGAGATGTTTGCCACCTTGTCTTTCCTGGTCTGGCCAAGAAGTGAGGGAGGAGGACTCACAGGCTGCCTCTCCCTCCTGACCCAATAAGTTCCCCTAGCTCTAGGAACTGTTTGTCAGCATTCTCCTCTCTTGCTCTTCTGCCCTGCTTCCTTCTTATAGGGTTGTCCCTGCCCACAGGGCTCCCTCTTTCTAACCAGGGCCTCTGAGCTTGGACTGAACCTGCCCTTCCTTGGCCCTATGGGCTTGCAGGGCTATCACTCTTGACTGGGCCCCATCCCCAACCCTCCCCTGGGTTCCACCCTCCCTGCCTTGGCAGGTTCCAAGGGCTGGGACAGCTTTCTCCCCAGCTCCACCTTGGTAAATGTCTCCTTGGTAAGAGTCTCCTTGGTAAGAGGGCTTGGGGGAACTGGCATGGATCAGCCCCTGGGCTTCCAGGGTTGAATGGTTGTGGCTCCAGGCTGCTCTGGGCATTCCCAGTCCTGTTTGGGGGCCTGGGTGTGTGGCTGGTTGGCTTAGGATGGGAACTTCTCTGCCATTCCTGGGACCTTGGAGGTTGGGCATGGTGGCTTCAGGCACCAGAGCTTGGTGTGCCAGCTTGGTGTGGGTCAGGGGCTACCCAGTTGTTCCCAGGGCCTTGGAAGTAGAGGGAGGGGGCAGCTCCGGGTACCACGGAGCTTGGTGTACTGACTTGGGGGTGCCCCAAACAGTGAGTTCCTCGGCCATATCAGGACAGCCATGTTCTATCTTGATAGAACAGTGGCTAATATAAGTTTGTAGGCCAGAAGCTGCCTAATATAAGTTTGTAGGCCAGAAGCTTGTAGGCCAGAGTATCTCAAACAAGGTCTTTGCTCTGCAGTGTGAATTTTAGGCAAGAGGGTAGAAAGGAAGGTTAAAACAACCAGCCCTAGCAAGATGAAGCAGAGGGAACAGTTGAAGGGCATTAGGACATTAGGAAGATATCTGGAACTATACATTCACACATAGTTGATAGAACAATCACATATCCTCCCTGGATGTGTCTGGTACTGGCTCCAGTTTTCAAAAAGAATGTCATCTTCCTCTTTTCTCCCTCTGTACAGTGCATTCACCGGGACCTGGCTGCTCGCAACGTACTTGTCACTGAAGAGAATGTTATGAAAATTGCTGACTTTGGCTTGGCCCGTGGTGTTCATGACATAGACTACTACAAGAAAACAAGCAACGTAAGTAAAAGACAACTGAGGACCATGGGGAGGCAAGTCCTGGATTGGTATGATTTCTATGAAATATGCCGCTTTATAGATTAAAAGGAAGAGATAAGTGTTGGGCAATTAGTGGTATAGATAGTTAAGAAGTGTGGAATGCACTAAGTTTTTGTGTATATTAATTGGGAAGAAAGGGAGTTTTGATTAAGCTCTATTTTCAAAAGTCACGTAGAAATCAGAATGTCAGAACGAGCACAGGTGAAAATTATGATCTTGACTTCTCAGTGATTGGTGGGGGGGTAGAACCTGAAGAGGTCTATCATCTTGGGGAAGTAACTTTGAGCTGAAGGCTTTTCATTTGTGCTTGCAGGGCCGCCTGCCTGTAAAATGGATGGCTCCAGAGGCCCTGTTTGACAGAGTGTACACGCACCAGAGTGATGTGTAAGTGTGATTCAATGAAATATGAATAAGGGTTCTCACAATAAAACAAGCCTTAACAATTATGCCCAGCCAGACATCTGAGTATTGTAAGTCTGTGTGTTCATAGCTCTTTGACTTCTAACAAACATCCTGGTATGTAGTGAACAATGAAACCTATATGCCTGTTCCCTGGCAGCTCTAGTGAGCATGCTATAATTTGCATGGAAAACCACACTGTACAATGGCCACTCCTCCCTTCCATGCCAGGAGTCATACAGAATATAGAGTAACTGTTCTGCTATAAATTGGTCCAATGTCTTGAACATTGGTATGCTTAGATCTTTCAACATCCCAGTATGGCCACAAATTCACTTGGTAACATGTTCTTCGTATGGTTTAAGTTAATCTCAGAATATATTCATGCTGTGATTATTGCTGACTTCCTTAATCTCTCTTGACACTCATCACACCTCCAATTATGCTTTAAGGTGGTCTTTTGGAATTCTGATGTGGGAGATCTTCACCTTGGGAGGTTCCCCATATCCAGGCATCCCAGTGGAAGAGCTCTTCAAACTTCTGAGAGAAGGTCACCGCATGGACAAGCCCTCCAACTGCACTCACGAACTGTAAGCATTCTAAGTTTTTTTCTAGACTTCTGAACTACAGTGGAAGGGAGATGTCTGAAGGCTTTCTTGCCTTTGCTCTAATAGGTACATGATGATGAGGGAATGCTGGCACGCTGTCCCTTCTCAGAGGCCCACCTTTAAGCAACTGGTGGAGGGACTGGACAAGGTTCTAGCTTCTGTCTCTGAAGAGGTAAGTTCAAGTCATTAGGAAGCAAAGGTTAGGGGGAGAAAACTGCAGTAAAGATCCAGTTCTTTGCAACAGGTGGTGATGGTTTTTAGGGAGGAGGTAGGCCTTCATCCACAACAAAGGCTAAAAGTGACCTTTTCTCTCTGTTTTCAGTACCTGGACCTGTCAATGCCATTTGAACAGTATTCGCCATCCTGTGAGGACACAACCAGCACCTGTTCTTCTGATGATTCTGTCTTCACCCATGACCCACTGCCTATCACCCCCTGTCTCTTCCCCTATCATAATGTGAGGACATGAAGGGATGTAGCCCATGGACCCCAGGGAAAGTGTCTGTTCTGTTCCTAGAGGATTACAGTGCTTAGGAACAGAAGTTCTCACATTATCCCTGGTGGAAGAACCATTTGGGATTTGCGTCAGCTAAGCCTGAGAATCTGCATCCAAAGCTTCTGGAGCTGGCTGGACATAATGCTACCAAAAGTGCCCTAATGAGGACTGGATTCCTTCCTTGTAAACTCATACTGGTGCTTTCAAGCCCCAACATCTCAGGTTCCTTCCAGGCTATTACTCCAGCTAAGCCTTGGCTGCTGCCAGCCGGTTGGGGAGCAGCAGTACCAGAAAAGCAGGGAGAAGCTTAGCCCAAGAAAGGAGCACTCGCTTACATGCCTGGGACCCTTCCAGACCCATTGGACTATCTCCCCAGCCACGGAGCACCCTGCTTGTTTGAGGCTATTCCCCATTTAATATTTTTTTAATGAAATCTCATTGTTGGCAGGAGCCAGCCAGCTTTCTCAGGCCACTCATACTCAGCTGGACGACATCTTGCATGGGGCATGGACGTTCCTTTCTGGCTCCTGCTGCTCCCTGTACATACCCCTAGAGATAAATATTTATGTACATATCATTTTTAATGCACATGAATTATCCACACCCATAAATTATTTTTTTGGAATAGAGCATCAGACTGGAAGTTTCTTTGTTCTTAGGAATGCCTCTGTGGCCTGCTTCCAAGGAAGCATTAACCTAGCCAGGGCCTGTTTCTGGGCCACGGATCTTTCTTGGAGCATCAGCTCCCGAAGACATTTATCTCCCCAATTCGTAGGCTAAGAAAAGCAGACCAGATGGTTTTGTCTCAGCTTGTTGTGCCTGCAGTGTGTAAAAGCCAAGCATGACAAGTGCCACTGAGTTGCAGAGGACCTGGCATGCCAGCAAGCTGGAGAAAGGATATTTTGGAGAAACGGTTAAACATTTCTTGTTTCTGGTTTTTGCCTCTATTCATAAAGCCAGAGGAACGTGGAGCTTTAGGAGCTCTGTGTGCACATACGCTCTCCATCTCTAGACAGCCACCATTCCCCTTTTTATGTCAAAGTGCCGGAAGAGCTGATTGATTGATTGATTGCGCTTGTTCCTCAAGTACTTGTGTGTCCCTAACTTCATATTCCTATTTCAAAACCCTGTCATATCTTTGCTGGACACCACTGAATGAGAAAATCTCAGGCCCTGCAATTGTTCAGAGACTTAGCTTGTGAGACCATTGGGGGCATAAAGAGGGGGTTGCAGGAAGAGTGGTTCCGATGTACATTCCCCTTTTCATAAAGGGAAGGTTGAAGTAGTTATTTCAGTCAGTTTTGCTGTGAAGTATCAGGAATGGCAATGGAAAAGATACAGCTTTAGGTATCTCAGCCACTTCTGACAAGGGGGAAGGATATAAGCCCAAGGAAGGGTCTGTGTGGATGCCCAATGCACCTGTGCTGTGTGGTTGGCTACAGAGCGTATGCACCTGTGTGCCTCTCCTGTAGTGCAGGCAGGTGGTGGGGTGGTAGCAGAGTTTCCATTCTTTTTTGGCTTGCTCACGCACAAAGCGCTCCCCCTCCATCTGTTCTACATTAGCTGCTGTTCCATTTAAGCAACCGTGAACTCCACTACCAGCATCTCTCTGAAACTGATCCAGCAACTGGCTGCTCATTCAGAGCCTGGGAATCTATCTCAGGATTCAGCAAAGCCCAGTGGGAATATTTCTCTCCACCACCACCACACACACACCCCCGCCCCAATATCTGCCTGGCAGCAATTGGTCCAAGTAAAACGATATCCAAAGAAACCATGTACATCCATGATGTCTGAAAATCTTCTTTTTTGCCTAGTCCTGGTTTCAGAGGACCGGGAATGCTAAGAAGCTGGAGAAGGATATTTTGGGGAAGCAGTTAACCATTTATTGCTTCCGATTTTGGCTCTTTTCACATGCTAATGCCCATGTGGTTTTCCTCTTCATCCTCCCACCACTGAACTATGCATAAAGCATGGTCTCAGCCCCAGGAGGTGACTGCAGCTGTCCCTTTCCCCCTCTCCACTTGGTTTAGAGTTTCACAAGAGACCCCGTGAAGGAATTGTAGCCCCCTCCATCCCAGTCTGGATAGGGTTTCAATGAACCATTTTCCCTTGCATTGCTTCCTTTCCCGCCCCCCCTCCTCTCAGCTGTAGCCCATTTCCAGTCCAGCTGGGTGAAATTATGAGAAGCAATGCCTCACACCCATCCAAAACTATCTGTCCTCTAAGTCTTCAGTCCATTCACAGTGTTGTGGTAGAGTAAGTGACCATGTGTTGTTACCTGACAGCATGGAGAAATGCAGCAAATCTGGAGGTCTCAGAGATGAGACTCCTAAGAGCAGCACAAGGACTTTTGTCAAGGGCACGCAGACGTGCAGTAGGTGTGGCACAATTCTGCAGGTGTAGCACAATCCTGTTTGCTCAGCTAGAAGCTTTAATCTAATCAATGCGTGTATATCCATATGGGCCACCTGGGCATGTGTTAAAATCTAGCCCTAATCTCTGTCTACCTGTACTTTTTAGAGGCATGCTTATCCATTGACTTGCTCTTGTAAACAGCAAGGTGGACATTTGAGCCTAAACTACTTTCTGTTTTAGCCCGAAGCATGATAGTTGTGTGGCTAAGCTTAATTGGTGAGAAACAGAACTTCTGCTGATCTGGATAGCTATGGTTGTCCTCTACTGCGGGTGGAAGCTAGCTCTCTTCTGCGATGCTGTCATCCTCTGCCTAGACTCCAAACATCTCAGCTTTGACTTTTAGAAATAGCAACTTCTAGTTTTTATGTCTTATGAACAAAGGAAAAAACCATGAATATTGACATCTCCTGAAAAGTAACCCAGAGGGGTCTGAGAGGGATTAGAGTACCATAACTTCAAAAGTATTTATTTCACCTCTACATTATTTGTCTGCCAACAGATTTAGATGAGATGAATTATGGAAGCAAAATCAATTTGTATGCATATATTTCATTCATCAAATGCTGTCTAATTACAGTGGGAAGGCTTATTTAAAAATGTATACTCTGCCTTATGATAGCAGTTTAGCACAGTTGGGTCCTAAATCCATTGGGCTTAGAAAGGTGTAACGCTGCTTCGGATTGCACTGTCATAGCAGGAATCTAGTCCTATTGTTCCTACCTAGCCAATTCCTTAGGGATGGGAACTGTGGCAGCACAGCTCTTATCTGGAGCCATGGGTGGAGAAGGCTGCTGCATGTTTAGAAGCAGCGGGAACTTCTGGGCACTATCTTTAGGACTCCGTTGGCACTGTGACAGGTTGGCTTTCAACAGGACATGGAAAAATAAATTGAGAGTATTCCCCGAGATTGTTTATTTCAAAGCTCATCAGACAAAATGCTTATCACAGTGAGTGTTTCGCTCGTTCAATTTAGGACTACCAGAAGCAGTTAAGACCAAAAACATAGTAAGATTTAGACAAGCTTGGACAGTTTTATAGATGGCAGGATCAGCGCTGCAGCAGCTAATGCCAAGAAGAATATACATTCTCCTTTTATGGGCTTCCAGACCTTGGGAGTTTAAGACTGACCGTAATAGGGCAGATTATCAAACATCTGCCTAGCTGCAATGGGGAGGGGATCTGGCACTTTTCTAAATCAGCCTGGTCAGCAACAGGCTTCCTCTGAGATCTGTGAACACTGAATGGTTCAACTGGCAATGCCACTCTTCCTGTGACTCTTCTCATCCCATTTGATGTGGATCATACCAGTTCCCATCAAGTCCTTAGAAGCCTTTTGATTAGATGCTGACAGCTGTGACAATGTAACCCATTTGAAATGGAATTGGCAGCATGAATGAAGCTATCTTCGTTGCATGTTGGGAGGAGCAGTGGCGTAGTGGTTAAGAGCAGGTGCACTCTGATCTGGAGATCTGGGTTTGATACTCCGCTCTGCCAGTTGAGCTGTGGAAGCTTATCTGGGGAACTAGATTAGCCTGTGCACTCCAACACGTCAGCTGACTGACCTTGGGCAAGTCACAGCTCTTCGGAGCTCTCTCAGCCCCACCCACCTCACAGGATGTTTGTTGTGTGGGAGGGGGAAGGGAAAGGAGATTGTAAGTCCCTTTGAGTCTCCTTACAGGAGAGAAAGGGAGGGTAAAAATCCAGTCGTCGTCTTCCTCTTCTTCCTCTTCCTCTTCTTCCTCTTCTTCTTCTTCTTCTTCTTCTTCTTCTTCTTCTTCTTCTTCTTCTTCTTCTTCTTCTTCTTCTTCTTCTTCTTCTTCTTCTTCTTCTTCTTCTTCTTCTTCTTCTTTGTGCAGCTGGAGAAGGAGAGTTGAGTATCCTGTCTGTGACTGACACCAACCTGCTAACCACAGAAGCCACTTTAAAGACTGACTGGGGAGCACAAGTTGTGGTAGGCTATCAAGCCTCCCAGCACGCAGTAGATGTTTGGGATAACATAGGACAAAGAATGAATAGGGTGGATTCTGCTTCAGTGTCAGTTGATGGAATTGCCAATTTGCTTATGAACAAGTGCCACAACAAGATATCAGAAGGTCCACCTAATGAGAAGTTTGGGAAAGAGCAGCGCGGGAATTTGACTTGAAAAGATGGAACATGGAACTGAATGGCACACCTATCCAAGGCTAAAAGCAGAAAAGCGTGATTTATTCAATTTGCATCTCTTTTATGCCACCCACTAAAAAAAGCTCAGCTTCTGTATGTGGGTGGTATTTTAGACTTGGCATTTGCTAGCAGGTTTCAGCTTTCCTAAAGACTTACCACAAGATGTGGTTTTTGCTATGTGGTCAGCTACTGAAGTCACATGGCCCCTCCTTTCTGACAGGATACTTCTAGCTGTCCTTGAAGGCATGGGCCCCTGAACAAATATTGCATTTTAATATTTTGCAACCAGTCACATAATCCTGAAGCAAGAGGATGCATACCTAAAGCAGGTTTCCCTCATATGAATATTCCTACTGAGTGAAAGAGGCCATGCAGTATAGCTCTATTTTTATCATTTTAAATTCATAATATTTTTATAGCATAGCCTGGTATCTTCTTGCAGAACTGGCATAACACAATTAGATCCAATGGACCCCAGATTTTTCTGGAATTTATATCATATTCCAAAAACTTCTGACAGATTCTGACAGCTACAGGTCATTGTGCCACAAGTTTTTGAATGTGTGGTAAGATGCAGTTCAATACCTCTACAGCTTTGGGAGCTTGTGATGGAACCCACTAGATTCCTGTAAGTGCCTGGTCTATGGAAATGCTTTGCAAATTCTGGACTTTCTTGACTTTGGAAGTGCCTGAACAGGGATGCTATGATGATAGCCATTAATTGTGACAGAATAATAATATATTTGCCATTTATATTGTGTTTTAAAATGTTCAGAACAGTATATTGTATTTTTCCCTCCAATGGTATGAATCCAACAAGCTAAGCTAGAAGTCACTAGAAGAGACATGAACTAAACAACTCTCAGCCTCCTGCTCATTTAGTAGTAGACCATTGCGATGACACAAACATTTGGTAGTAATGTCGAAGGCTATCACAGCTGGATTCAACTGGTTGTGGTGGGTTTTCCGGGCTGTGTGGCCATGGTCTGGTAGATCTTACAACCATTTGGTAGTAAGTTTCCCAGTCCTGGTTGAAAAATTCCTGTAGCATTGGGCGGGGGGGGGGGGGGGGTAGCACCTAAGAAGGGTGGGGTTTGGTGAGGGGAGGGAGAAGCGATAATGCTATAGAGTTCACCTTAGCAAGCGATAATGCTATAGAGTTCACCTTAGCAAGTGATAATGCTATAGAGTTCACCTTCCAAAGTAGTCATTTTATCCAGGGATCTGATTGCTCTAGTCTGGAGATCAGCTGTAATTCCAGATCTCCAGCCAATACCTGACAACCCTATTTTGTATCTGTGGGCCATTTCCAGACCTGGGAGTGGGCTTACTGCACAGGTTCTTGGGACCTGGAAACAGCCTTCCTTGAGCTTCCGTAGTCCCCATCCCCACTGTCCCAAGTAAAGCAGACAGACCACCAGCAGGTGTGAATCCTACCAGCCCTAGTGGCCCAGTGAAAAAGCCCAGCTGCCTGCTAATGTGCCAGAACCAATGCATTCATCACAGCCAGTGAATGAGTTCATTGAGCAGAGCTGAAGAGATTGCTGCCAGTAGGGGCTTGCTGGTCCCACCCTGAACAGCTTGCTCCAACCTCAGGCACTCAGAGGCTAGGGGGCCTGGGGGTGTTTGCTTAAAGTTTTTCTGTGCCATTTTGTGCAAATAAACTAAACCATGAAGGGGATGGGGGGTTGAGAGCAGTTTTAGGCAGCTTGGTAATGCTTCTAATTCAGTGCCTCCTCTTTGCAAAGCCCCACTCTTGTTCCAGCTCTCCTCACCACCGCACCTTTTCCTCTTCCCCAGCACCTCAGCTCATCAGCTTCCTTTTGGCTGCCTCTGCACCATTCTCCCAATAATGATGTCTTGTCCAGCTTTGCGTGGGCCCAGGTGGATAAATGATCTCTATTTCAGGGGAAGGATGTGGTTTCAGAAGCTCTGGTGCACTCGCCCCACTGGTTTGTGTTATTGCTTTCTTTCCCCTCATTTTACATTTTTGTGACTCCCTTTTTCACAGCCTTTCCAAAACCCCTGGAAAACAGCGCCATGGTCAATTACAGAGGGAAGGAGGAGAGTTCATTAATATTGAACACGAGCTCTGAGCCAGGTGGAGAGAGACAAGGAGGAGATTGTGTGAGAGAAGCTTGTAGGCCACCAAAGAGAACATGGGGCTTGTGTTTACACTCTTCAATTCAGACCTATCCCCACCATTTTAAACACACAGAGACCACTTCTTTCAGGAGCTACGCAGGGAAAAGAACTTCGCAAACTGTGCAGCAGTTCAGCTCCTCTGCCCACCCAGGTCAAATACAGCCGGGTCTGAAATGGAACCTGTGTGCCTGCATGACTCAGAATAGAAGGCATCATGCCACCAGCCCAGGAATAGAAATGATATTGAAGCCCCCGCCGGCGCCATGAAACTTGCCCCATGTACACAGATGTGAAGTATTGACTTTGGCAACAGCAGTTCTATGCCTTGTCCTGCTTGTAAAGAGGGGAATGGAACAGAAGGATCAGTATATACCTCACCAAATGACAAAGTTGCATTAACACCCACACAGAAAAATGGAAATGTTAAAGAGTACAAGGTGTTCATTTGAGGGAGAGAGTCAAATGCGAGTGTGATGGTGCCCCCTTTCAAAATTGTTTCAGAATGTTAACATTAGACTAGGCATCCTTCAGGGTTATAATGCACATTTGCCTGTCAACATGGGAAAATTAGCACATCCCCAAATATCTCAGCCTTTTAAAAAAAAAGTTTAAATCGTTAGCGCCTTTGGGATGTACTTGCAACATGATCCTGCCAGTGACCATGTAAGGAATATTATGATTCATCCAAATCCAAACCAGCAGATAATCTCCAGTGTTATGTACAAATTCCAGCACTGAGGACTCTTGTTGAGAAAACAGTTGGAGAGGGCATGTTGTTATGGTTGGCACTGTTAGAGATGAGAGATTCTTCTTGACTTGAGGCAATTACAGTGCTCCTAGCAAGCAGAGCAGATGTTCTTTGCTGGAAAACCTCTGACCCTGAGACACAGCTAGGGCAGGAGGGAGGGGAGTCCCAGCTGCTCTAGGCTGGACATCAAATTAGCCTTCTTGTTCAAAGTACTTTCCCCTTTGCTTCTGTTCATGTGACAGAGGCTCCGATTAGTTCTTTGTAGAATATTAATGAGGTATGAAGAGTAATGAGTGTAAATAAGAGCACAGCTTGCACAGGGGATCATGAGACCAAAGATTCTATATACAAAATTAAGCGGAGAGCTTTTCTTCAGAATTTTATTGGTCCACGAGTTTATAAATTTCAGCTACAGATGGTATGGAGAATCATACAGATCTGCGTACAAAAGAGACAATCAACATGTTGAAGTCTGGGCACAGCTAGCTGGCATAATGTCACTCCTCCCCACCACATGTTGATTATGCACATGTAGATTTTAGTTGTCTGCACTTTCTAATTCAAACTGTTTGCAGGATAGTAGCCTATGAGAGAGCCCTGGCTTAAATGCAGCCAGCAGTTAGTTTTTTTTGCTTTGTGTCTGATGTGGGCAGACTTTCTGCTGTGTAACGAACTAACTTCCACCTGATTGCCTTTTCGGCCTAGTTCTCACAAGTATGCACATCAGTTTCGGGGGGGGGGGGGCATTTTGTCTGAACAGCTAGGTTGGAGTCCAGTAGAACCTTAGAGACCAATATGAACTTTGGGGTATAAGGTTTTGAGAGTCTCTGATGAAGGGGTACTTTGACTCTCAAAAGCTTACACTCCGAAATTTTTGTTGGTCTCTGCTACAGAAGTCAAACAGATCTAGCTGTCCTACTGCAGACCAGCATGGCTGCCCCCTGAAACTATTTTGTCTGAGGTTATACCAAACAAAAAAAAAAGCATTCTGTCTCTGGTTTATTTCTTCTGAGATGACCCATTCCTACATGCAGGCCATCACGAGATTTGTCATCAAGGGATGAATGTGCATGTGAGAGCCCAACCTTTCAGTTGAGATCTGCCCCATAGCAATTCACAACCAAGCCAGAACATCACTGATCATCACTGGCTCAGACTGTGATGAATAAATTTCTGAAGGGGCCTTCAAATACACTTTGGGACATTATCTGAGAATATGATGCAGTTGGCTACACAATGGAGTTAAAAGAATAGTTGTCAGGGCTACACATATCATCTAAATTTAGATCTGAAAGATGTTCAAAGTTCCAGAGATCTCTAGCTTAAGCCTCATGTTCATCAAGCAATAGATCCTACTCTGTTACTCAGGTACAAGTAGATATCGATTTTTTTAATTGATGCTAGTCAATCTAGAGATGTCACACTTGGCCATGTTCCCTTCTGTGCCTGATGAGGGCTTTCAGACATTCTAGGGTTCCAGGTTAGGTCCCAGTTGCACTTCCTGTGGCTTCCTGTAGCAAGTCCCAAATGCTCTGAAAAGTGGAAGGATCTCCAGTATCTTCATATCCTGCGGTTGAGCATTTGAAGCAGTAGAGTTGATTCTGTGTAAGAGACAGAATGAGAGCTGGTTTCACTACCCCATACCGATAGGTGTCAGAGCACTGCTTATACAGACATTACTTTCTATGCCTTTCAGAATTTTTTTTTTTGCTGAATCTTCCCATTATGGACTTTTAGATGCCCCTACAAGCTGCAGTGGTTGGGCTTACCTAGATAGATCTGCCTCCTCAGCACTTTTGCCCAGCAACTCTGCAGTTGCCTATTTGCTGCAGAGGTGAAACACCAAGAGTTCAGGACAGGTCATGGCATGGAATGGCAGCCACTGGGTGCCAGTGGAGCTGAGGCAGTGGTCATGTCTGACAGCAAAGAGGCTGAAACCTGTAAATGGTATTGGAGACTTCCCCTTTTTCCTGCAGCTGACTATGACAGGGAGAGTTGAGGGCCCTCTTGGATCAGGGAACACTTATACTTCAGACTGATTGACTACTGTAAGGGGGACAGACAGGCAAGGGGGCTGAAGATTGCCTCCAGGAGACTGCCTGTCCTAAACTTGCCCTAAACAAACAGGCCCAGAGGGAAGCTCAAACTTGCAATTAGTCGCAAGACAGCTCTCCTTCCCCTTTGAAATGACTGAAGGGATGAGATGTCCACTTTCTGAACCCTCGCTGTAACTGATATACCTTAAATAATTTGGAACTATATTTTGTAGTGATTAGAGTGATGGACTTTCAGAGGGGAAGCCCGCGTTCATATTCCTGCCCAGCCACTGAACTGAGGATTCTGTCTCCAAATCACTTAAAAAATGTAAAAGGATCATATTTTTCCAGGGAGTTGCACATTTGATCATATATAGACTTTCAACAATCAGTGGCCCTTTCCGCACGGGTCAAATACAGTGCCCTGGGGACGGCAAAAACGCCATCCCCAGGGAGCCATTCGCACAGGGGCCCGAGCGGCGCAAAGCAGCCATTTTCCCGAGCAAGGTTTACGGAAAACGGCGGCTTCGAACAGCTCAAAGGCGCTCTCCATCCCCCCTTTGTACCGTCCACCTACCGTTTCTGTGGCCGTCCAGCGCGTCGCCGAGGCCTGGGGACACGCCCCCCTGCCCTGTGACGGCGGAGCAGTCGCGCAGGGCAGGGGGGCGTGTCCCCAGGCCTCAGCAATGTGACGGACGGCCACAGAAACGGCAGGTCGACTGGGCGACGGCGCTCCACGGCGCCATCTTCCCGGCTGTTTCTGGGACTGTTCGTGCGAACGGTCCCAGGGGGGTTGGGTCGGTGTCCTATACGCCGACCCAACCCCAATCGTGGCCGTGCGGAAACGGCCAGAGTATCTAAATGCTAATTGTTAATTATTGGGCCATGGCAGGAAACAAGCCCTAAATGTTTGACACCCACTTTGGAGCAATTTGGTTTTTTGGCTTTGGAGTCATAATTCTGCCAGTGTGGGTGTGTGTGGGTGTGTGTGTGGTGGATCTACATAGGGTGGATTTGTAACTTTTTCAATTTAAGAAAGGCTAAGCAGGAGAAGTCATTCATTTATAGTTCACCTGAGACCAACTAGTACCTCACTGTGGCCTTGTTCAGTCTCTAATGGCAGTCCCTTTTCACAAGCAGGGTATCAATAAAAAGTCAATTTTCCCACAGTACAACAATCCAGAAGATAGCATGAGTAGCATGAAAAGCAGAATATTTTGTGTCCTGCATGATGTTTAGGGTTCCCATGCTCCAGGTGGTGGTTAGAGTTCGCTTGGGATTATCTCCAAATGATAGTTTACCTGGAGAAAATGGCTTCTATGAAGACTTGCCTTCCTCAAACCCTGCTCTCCTCAGGCTCTACCCCCCAAATCTGAAAGTATTTTTCAACCCAGAACTGGCAACCCTAATAATGTTTCAGGCACCAGACGTATGTGAGAGGTACGCTAGTTGAGTCTACGCCCTGTACACAAAAAGACAGGAGAGAGCTGTCTAGATTAGCACCAAGACTTCCAGTGTTAGGTTCTCATTCTCTGCCCCAGCATGTGTCTCTCAGTTTAGGATTCAACTTTTCAAAAAGTTCTCTGTCTGGTCACCTAGCAAGACTATTTTCTGAGCATAGGCAACCAAGCAAGCAACTCTGACCTTTGATATGATCAAATGCTGCAAAAACTAATCTCGACCACCTATCCTATTTTGGCGTCAGCACTGGGGTCTTGGTGTCTTCTGCCAACATTTCAATGGCCTATTTTTGTTTGCAGAATGTGACAGGTTTACAAATGTCTATGTAAATCTATGACCGCAGAAAAGTTTGCCAAGCTATTCTGCTAAGGTTTCTGGGCCTTCCTTGAAATAGGACTTCCATTCTGCTCTTCCTAAATTCCTTATGTAAGCAAGAAGCAGAAATAATGCCACAGGACACCAGGCAGAATCTGCAGATAATTACTGTCGGGCTAATGTGACTCCTAGAAAACCTTCGCCTTAGCTGGAATTTCTTCCCATGAAACTACTGAGTGATTCCAAACAGACCTGGGCAATTGCAGTCTACAAATAATTTACTAGTGAGTTCATAACATTGGCAGCCCAAAGCATCTATTGTGTTCACCTGTGATGCTGATAGCTGGAGAGAATTTTGCTTTGTTTCTCTGTCTTAGGTGGTAAATAATATGAGTATTTTTTATAAGTTTTGGTATATGGGAATTTTATCCTTACTTGTTCTATGTATCACTTATGAGAAATCTATTTATGTGACCAACCAAATGGCAATTTCACATACAGTAGCTCTGCTGTAATGTCTATACCCCTCCCAGTTCAGAGTCCTTATGTAAGTACTCTTTATATCGCTAGCTTTGAAACACACTGTACATCTTAAACTATCAACAGGGGTGAAATTAAGCTAGTACATGTTGGTAAGGACCACGAGTAAAAAAGTTCCTGAAGTGGTACATCTCACCTTCACCTCTGAGACCCCTGAAAGAGAGTGTATACCAATAAGAAGTGTAAGTTGCTAACAACCCTGCTTATTAAGGCCAAAATTCAGGAAGTAACTATCCATCTGAGGTGTCAGCTAGAAATTTCCCAAGTCTGAGTTTATTAAGGTTGCCAGTTTCTGTATATGAACCAAACCATCTTGCTTAAGAGCCTAGTGAGTCTATTGCGTTAATAGTCATAAATTTCATAAAGACAGATTATTCTCATCTATTTACCATAGATTTTATGCATATTCCTCCAGGGTGGATTTGGCCTTAGCTCTCCATTCATGTAAATCTTTTCTAGCCCTGGAAGGTTCAATTATTGCCTTTTGAGATGATGAATTGCTCTGGTAAAAGAGCCTCCCATTCCTCAGGAAGCAGAACAATTGCTTTTTGAGAGCTCCTGTAATCTGCATTGTTTTCCAGTTCTATAATCCTAGCCCAACCATACTGTTTGTTGGAGGTCTTTGCTGTCTGATTGAACTGTTTCTCATGCTTTGCGATTCATCTTGAGTTTCAAGGAGAAAGGTGGGCTAGAAATGAAGTAAGTAAGAATGACGGATTATTCAGGCCCAGTCTTTTTTGACTGTGCCAATGTGAATCACTGTGCTGGTTTGTTCCCTTCATAATGAGTCCAACATGGGTAAGTCTTGTGGCTTGCCTTGGATGATTTCAATTGTCATTCCCACATTCCCACATAGCAGTTGCTATGGAGCTGCACCAGCACCCAAGAGGGGTGTAGTAGTAATGGGGTCCTTCAATGGCATAACTGGGCCTTATACCAGCATATCTTTGAAATATACCAGCATAGTGGTCAGTCAGCTACCTGAATCCATTTGTGTCCTCCCCCCACCCTTAAGATTGTGCTATAAATCCAGTCAGGTAGGTGGACATTTTTCTGCAGAAACTTTGCCAAAATGATTTTTTTTTCATTTCTAAGGATTTATTATACTAATTTATGACAATAAATGGATACCATTGCAGACTCATTGCAGTCTGGCAATTTTAAAGTTGCATTAATATTTTTTCATGTGATTACCCCTAGGACTTTGTGAGAATACATGTATATCTCATTGATTTGTAAGCATAGGGAGGGGGGAATAAAATTAAAAATACATATAATAATCCAAATGTAAAATCAAGCAATGTCTCCACCTGATTGGCATATGGGTCAAATTGAAACCAGAGCTAAAATTATTATTTATATGTCTTCTTCCATATGGTGGAAGGGATATTGTAATCACCAGTCTGGTACAGAACTAACCACTAATGCAAATAATGAGTTGCCCCACTGATCCCCAGTTACATTTTTATTAATGAGTGAACTGCCGTATTATAGCATATTGTGCACAGTTCTCTGGATATGCTTTTTTTAAACCATGGGAAGTACTTGCTCTATTGTAAATTATGATTCCAATAAAAATAATAAAATTCTGATTTATTTAAATATGACATTTCAATCATGCTTGATTTAAAAAAGAACAATATTCAGTTCATGTGTTTGTTTCTATTAGAACATGGGGAGCTTTCAAAATTTGTTTAACAATATAAGTAAAAAATCAACATGCTAAATCAAATCACACTTTGTTTACTGCATTGGATAATTTTCTAATTCTGGAAAAACCACCATTGCTTGCTTCAGATGCCAAATAGACAGTACTTATGTTCATGCTCTGGAGTTAGTGGAATTTTTCCTTTCTCCCAGTACAATATAATGTTTACATAGGTCCCACTTAATACACCCAGAATAAAGGGGTTGCTGGTAAAATGGCTATACCGCCGTTCCGCCCCAGCAATGCACCTTGCCTCACTCTCAAAGCTCGAATTTCAAAAGCAAGGGGCCCAGCCGAGTAGAAGCTTAAAATTTCAGAATGCCAAATAACATTAATATACGTCATGGTAGCCCATACTGCTACTCAGCAAAATAACCAGTAAACCAAAGAGAGCTAAGGCAACTATCCTCTTCTACTATAAGGGCCACAGGCTAACCAGCAGCAAAGAGGCACATGTGGGGCCTGTCCGGCCTAGAGGAAGGGAGGGCCACTCCAAGCCCACAACAACTGGAGGTCGTTTTATTGTTTAACATTCCTGATATTTTCTGTCAGGGCTGAACCAATTGTCCCTAATCCACCAGGCTCTACTGGCCAAACAAATGCAGCTGAATCCTTGGCATCCTGTTCCCACTGAACAGGCATCTTTTGTGAGGGGGATTTAGAGCGTAGCCCAGTAAATCCAGCTAGTTTCCTGAGTTAGGGTTCCCACACACACTCTCCCAGCTGCCAGGTCTTGCCCATTACACAGGGTATGGGGATGCCCTCTTCTCCCCCTGCTGAGCAATGGCTGCAAACTTTCTCCCCAAACCTTCTTGGGGAAGAAGAACTTTTAAGAGCTCTTTTGTCACACTGCAAACTTCTTTTTGTAGATCTGTGCAGTGTTTTGTTATCTATGATAACGCTTCTCTCCCTCTCCTTCACTGTCATCTGCCAACATGTCAGTTGACTCCACATCTGTTCTTCATAGAAGCAACTGCTATCTCTTCCATACTGCCCCTCCTATGCTACTCAGGAAAATGGCTGCCAGTGGACAGCCATTTTAGATCCATATAGTTCCAGGGTGTGGCTCACAGCAGAAGCATGTGTTCTAAATTCGCAAGAAAGGCTTATCTAGTGGGGCAAGAAGTGGGAGTGAGAGGAGAAACTTTGCTTTCTGTACAAACCGTTGTAAATTAGAATCATGATAAAGCAATGCCTCTTCACGGAGATGGATGGAAACAGTTCCAGATATTTCTTACATCTAAGCATTGAGAGAGTCACAGAAAGTATAGTTTTGGCCAGATTTAAAGTTTCTAGTACAGGATTTTTATCCTCTGGAAGAAAGCTACTCAGGATAAAGCCAAATTTTAAACCCTGAGTTAAGAGGAAAGGCATGGTATAAATATTTTATTGATAAATGATGAATAATTAATAAAAATATAAACTACCTACAGAGAAAGGTGGACTATTAAAAAAATGTAAATAAATTAAATTTACCAACAGAAATGGAGCTGGGCTGCTCTGACAGACTGCACTAATGACAAAGGACCAAACTTATACCCATGGAGGTTTTTATATGGATCAGAGCCTCTTTGCTGAGGAAGGGTTCTCGTCCATCCCCAGCCATGTAATGTTTTGCTAATTTAAAATGCTCCTGCTCCTAGGGGCTGTTTGGTAGACAAAAAACACACAATATGGATAAATATCTTTTTCCTTACTGGTACTTAAAGCAACCTGTTTGGGGAATAGGGACACAACTTGGAAAACAGTATGAGGAGAAGAGTTAATCTCCTCCCAGCCCACCAGCTAATTTTTAGGACCAAATTACAGGCCCTGAGGAAAGGGAGATGCAATAGATTTTAACCTTTTCCACCTTTAGCCATCCCTGTAACATGGGGATATTACTTTTTTAATCCTTTATATGTATTTCCTTTCCAGTTTGTCTCTGGTAAGCTCCTTCTTTCTTTTGTCCATTTCCCTTCACAGCATCTTTTTCTTTTCTCATTAAAAAATCAACATTAAAAAGAAGTTGCATTCACAATGGCAGTGCTGGGTCAGAATTGTTTTGTCTTTGTCTTTCTGTATTTTTCAGCAGTGTGCTTTACGGCAGAATGCTTAATGTTAGCATTATAACTTCAGGCATCTACAGCAGTTTTCCTTCTCTAAGATTAGTCAGTGTTTGCACAGCTGTGCTGTTTCTCAGGAACTCAGGATATTCAAGGACTCAGGATATTCTAGGGCTAAGCTCAAAGACAAGCAGAAATAAGGTAAGTGTCCCCTTAATTGATTTCCCCCATCTAAATTTTGCCCGAGATCTTCAAAATATTCAAAGCTCAGAAAAATCATATTCTGTTTCCACAGCCCATTTAAGGAAGACTCACTTTTTAGGTCCCTATCACATTAAGATTTTTGAGATAGGCCCATTCTACACAACACAAATAAAACATCTTCAGGATGGGTTTTGTTGTTGTTGTTGTTTTTGACAAAAAAAGCATTTTGGGGTAGAATTTCCTACAGTTTCCCCCGAAAAATATTTGGAAGATGTTTTATTTTTCCTCCAATCCAGAAGCATTGCCTATTTTCCAGAAACTCCCTAAAACTAGCGACTTTTTTTTCCCACCAAAGAGGCTGGCTGCAGGAAACCCTTTCTCCTTTCCAGGCTGGGCTGGAAATGTTTGTCCCCTCCCAGCACATTTAGGAGCTCACTCATTTTAACCTGGGTCATACCCCTTTCACGCATGGCTACAGGGTTCTCCATGTCACCTGCCATTGCAGAAGGTTCCCACAGAGGTTTCCTCTGCTTCCAGCTCATCTGCCTGCCATTTCCATCTAAAAAGAACATAAAGTTAGTTTTCACTGCCAATTTGGCACACATGTTGTTTTTCCTTTTTTTCTCTTTGAGGGAGGTGTCTTTGAAGCTATAAAGACTCAAAATATACACATATTGCCAATTTTTATATCATGTCTTCGTAGCTCCCAAGACACCTCCCTCAAACAAAAAAAGAGGGAAAACTACTAGTACACTGAACTGGCAGGGAAAATTAACTTTATTCAAGTACTTTAAGACGGAAATGGCAGGTGGATAAGCTGCAAGGTGAGGTAACCTCTGTGGGAACTTTCTGCAAATGGCTGTCAGCATGAAGCAGCAGAAAATGCTGGGCTAAGATTCTCTTATTTGTATCTGTGTATCTTCGAATACAGCTCCTCCAATTTAAAAAAAAAGGAAAACTACATATTGCCAGAATCGGCAGGACGAGCTGAGTACTACTATGTACTCTTTGGGCTGAAAAGGCACCCAGGATCGAAGTCTGCAGATCAAGCATCCTGGAGAAACCTTCAGCAAATGGAGGCAGGGAAAAGCACACCAATTGTCAGGTGCAGGCTGAGGAAGAAACTGACCAGAGTGCTTAATGGTTGGGTGGGAAACATAAGACGCCTCCTGAGGTCCTGAACTCCACAGAGCCAAGACAACTTGAAGGAAAAAAGTCCTCCTAGCGTCTTCAAAATAAGATGGCTTGGACTGAAATAAGGCATCCTGAGGATGTCAGGGGAAAAACTGTGTGGAGTTCCTCCTCAAGACACCTGTTTTGTGTGTCCTCAGGATATCTTATTTGGGCTGTGCAGAACGGGCCATAGTGAGAAACTATTCAGGGTACTGAAATCCTGCAGTCTGATTGCTGGATATTGTATTTAGCTAAGGTTTCTGCAGTGTGACCAGGTGTTTGGGCTATGATCAGTGGTAGATGAAGAAGGTCCCAGTTTCAAGCCAGAAACTTGTATGATAGAAAATAAAAGAAAATGCTTTTAAATTCTGTGTTTGTGCAGTATAATCATGCAATCAAAGAATGCACTTCATTCTCCTCCTTCTGGCAATGCTATAAAAATCAGAATTGTTCTGGGCAAAACAGGTGTAAACTTCATGAGGTTGGAAAAAATATGTGAGATTTCCAGTGAGTGAGACTCAAGGCACCTGTTCTGTACATAAGTCAGACTGTGAAAGGGCCATCTTAGAACCTGATGCTTGAAATTGTGATGGGGCAAAGGTTGGGGCAAAGGTGTCCCTATCAGTGGAGAACTGTTTGCAGTTTCCTAGCTGTACAAACACAACTCTGCAGCCCCTCCTGGCCACTGAATGAGCCCATTGTCCAAACTACTTGTCAGGATACACACACAGTCACAAACACAGAGTCACTGAAAGCCTTGCATGCAGGATTAACTCTTGATGGCCTGAGCTCTTTCTACTGTGATGTAAGTCTGAGCTTTCACTTTTCATATTTAAACTGTCACTATCCACTCACCAGTCTGGGGGTCCAAATTTCCTTTTTAATTCAACCTTTTTTAGGTGGAGGATTGAGCAAGTGTTGTGTAGAGAACCAGTGTAGTATAATGGTTAGGATATTAGAAGACTTGGGTTTACTCCCTGCTTAGCCATGAATCTTAGCCAGTCACTTTCTTACAGTCTAATCTGCCTCACAGAACTGTGTTGAGGATAAACTATACTGCCATGAACTCTTTGCAAGAAAGTAAGAATTTTTTAAAAAGCAATAATGGATTTTGATACCATGTCACGTGAGGAAAAGGAACCCTATCAACCTTTTTGGAGTAGATCTATAGTTTTTCTATAACTCTATATAAGGAAAATACTGCCTATGATTTAAATTTATTTTGTATGTCTTCCTTCTGGCTAATCCCAGAGCACTAGAAAATGTAGGGGGAAAAAAAGGAGAGAATCTTTGAAGTTGGTGGCTGTTTTAAAATTGTAAATGATCTAACTAACAGGATAACACAGAAATGATCTGATGGACTTTTGCTTGAAACAAAATTTGGCTGTCAATCCATTAATTTGTCATCTGTTTTAACTCTTTTTTGGTGTATTATATATTTATAGATAGATTTATAACATCCATTTTGCTGTGCTGCTAACATTAAATATTGTTTACCATTATATGTTTGTCACATTTGTTCATACTGTAATTTCAATTGGTGTTTTCCATTTGTAGAGTAAAATCCTCCCCCCCCCCCATTTTTGGTATATGTTTTTGACTATTGTACTTGGTTTTTGCATTCCTTGAGGATGTTCCTTCTAGTTTTTGGTGACCTACAAAACACCAAGAGAAACCACAAAAGAAATTCCACTGGCTGACTGTGGATCCATCATGTGCAATGGCAAGTTCCCCTGAAGCTATCTATGTCTGTCCTTCCAGGGAGATTCCCTAACAGTCCTGCACTTCTTGGTCTTCATGACTCCTCAGGATAAATTGTTGAAGACTTCCATGGCTGAAATCAAACTGGCTGTTGTGAGTTTTCTGGGCTGCATAATTGTGCTCTGGTAGTTTTTGCTCCTAATGTTTTGCCCGCATCTATGGCTGCCATCTTCAGAGGCATGTCACGGTAACATTAGCAACAAAAACTACCAGACCACAGCTATGCAGCCCAGAAAACTCACAGTAGCCAATTCCGCAGGATAGTTCATGTATTTATTTGTTTAGCATATTTTTGCCCACTTTTCTCCTGTTGGGGATCCAAGGAGCACCTTTTTAAAAAGAAGCAGGCTGCGAGGGAGTCCATCTGGCTAAAGTGGTTAACTAAATAGCCTGATTTTATCCATACTGCAAATAAGCACTCAACATTAGAGAATAAGGATTAATCTTACCCCAGACTAGTCCAATACATTCATTCTGTAATAAAGGGTTGAAATTGAACTACGAAGAACAGTCAACTTTTGAGATCCTCAGAGCAGATCACAGATGTGACTGTCTTTTTTTTTTGTCTCTTGCAACTTAAAATGCACAAAATCCTATTGTGATGGAAAGTGTATGAAGGGCAGCTTCAGCTCTGATTGAATCCGGAGCTTTCTTTGCCCTCTTCTCAATCTACAGCCTCTCATTCATCGCCATTCCCTTTCCCTGAAGTGCAGCTGACAGGTTTTGCCAGCTGCCGGCCAGTTCTCTAGCCCTCACTTAGCCCTGTGTTTTCCATATTTGGATGAAATTTTGCTTCCATGCGTTTTGAGATATTGGGGGAAGGGGACTATATCCCTGCACCAAATCATCTAGCTTTTATTTCATTAGCCCCTTTGTAGATAATGTTGGTGTATCTTATCTCACAACTGAATTCCTTCTTTGAAATTATGCCAGTGCTGCCTTAGGCAAAGGCACAGCTGTTTGGCCCTGAAAAGAGCACCACACTCAAACAGATGAAGCCAAGAGATGACTGAGTCCCTGGGAATTGCAATATTGGTGCGGATGACAAGCCGCAAAACAAGACTGTGAACTCGACTGCTTTGGGCTGCTGGCCTCTAATCCCTCCCAGCATCACATGCCATCTCCTTGCGCCTGTGTGCCCAAAACTGTCTTCTACCCATGCTTGCGTCCTTTCCGCAAATGGAGGAAGTACCTTTCAATGGGCAGCTAAACCAAAGAAAGAATACCTCCATCTGCTGGATGGGAATTATGATGAATCCCGAGGAATCTGTGTTGAGAGGGAGAAGAGCAGCACTTGCGTTACTCTCTTTGGTAATGAAATGGGGGGGGGGGGGAAGGGCCATTAATCTGAGGAAATATTTCTTTATTTTCCCAGTACGGAAATTTGAACTCAGGCAGCACCTGGGACAACAGGCTGTTGATTGCTTCAGCTATGCATCCAACACCCCCACCCCACCCCACCCTGGAAAAAGCCGTTAGTTAATCCTGCTCCAGTGCCCAACAGGGAGGAGGGAGAGTGGCTATTAAATAATTAAATCTTGAAACCCGAGTGAAGGCTTGCTGACCTCTCATGGGCAGGTAACCCCAGCCCAATTCCCAGGACTCACCCCCCAGTCAAAACATAGCAGCTCTAGCATTTTTTGTTTTTATAGCTGGAGGGGCTGGAGCTGGGCTCACTCCAAGCAGAAGGGCCCCCTCTCTGTGTCTGTCTTGCCTCTTCTCACTCACTCCTTATGTATCTTTCTGTGGCCTAAGACTACAGTGATCTACAGAAGAAGGACATCACAGAGCACCAAGTCCCCTAGAAGAACATCATCCAGAGTGCCCTGGCACTTGTATCCTGTTCTTCAGCCTGTTCCGGATGACTGCAACCCCTGATTAGAAAGTACCTCAGCATGTGAGAAGACAGATTTCCCAATGTTAATGTAATTTTTTCCACAATGTTTCACCTCCTGTTAGCTCTATAGATGGGTGAAAAAGCATTCTGCTGCGTACCCTTCAGAGATTAAATATTTGAGCTCCCAATAGTTCTTTAGCATCTGTTCTTTTTACATCCTTCTTTTTGTATTGTTGAAGGCTTTCACGGCTGGAATAACTAGGATGTTGTGGGTTTTCTGGGTTGTATGGCCGTGTTCCAGTAGTATTTTTTTTCCTGACATTTCACTTGCTGGCAGCCACAGATGCAGGCGAAATGTCAGGAAAAAAATATTACTGGAACACGGCCATACAACCCGGAAAACCCACAACATCCTAATCCTTCTTTTTCTCACCTCTCCCATATAAGCATGAAGTTGTCTTGGGCTAAGCTGGACCTTTGGTCCACCTTCTTGTCTACTCAGAAACAAATGTTATTTCCAGGCTTTCAGACGGAGAGGAATCTTCCCCAGAATCTGCTGCATCTGAGGTACCAAGATGAACAGCATGTCCCTTTGATAATATGCAAGATGAGGGTGAAGCTTTTTTAATTTGGCCCTCTGCATCTGCTGATGCCTTTTAGGGAAGCTAGCTATACACTGTTTCACATGAAGATGTTAGTAGATTGTATATTTGCCACAGAACAAAGCATGCCGGACCTTCTTTGTTGTAGAATGCTCTGCCTGGGTCCTAGTGCCTACCTAGCCCTGCTTCCTCCATCCATTTGAAAGTAAAAATACATTTTGGTGTAAATGCTCTTGTAACAAAGTACCATGTTCAACAATGCACAAAATGATGGTTTTGACAAAGGCAGTGCATAAAAATGAACAAAAAATTCTCATATTTATTCAGGACTATATTCTAATGCGAGAGCATACAATTATCTCAACCGCTGCACCTCAACTGACCAAAATAACATCTTTATGTGAAACAGAGTATAGGTACTTTCTGTGGTCCAAAGTTTCTATTCCATTTTACAGCAAGCTGCCAAATTTCATGGTTGTTACTTCCATTAAAGTTCCAGCTGCTACAGCAGAAGGATTTCAAGAGCAATTTATTTGCTTCTAAGGGACCCTTCTAGCCTATGTATTTCTTTTATTTATTTAGAACATTGCAAGCACCTTTTGACCCAAAGTTGGGTTCCCAAGGTGGCAAACATTAAAACAAGATTAAAACACACATAAACATGTATAGAACAAAACGCATAAACACAGCCTATGTAATAACAAAGAAAAGATAATAGATTCAGTGAACAAGGTTGGGAATCACGGGGGAGCAGCAACCTTGTCATAGAAGAGGTGGCCAGTATTCCCCCTTCATCAGCTAGCACAGGAGAGAAGGAATGAGGCAGACCTGCTAGGTACCCAAACAATGTTCTTCAAGGGGGCAAAGCCCTCTCATGGGCATCATTGCTTAATTCAGTCAATCAGTGCCTTTTATTAGCATAAAACAACAACATAATGTAAAATCTATATATATAAAAAGCTAACAGTGACTTTGTTACTCATGCCCTAACGTGGAAACGGCTGGACGGATCGCCCCCAAATTTTCACATGACGTCCCTCCCTGTTGCGGGCAGGTAATCGGACCTTCAAATCACCGAAAGTCCATACCTGAGCCAGGTTAAATGTCTTTTTCCTGGCACACCAGGCCATGAAGCTGGCTGTGTTTAATTGTCACCCTTAGAGGAATCTAATTCGGTTGCACCACGACCCTCACATCCCCTTGGCCTGAAGCGGTTGGTATGCCCTTAGAGATGTTACATGAATGGCCAGAGATGAGCAGTTAAAACAGTAAATAGGTAATACTGTTAGGTAATACGAGTGGAAGTGAGAGAAACACACACATACAAACTTTGCCATGTGAGGCGCATCCAGGTGGGGTTCCCCTCACTCCAAAAGCGCCATGAGTAACTTTTCACTCTCTGTGCCTCACCCCACTGCTACCACACACAGCACACATGCTCTCCATACACATCCAGCTCATCCTCACACACCCCCCTCACTCTGCCCTCCCTCACATCCAACCACCACTTACCCACTTCCTCACCCATATTCACCCACAGCTCTCTTTTACTAAAAGCGAGAGCTGGAGTTTCCTGCACCCTTTCCTCTAAGAAAAAAATCCTACCTGCCCGAGGGTTGGGCCGAACCAACCTACTGGCTCCACTTCTTTTTGCACATGGCCCTTTAAGAACCCCAGAGAGCTGGCCTTTCGATCTGGAGTGCCTCACCACCCCTGCCTCTGCTGCCCCACTGAGCTTTGGGATAGCCTCCTTGCCCCCCAGTTCTGCCTTCCCCAAGCCAGGACTTCCAATGTCGCGTGTCCAGCCAAGCCCTCTGCGTATGGACAGAGTTGGGATTCGCACTCATGGAGAGGTTCCATTTAATGTGGAGATGGGAAAGGAGGAGGTTATCTTATACTAAAAAAGACACCACCATATAACAATGTGAATTGAAAAGGGAAAGAGGGATTCCATTTGACCACCCCAAAAGGCTATGCTGCGGATCATTGGACCTGCATGGACATCTGTGTGGGTTGCAGACTGTGATGAGAAGGACAATTGCCACAGCAACACGTGGCCAGGCCCCGCTAGTAATTAAATATAAACAAACAGCAATAATCATGTTAAACAGTAACTATCGGTTTAAAATGATAGCCAAAAAAGAAGCAACTGTACAAGTAACGTCAAAAGAATGATCCTACAAAAATATTGGAATTGACTTAATCGCATTACAAAACAGTAATGAAAAGTTTATTTTGACCCAAATTAGCAATAGGCTGAGAGATCATGAGAGACATTTCTTTTATTCAGCCAAGATGGCAGCCTGTTCACCACGAGCCTTGGGAATTTCCCCTAAGCATGGAGTTCCAGCCAATTATCTTGTTTCTACTCTATCTGTTGAACAGCGTCAGGCCTTTATGCTGGCCCGATTTAATAGTATTCCTTCAGCTATGACATCAGGTAGATACCAAAAAATTCAAAACATCAAAGGTATTGTCGTTGTGGCTCTCTTGATTCCCTGTCCCATATTCTTCTTGAATGTGGTTTAAATGCTGATGTACGATCATGCTTAATTCATGCTTTATTACTGTCAAAGAAAATACAAACATTGCTTGATTACAATTACAAGCCTGCTCAAAGTGAGGACCTATTTACAAACAAGGCAAGGGAGCTGGACCTGGCCAGAAAGCCACATAGTGAAGAGGGATTGTAATGTTTCTGGGTTCCAAAATAGGGAGTGAAAGTGTAGGAAATATTAGATTGTAAGGCGAAATGGCCAGGGTCTAAGTGTCAGTGTCTAGGAACAAACACAAGTCTGAAGTGAGAGCTGTCATGTACATATAGTTGATATGATCATGTTTTGAACTAGCAAGTGTACTATCAAGGAAAACAGGGAGTATGTGACATGCTGTTTACCATCACTCTTCTATCCTGCCCTGCTACAGGTTCTGCTGAGTCATACCTGGGTTTACTGATACTTTAACTAGCTGCAGATAGGGGTCCTTCAGCTGGCCCAGGCAGAGGTCAATTCTGACACCAGACCAATCACCTTCAGACAATTGTCTGGTGGCAAAATGTAACCAATCAGGTATTTACAAACTTAAATTGCCTGTGTGAAAGACTGTATAAAAAGTGTCATTGAAATGTGTTCTTTGGACATTGTTTTTCGGCTGACTACAGCACATTGTCCTGCTATTATTGCAATAAAAGCTCATCTGCTTCGTTGAAACAATCTATGTGTCTCTGTGTAACTGGGAGACTGTTGGAATATTCCAATTAAAAAATAAGTTCAAACAGATTTAATCTAAGGAGCAACTTGAAAAGGTTCATGCAAACACTCTCCTCCAACTGAACTGGCTACTTGAACAGCTGTCCTTAGGGCAGAGGCAAAGAAGTACTGCCCTGAGTCCCAAGGGGGCAGAAAAGTTAGATAGAAATAATCCTAAATAAAGGAAGAGCATTTCGCTATAGCTATTACTTAAATTGATGATTGTCGTGTTTGAGGAAAGTAAGGAATCCAATCTTAGCAGGCTTACACCAGGTGGGGTGTGCGTAGAATTGCAGACCTTTTTGCACAACACAAATAAAGCATTTTCAGGTAGGAAATAAAATGTTTCCTCCATGGAGTTCTGCAATGTTTTTAGCCCAAAATGTTTTTTTTTCCAGCCTGGAAATGTTTTATCTGCATGCTGTTCCCTAGTGATTCTTTGGTGAAAACGTTTTGAAAACATTTTCACTTGCTGTGCGATATTTTTAAGACTTTTCCCACTCCTCCTGCATTTTCTCATTGGCTCCATTTTCTGAGGTTGATCTGGCTGTCTGGCACTGTATTTTCATCAGGGTGTTTTTTTTAATTGAGAGGTTGTGTCTTTATAGGTACAGAATTGCTGCATGAGGCTTTGAAACTTTGTAGCATCAGTTCCACTGAGTTTTTTTTTTTTAAAAAAAGGGAATGGAATGACCACAAAATGGCAGCCAGGAATCCTTTGAGGGGGAGAGTGTGGACAAAGGGGTGGGGGTTGAAAACATTTTGAAAATGTTGGCAAAACTTTTTCAGGAGCCTGTGCGAAAAGGACCCTCGTCACTTATGATCTACACAGTCTTGGGTGTAGAGTGAGATAACCAAGTGTTGCAGACTATAATAAATGGTTGGGATTTTACTACCCTGAATGTGATACTTTGGAACTCTGAAAGAATCTCATCCTGGTGGTGATGTATAACATTCCATATAAGTGCCATGCGAAGCATGCTGAGGGAGAGGGGAGGGGGAGTCACCTACATTGCACTTAGCTGCTAAAGTGTTATAACTTTTCAGCAGGTGATTTTAGCTGCTATTCTATTCCTTCTCTCATCTCACTTTAGTTGATTGTTCGATTTGCTTATTAGTCACTGTGTGCATTAGATTTAAAAACTGGGTTTTGTTCATTATTGTAAGCTTCTTGGAGTGGTATACAGACCAGAAAGGGAAATTAAAAATAGTTCATACTTTATAGGGTTGCCAAGCCAACCCCAGGTTAGGAAATTTCCAGAGATCTGGGGCCTAGAGAGGGCAGGGTCTCTGGAGGGGAGGGACTTCAGTGGGGTATAATGTCATAGAGTCTACCCTCCAAGGCAGTCATTTTCTCCAGAGAAACTGATCTCTATCATCTGGAGATCATTTGGTAATTCCTGGATAGCTCCAGGCTAGCCTGATCTCATCAGGTCTCAGAAGCTAAGTAGGGTCTGCCCTGGCTAGTATTTGGATGTGAGATCTTCAAGGAATACTAAGGTCATGATGCAGAGGCAAGCAGTGGCAAACCACAAAACTCCTATGGGATCACCATAAGTCAGTTGTGATTTGATGGCAAAAAGGGGAAACTAAATCTGATTACAGTTTCTGGAGACCTGAATCACACAAGATTTTCTTGCCACGAGTTAGGTTGTAGCATTCCTAGCCCAACTTGCAGTCCCTACAGCCAGACAGCAGCTATGGGAAACTTTTTTATAAAGTGCCACAGAACCTAGTTTGGACCAAGACTATGGTGTGCATTGGAGAGAAGGGGCTTCAGCTATTTCCCTGAGAGACAAAACTCTCTGGCACTGCCCTTTGGGGCTGCTCTAGACAGGAGAGCTGTGTTATAGCAGATAGCCTAGCTAGCCAGAAGGGTCTAAATGGAAGCCACCTGGACTCAATTCAAATCAAGGATACCTGAGAAACAGAAAGGGGTGTGTGTAACTCATCTGGCTTGTTTAGCCTTCTGAAACCATCATTCCTGTCTTAGAAGAAGGAAAAAAAGAGGTGTGCCTATTTTTTCCCCATTCTGAAGTTAGTGGCACTCCATTTTACTTCCATGGAGGTTAAACCCCCTCTTTCTTTCACACAGAGTAAATTGGCGAGTGGTTGCCATGTAGCTTTAAAAACTGCTTGGAAGGTCCTGTCAGGAAATTTCCATTGCCTCATGTGTTTTGATCATTAAAAGAATGTTAGGAATGACTCGGAGAGGGACTGATAATATAGCAGTAAAAATTCTAATACCATGCTAGAAATCTAAGGGACTGGATTCAATGGACAATTTCCACATGTAGCCAGAGGGACAGATAATAATTATTTTGTTTTTAATATAGTTTTGATAGATATATAATATTAGTAGAATTTCGGTTTTATTTTGGTTGTCCTTCCTGCTGTAAAATGTATTACTCCCTGAAACCATTGTCTAAGTCACAAGCTTGCTGAAACAAAAAAAGATTAGATTATGCTAAAGGTGGACTCAGAGAAACAGGATGCAGACAGTTAATGAATCAGGCAAATGCCTTTTGCATTTTGACATAGCCCCGAGTATTGTCACAAACACCCAGGAAAAGCCCACATGTTAAATAATTTCCTCCTAGTTTGGGAAAAATCACTAAAGAATAAACTCATCAGCTAGCCTTACTCCCAAATTTTGTAAAAACCCATTAACAGCCAGATACAGGGCAGAACGTCAAGGTGAATATGCATAAGAGCCAGCAGGCAAACATCTGCATTATCGCAAGGACAACTAACCCTCACCAAAGACCTGGATATCTTGGAAGAAGAAGCTTAATGGACCTTGATGGCCCTTGATGGCCCTGTATTATTATTGTATAATTCAATCCATGATGTAACCTCTAAAATTTACTATAAGAAGTCTGTATTTTTCTGTGTTCAGCCTTGCACCTTGCCTGGTGCTCACTGAGCTGCTGCTGACTTCACTCTCTACCAAACAAAACTCTGTTCGACTGCATTAAAACTTTATTTCATTTTCAATTTGAATTTTGTGGCTTCAATTTTATTGCTGCCCTCGCTGCGGTAACACACAGATGGGTGGATAGAAGAACAGGTGATCTTCACCAATTTTCTCTTCTTACTGCAACCCTCCAATTCCACTCTCCTACTATCCCTGGGGGTCTTTTGCCCTCCAGGAACAAAATTTGGGGTTTGGTGTTGGGCTGCAGTAGAAAAGGGGGAGAGAAGAAAATGTATATGACCCCATCACAAAATAAAACAATGCTGCTATGCTGGGGAAATAACAATTAATGATAAAAGTTTAAACAGGTAGAAAAATGCAAAGTGTTTTATTACACTTAATTTTAAATGTATTAGAAGGTTAGATACAAATCATTATTCAACAAGATCTTGTCAAAGTCCAAAAAACTAGTTTTCAACAGATTTCAAAACTTGTTGTTAGCTGATTTGCCATTCAGAAGATGTGCATGTAGATATTCTCCCGACATTCATAATGCAATCATGTTAACAGGTTTTCCAGACCTGTTTCAGCGTCTTCCTTAGAAGATCCATTACAGCACATTCTTACATGCCTTACAAAAGAGGATCTTATTTAAGAACTTGTATCTAACTCTCTAAATATCTTTAAAACACAGCATAATAAAACACTTATAAGCATTTATCATTAATTGTTATTTCCACAGCAGAGCAGCATGGTTTTATTTTGTGACTGTACAATTATGCACCATGCTTACTCTCCGTTTGTGTGCATAGCACCTTGATGAACACACATAGCACAGAATGACTCCGACACTATTTGTGAGTTTTCCAGGGCAAGCCAGTGGAGTGCCAGGCACAGTGGACTTCTGCTTTAATCTAGCCGTGCCATCCTCTTGTTCTCCCTGATAGCTTGGAAAAAATATGTGATTTATGTCTACTTCCCTTTCCCAAGCTTCTTAGATACCATTTAAAAACACCACTGTGGGTTTTTTTAATCCATGACTTTTTGAGGGAAAGACAGGTTCACAGTTTTGAGATTAATGACCATCGGTCTAGTTCTCATGACCCATTGTTCCAAAGCCATGAACCAGTGCTGGATTAGTAATGGTATCTCACAGCAACATTGATACAGTGAGCACTGTGTCCTCACTGTGCCTGCAAAAGAGAGGTTTAGGTGAGCCCTCTTGCCATCCAGCGGTGTATCCTTCCCCAGAGTTCACAACACTTTGTTCTTCTTGCTGACACCTTCAGAGCAGTTATTTTAGCGTGAGAATAACCTCCCCTTCCACAATATAGAGATTTGCAACCACGGCTCATTAGTCAGCCAGGATCAAGGAGTACAAGAGTGCTTAATTCCCTTCCTTGTCCATTATAAATTTGTCTATGCTGGTCAGTTTTTCACATGATCTGCTGCTGCAAATACCTGGTGTACACCCACAGTTTCCCTGTTTGGCACCAGTGATTATGTCCCCTTCTAAATGCTTGAGAAATTTTCACATCTAAAATGAAAATGAGAATGCATACTCCCCCACTTTCCAAGGCTAAGGGTACCCAAATATTTGGTGCAAAGCTGCAGAATGGCACCTCCTGTGGACTCACATAGTCTCCCCCTAAGGAAGGCCCTGACTCAATTATCCTTTTCATCAGGAAAGGCAGAACTTGCAGGCAGTGTCCCCCTTTCAGAGATCAGACACATCCAGCCCCACATCCCACCAATGAGTGCAAATTCCAGCAGAGTCTCTGTGAGCATTTGTTCCTCCAGCTTAATATTTCACTTCTCTCTTCTATTTGATTTGAGGATCAATTAAACATACAAACCTGGTTGTTCTGCTCACATGTTTCTTCCCTCCTCCTTCACTTCCTCCACTTTGGCAGCATATTTTGCAGAATTTGGAGACTGAAGACCAAGGTATTGAAAGAACTCTAATTAGTTGCAATGTCCGCATTAAAAAAAAATGAAGGTTAGTTTTTGCCCAGAAACTGGAAGTAAAGTATAAAGAATCCAGCTTACTAGGGCCAAATCCCCACCGGGAAATTCAATCTAGATCAAACCAAGTTTGAAAATAAACTGCACCTTTTCATCAAGGTTCCAACCTCCCCACCGCAGCATGTTTCCAGTGAAGACATCTAGGCCTATCTCGGATTCAAGAAATGTATCAATCCCCCTCACCACCTTGCGATCAAGCAAATTGTTGGGTCTCTCCTGATTAAGTACCAAAGCTGTCGTGCTGTAATTTAGAAGGTGGGACAACCTTGCACTCTCCACGCATAAAACGAAACATGCTTATGTTGCATGGCAGCATCCATCCCACAGTCAACCAAATGTCTCCCCCGTAAAAGTTTCTGGTTGGTTATCATTTCCTCTCCAAATTGTTCTCACTTAAAGAACAAGCGCACTGCATACACCGCCTAGCAGATTGGTTGTAAGGCATTTGCATCATGCTTCACGGCGGGAAATTTGAACCAGAATTAGACCCCCGATCCTCCCCTCCAAACTGGATTGAGGACTTTTTTTTTTTAAGTAGTACTTTCAAACAGGTTCGGCAAAGACGCGGGATAAGGGGGAGAATGAGCACCAGAACCGGGATGAATCCTGGTTCGTCCATCAGGCAGTGGGGAGTTCTTCCTGAATCCTTGATATATTGTGTGAGTATCACGCAATTCATTGACCATGGGGAATCAGCCCAGGAAAGAAAGTAACCCATTTCAGGCACCCATTTCCAAACAGCACAAATAACTTGAGAGCCAGTGTGATGTGGTGGTTAAGAGTGGTAGACTCTAATATGGAAAACTGGGTTCAACTTCCTGCTCCTCCACATGAAGCCTGCAGTGACCTTGGACCAGTTACAGTTCTTTCAGAACTTTTTCAGCCCCACCTATCTCACAAGGTGTCTGTTGTGAGGAGAGGAAGGGAAGGCAGTTGTAAGCTGCTTTGAGACTCTTTAAAGGTAGGGAAAAGTGCAGTATAAAACCCAACCCTTCTTCTTTGTTGAAGACTAAGGGAGTGTATAGGCTCAACAATTAGCCTAGTACAGTGGTGGTGAACCTATGGCACAGGTGCCAAAGGTGGCACTCAGAGCCCTCTCTGTGGGCACACGCAAACAGAGTTCATCATGTGGGGGGGAAATTGCACCCCTCCACATCTAGGCTGGCCTGGGCCACTAGGCTCAATTATTAGCATTGAACCTAAGACCTAGTTTTGGGGAAGCAGTGTAGGTAATCCTGTTAAGCACTGTTAAACCCCACTGACTTTCTTGTGAAGAACTAAAGCGCTATCCTTTACCTGGGAGTAAGCTCGGTTGCTGGCAATGGGGCTTGCTTCTGAATAAACCCTCCTAGGGTCGTGATTCACCCGTTGGAAGAGTTGCACAGTTGCTTCAAAGCAAAGCCACCGACTACCACCAAGCTTACTCCCGAGTAAGGCACACCTCGGAGCCAACCATTTTTTTCTAAACTAAAACCTCAGTATTCAGGTTAAATTGCCATGTTGGCACTTTGCGATAAATAAGTGGGTTTGGGGTTGCAATTTGGGCACTCGGTCTCAAAAAGGTTTGCCATCACTGGCCTAGTATGTACCCATCGCAAGCAGACTCTGTATTGTTCACGATGTCTCAATTGTGCCTGATCCAGTGAATGACGGCATGGAAATGTGTGTCACTGAATTTAGTGAGAAGTACTCCTAAATAAATATGAGATTTGTCTGTATGAGTGCAAGGTCACAAATCTTTTAAATATAGGGCACATAAATCACAATTAAACCAGGTTTTCCCATTTCTGTCCACATATTGCCTGAATAAACATACATACTAATTGGTTGTTATAATCATGCAAATGTACTGTTTTGCAACATATTTCACAATCTTTGCTTGTGCAGTCATGTCTTTTGCGCAACAGAAATATATCTGTAGAGACACGGAGAGGGTTCATTGCAAAACTAATGGATTTTTATTTGTTCTGTATGCATCCAAGTATTGACTCAAAGATAGTAAATGTCTCAAACTTTACTGACTTTACAAACTTTACTGAATAGAACACTGTTTTCCCATGAGATGAAAAGAAACAATGCATCCAGTTCAGGAAGCAGTTACAAATATCTGAGAAATAAACACATTGTGGAATTGGGTGATTACAGCATATAAACTAGGAATGCAAGACCAATCAGGTGACCTAATTAGATGATGATGCTGCTGCTGCTGCTGCTGCTGCTGCTGCTGCTGCTGCTGCTAAGGTATAGGAAAGCATCTCCTCAACCATCCAGATTAAATGAAGGAGAGTCTGGTAACTCTGTGGAATTAAGGCTGCACTTCTTTGCATGCTTACCTGGGAGTAAGCCTCACAATACAGCAGAACTTACTTTGGAAATTGAGGGGATTCAACTGCACAACACATCAGTCCTTTCCTCGGTTCTTTCCTGCTGTGGAGCTGAAGGTTCTACAGTTGAAACCATTTACTTGGGAATAACCCCCATAAATTTAGTTGAAATTTATTCACATGAAAGAGTACACAAGAATGTAGCCTTGCAGGGTACTTTTAAAAATGCATTTTTAAAAAATCAGATTTTAAAAATCCAGCACAGAGTTTAAAGTGCTTATAAGCCATTGAAATCAAATGTTCTTGGGCTTGATTGCAGCTCTGGCTTGAAGAGATCAGTAAAATACTCTTTAACCATTCAGACCTTTTGAACAAAGCATTACTAAAAATATATTTAAATAATCCTTACTAAGAGATGGTGTGAAGCAGTGTTCCTATCAAGTACCGGGATGGTAGATTTTAATCAAATGAAGTGATTGCAAAAGCAAGAGAACTAGAGGGAGTAGGTATTTACAGCAATTAAATTATGCTCAAGTATGATCTGGTGAACGTCTCTTTTGAGGCACATCATGCTTCCCGTCAGCATGCCCATGCTCTGCAACACTTTCCCATATTTCTCTGCAGTCTTTCAACAGGCTCGCTTTGCAGCCACCTCCAGCTTCCTCATGCATGGTGACTAGCAAAGTTCTGAGAATCTGCAGGGCTTAAGATCCGTGTCCCCCACTTCCTAAGCAGCTGTTGGAGCCATCCAGTCGGGGGTGGTGAGGGAGATCTGTTGTGGCCCTGAAGCCAGGCCAGGTGGCTTGCTTCTCACCAGCACCCAGATCCCATCAAATGCCGGCTGTCATCAGAGCTGCGGTCCTCAGCCTGCACTCAGCAGTGAGATCACAGCACCCGCTCACGCTACAGAAACAGCTCCGTGATGGAAGGGGAGGGTCTGGGACCAGGCTTCCTGCATCAAGAGTCTGCCATGACTACACATAATAATGAATTCCTGAGCCAAATTTCAGGCTCCCACTTCCTAAACCACAGGCAGCTTCTCACTTTGTCTGTGACTCAAAGCTGATTCACTGGGCTTTGAGCAGGAGGACTATTTACTGTGAAGGCTGGAGTAAACATGTTTTGCCTCCCATTCATCTCTTGGTACTGTGGCAATGGAACCCAGTCATCTTTGTGGATCTATACCCCTACTAAGGTTTCCAAGTCCCCCCTGGTCACTGGTAGAGGATAGGGGTAACATTGCCCGAAACTCCTGGCAATTTGGGGATGGAGTCTGGGAGGACAGCAACCTCAGCAGGGTGCAGAGGATCCAACCTTCCAAGCACCCATTTTCTCCAGAGGAACTGGAGATCTCTGTAATCTGGAGATGAGCTGTAATCCCGGGTGATCCCCAGTCCCACTTGAAGGCTGGCATTCCTAGTTGCCACAACTCTGTTGCTGAAACCAAATGGATCAGGCCCTATCTACCCAGGTTGGGAATCAGGGGCATAGCTTCATAAAATGGTGCCCAAGCCTCACCCTGGGTGCCTGTTCCCCCTTCCCCAAACTCCCTGAGTTTGGGGCAGAGATGCAGGCCAGTGAGGATTGCCCTGCCCCCCAAAAGACATGGTGTTTAACTGCGCCCCTTCCCCAAACTCTACGGGGAGTTCGGGGGCAGGGGGTAGTCAAAGGAGGCACAGCCCTGGAATGCACCCCTGAGGAAGTAGCGCCTGGGGCTCTAGCCCCCCTGTGTCCCCTTACAACGCTACTGTTGGGAATATGCCTAGGGAACTGAATTTAAGCTGTTCCAAGTTCCTCAGAGACAAGGAGTATAATAAGCAGAAAGCAATAAATAATAAAGTTGTTATATAAGCAGTTTTCATCTGGGTGATTTGGGGTGATTTTGGGTGATTTTTCACAATGCCACCACAACCTCTCTTTTCAGAGGGCTGTGTCTGAATGGGAAGCCATTCTTAGCAGCCCAGAATGCTCTTTCCGTCACAGCTGGAGCTGCAGAAATCATCAGAAGAAGCTTTTTGTCTCACAGAAATAACCCAAAGGCCTAACTGCAGAGGCAAGCTGAAAAACTGGCAGCCCTGCCACAGGCCAAGGCTGGTTGCATTCAGAACTCAAGGGCAGTGATGAACATGATCTTGTTTTTGTGAACATGGCCTTACTCCACAAGTTGATGCTCAGAAAGGCTTGGCCCAAGGCCCTTCCTAGGTCAGTCCAACCAGACCTCTCCTAGGACACTCTGTTTAGTTTCTGGGAGGTGAAGTAGGGAGGCTTACTTAGGACTCATAAAACTAGGCTAATAGAAATATTTATTTTAAAGCCAAATATAACAAATGTTTCCTTAAGATATTTATATGATTTCTTCTCTGTATAATTAATGCTATGGCATTTAGCTGGTTAGTAATTTCTTTTGTCTGAAAGCCCAATTTTTTTGAGCCCAAATACGAAGAATTCCTCCTCCTCCTCCTCCTCCTCTGTATTTCTCACTTTTGTTCCAACAGAAATCCCACTGCAAAGTTGCCAGTAACAGATAGGACTACATTAAATTGCTGGAAGGAGCAAAATGAACAAAAATGTAATGAAATTTACACACTCTTTGACAACCAACAACACAACACAGTGATTATTGCATCCCCAATGGTAATTAACACATAATAGAAGCAGCTATATAATCTTTAGACAGGAAAAGAGGATATTTTCTTTAGCAAATAATTAAACTGTGGAGGGGGTTGAAAGCCCAGTGTAAATGAATTATGACCAATGCAATTTGAATTCACAAACTTCACTTAATTATCACTTGAACTGATGAAGTGGCAAAAAAAAAATCAGCGAATACACTGAATCATCAGGCCTGACAAGATGTATTGAGAGGTGTGCCCTGGGGCAAAAATGTGTGATGTCACAGAGAGGCTGAGAAGACTTGTCAAGCCCACTGACTGTTGTCCCTTCCTTTTAATCCACATCAGAACAAATGACACTGCTAGACATGGCTTTCGGGACATCAGAAAGGATTTTGAGGCTTTCGAAAGGAAGCTGAAGGAAGTGGATGCACAGATTCATTGTCATTTCAGCTCTACTTCCAGTTGAAGATCACGGGCCCAGGTGGGAAAGAAGAATAGTGGAGGTGAATAACTGACTTTGCAGGTGGTGCCACCAGGGACATTTTGGCTTCTTGGACCATAGTCTCCGGTTTCATGAAGAGGAACTACTGGCAAGGGATGGGATACGTCTCACGGCTGTAGGGAAGAGCATTTTTGCTAGGAGATTGACAAACCTTATCAGGAGGGCTTTAAACTGAGTGAGGTGGGGAAGAGAGACAATTTTCAAATGGGAAGGAGTTCACTTAGCACTAGATAGAATAGGCTGAAGGTTATAGAGAGAACTGAGAAAATAGTTCAAAAATCCAGCAGTGAGGGGGATAAAACCTTAAATAAGCACCCATGGGGCATGAATCAATGCCTTAGATGTATCTACACTATTCAAATTGGCACTGGGGTAATAAGCTTAGAGGGATAGAACTGATACTGTAAACACTGGCATAGTAAATGTCCTTAGTCCATAAGCCAAGGCACATCCACCACCAGAAACCTGGTGGAACGAATCTCATAACTGGAATGTAATAATTGCGGAGTACAATCTATTCCAGAGAAATAGATCAACTAGGAAAGGCAGATGAATAGCACTGTATGTCAGGGATGATTACATCTGTGAGCAGGTCCATGACTTAAAGCCTGGGAACCAGGTTGAGAGCATCTGGGTAAAAATTAAGGGGGAGAAAAACAACAGTGATCTCATTGTGGGGGTCTATTACAGACCCCCAAGCCAGACTGAAGTGTTGGATTATGCCTTCCTGGAGCAGATGACCAAACTTTCACAAAGAAGAGAAATAGTAGTAATGGGAGATTTCAATTATCCAGATATTTGCTGGGAGTCAAGCTCTGCCTCACTTGCCTTGCAAACAATTTCATGATCCAGAAGGTGGACAAGGCAACAAGGGGATCGTCTATTTTAGATCTGCTCCTAACCAACAATGATAACCTGATTGATGGGGTAGAAGTGGTAGGGTCCTTAGGTAGGAGTGGCCAGCTTCTCCTGGAGTTCGTTATACAATGGAAAGGGGATGCCAAATCTAGTCGGACACATGTTCTAGGCTTTAAGAAAGCTGATTTCAGTAAACTTAAGAAACTACTGGGTGTGATTCCATGAAGCAATACAAGGGAATACAAGATGGATGGGGGTTTCTTAAAAGTGAGATCTTGAAGGCACAATTTCAAACACTTCCAAAGAGAAGAAAAAATGGGAGGTGTCTAAAGAAACAGGATGGATGTCTAAAGAACTCTCAAGTGAGCTAAGATATACAAGGGACCTGTACAAGAAATGGAAAGGGGGGGAATTAACAAGGAGGAAGGCAAACAAATAGCCAAGACATGTAGGGAGAGTCAGAAAAGCTAAAGCTCACAATGAGCTCAGACTTGCAAGAGATGTTAAAAACAATAGAAAGGGCTTTTTTGGTTATGTCCTTAGCAAAAGGAAGAAAATGGGTCAGCCTGACATCAATACCAGGAAAGATTCTACAGCAGATAATCAAGGAGACAGTCTGAAAGCATTTGGAAGGGAATAATGTGCTCACTGAAAATCAACATGGGTTTCTCAAAAACAAGTCATGAGAGTCTAATTTATCTATTTTTTTGATAGTGACAAACTTGGTAGATGAAGGGAAAGCTGTGGGCATAGAATACCTTGATTTTAGTAAGGCCTTTGACAAAGTGCTCTGTGATATTCTTGCAAGTAAGCTGAAAAGATGTGGACTAGACAATGCAACTGTTAGATGGATTTGTAATTGGCTGACTGGCCGAACACCAAAAGTGCTTATCAATGGCTCATTTTCATCCTGGAGAGAAGTGAGTAGTGGAGTACCACAGGGTTCGGTCCTGGGCCCAGTGCTAATCAATATTTTTATCAGTGATTTGGATAATAAAATAGAGGGCATGTTAATCAAATCTGCAGATGATACCAAATTAGGAGGGGTAGCTAATACCCTGGAGGACAGGGGCAGGATGTAAAATGATCTGGACAGATTAGAGAGCTGGGCCAAAACTAACAAAACAAATTTCAACAGAGATAAATGTAAGATTCTACGCTTAGGCAGAAAAAATGAAATGCACAGATATAGGATAGGTGACACCTGGCTTGATAACAGTACATGTGAAAGGGATCTGGGAGTCTCAGTAGACCACAAACTGAACATGAGTCAGCAGTGTGATATGGTAGCCAAGAAAGCCAGTGCAATTCTGGGATGCATCAGTTAGGGTGTTTCCCCACAGGACATTCTGTAGAGCTTGACTTGAGTTCGGGCGAAATTTTTTTCATGAGTTCGACTCACTGTCGTTCCATACTGCAGCCGAGCTCGCTGTTCTTGAGCAGAGCTCGCACATCCTCAGCCAAGCTCAGTGGGCGGGTCAATATGTCCTGTCGCGCATTCTATTGGCTGACATGCAAAATGGGATGCCGAGCTCGATTCGCCGTTCTTCCACAGCTGGCGAGCTCGGCTCTCCTTGCCAGCGCTTATTGGGCGGGTTCAACTGCTCACCGTCAGTATCCACCCCCCTGCCACTCCGGTGGTTCCCACTTCCACATGACCAGGAAGCAGAAATCAAAGTCGCTTTTGTTCCGTGCGTGTAAAGGTCAAGAGGAACTTACCTACGCAGGCACCCTAAAGCAGAAGTTACTTCAAATTTACGTGCTTCCAAACAAACAGGCTGGTGAATCATCGTGGATCCTGAATTGGTGGAGCTCTTTGCCACCTTGTGATACCCTTTCATGCCTTTTCCTTCTGTCCGTCTGTCCGTCTGTCCGTCTGTCCGTCTGTCCGTCCGTCCGTCCTTCCTTCCTTCCTTCCTTCCTTCCTTCCTTCCTTCCTTCCTTCCTTCCTTCCTTCCTTCCTTCCTTCCTTCCTTCCTTCCCTCCCTCCCTCCCTCCCTCCCTCCCTCCCTCCCTCCTTCCTTCCTTCCTTCCTTCCTTGATCTCACATCTCATTTGATGCATCTCCCTCCTGTCATTTAATAGCTCTATCAAGGAAGTGTCTTCCTACTGTGCTGTGCATCATGCGCCCCTCTTCCCCAATTGGTTACCTGTCATCGACTCCCCCCCACCCAAGCCTCCCTGCACATGGATCCTCTGATCCTCTTGCAAATACAGGAGCTGTCACAATTCAGTATTTCTTATTACTTCCCAGTACTGCTTCCTGTTCAAAGTCAACTATCCCTTCTGGAGTAATCATCCTCCAGCCATTCTGGGTGGTTCTGCAACCTCTTTCCTTGGTGTCCTCCCCCCCCCCCCGCCCGCTTTCGGGAAGGATGCTGTTGTCCGATAGAGTAGCAATGCCAAACAGCAGCCCCCCCCACACTATTACACACAGTCTCTGTACCATGTGCGCAAACTTTAATCCTTTAGGAATACGAATTAATGTGGCCATAGAAGCGCGTAACGATTGGCTATCCAGCTCAAAATTGCTTATAATCCTGTACCTTATTTCCAAGCAAATGCTTGAAACGAAAGAGACAGGACTCATTTGCCGGTGAGAAAGTACCGGTGAGAAAGTGAGTATGGAAGACTGGCAGCGGTGCCTAATCTGGAATTAAAACACCAATTCAACATTTAATATAGGCATTCCCTCCTCCAGAGATTTCTGTTTGAACCAACAAACCACAGAACAAGCTGTCACAAGTTACTGCTTCGTTTCAGTCCAGCAAATGCTTTTCGGGCGCAGCAAGTTTCCAGCTGTACACCTGCATTCAATGGTCGATTATGATTGGCTGGCCAAAAGCGCACTGTGATTGGTTCAAGGGAAACTAAGCCCTGATTGGGCAGAGACAAAAACGACACGATTGGCTGGAGGGTGAGTCGAGCTCAGCACAGTCCGCGCAAGTTGAGCTGGACATGAGTTCACCCAAAAAGTACTAGGTCACAGCGCGGATCGAGAAAACTCGGCTTAGGCAAGTCGAAGGAGAGTCGGACTTGCGTCGACATGTATGCCAGTGTGGACAACCCGAGCTGGGCACAAGTCGAGCTCGGCTGGCAATGCGCTGTGCGGAAACGCCCTAAGAGTATAGTGTCTAGATCGAGGAAAATAATTGTACCACTCTACTCTGCATTGGTCAGACCTCACCTAGAGTACTGTGTTCAGTTCTGAACACTGCAATTCAAGAAGGATATTGACAAGCTGGAACATGTCCAGAGGAGGGCAACCAAAATGGTAAAAGGTTGGGAATCTATGCGCTACAAAGAAAGACTTAGGGAGCTAGGGATGTGTAGTCTGGAGATGCAAAGGTTAAGGGGGGACCTGATAGTTTTGTTTAACTTTTTGAAGAGATGTCATGTTGAAGAGGAAGCAAACTTGTTTTCTGCTGCCTCAGAGACTAGGACACGGAGTAATGGATTCAAGGTGCAGAAAAAAGGATTCCACCTAAACATCAGAAAAAACTTTCTGACTGTCAGAGTTGGGCTGTTCAACAGTGGAATTCACTGCCTCAGAGAATGGTGGAGTCTCCTTCTTTGGAGGTTTTTAAACAGAGGCTGGATGAACAAATGTTGGGAGTGCTTTGATTGTGTGTTCCTGCTTGGAAGGGGGTTGGACTTGATGGCCCTTGTGGACTCTTTCAACTTTATGATTCTTTGAATACAATTAGCACATAGGAAGAGAACTGAATATTTCGGTTTGCACGGTTAAAAGTTTTTAAGTTGGCTGAATGCAACCTTCTCTTCTGAATGTTCATTTCAGTAATTGCCTTTCTTCTTATGCCTGCTGCCGTTCTCTCTGGAGTTACTAAAGGAAACGGAGCAGGCTGGCCAGCCAGGTTTGAGACTGGCTGTCTCAGTAGAAGAGGGGGAAGGGAGGAGCGTGGTGGCAACAGCATCCGGTAGTGGCATAGGCATCGAGCACGTTTCTGGTTTTATTGCACACACATCCTTAATAGTTCATTCAGCATTTTTTTTTCAAAACACCTATTTAAACTGTGTTGCCTTTTCAATACTTTGCACCAGAGGGCACAAGACTCAGGCTGCATCATCCAAGGAATTCTTTAAGCAAAATTTCATCAATCATTCACAGAGGTCTTTGAGGAGTGGGAGGAGAGGTCCTGTGCGTGGGGCCTGACTATTAATATTAAAAGAATGTGACACTATTTCTGTCAGTTTTGGTCTGTTCAGAAGTCTCTCAAAAAACATGTGTGCCAGCAGTCCCACCAAGTAAATCATTATCCTTTGCAGTATGCTGACTCCATCTTACAAAGAGATGACAACACTAGCAAGCAGGATCATGAGTTTGGAGCCCTGTCCCAACTACTACTTTTCATTCATACTAAGGTCATAATTGATTTAAAACTTAGTCCCTCTGTCTAAAGAACTCTGGGCACTGTAGTTCTTTGTGAAGGCCTGGAGAACTCTAAAAGTGAAGTCACACTACCCTCACCAATTCCTGAGGGGGTGCCATGACCACTGGACCAATATTAGTGCGGATATGCCTTAGTGTTGGTTATGGGTTACTATGTACTAACTGCCTTGTTAGTTAACAGCTCACCTTAGTACAGAGTATCCTTATTTGGCTAAGTAGCATTGCTAACATGTACTATTGTCTCACACGTGGATTCTGTTTTGAAGGGCAGGGCTTGGTGCTATCTTTAAAAACTTTTAACAGGTTCAGGGAGACCAGATGCAATGGAGGATAGGTCACCTCAAGCCTTTAAAGTTTGTTTAGAAAAGGGAATTTCCACAGTAGCTTTTCTTATCACTGCACAAGGTATTGCACCAGCTGAAATTCTCCTCTTAGGCACAACTGTTAAAGAGACAGGACCCCTTCCCTGCTATAAATCTAAGCTAGGAGCAATATCTAATATAAAAAGAATTGTCCATAGAAATCAATTAATGATAGCTTTAAGATAATATAAGGAAGGATGTCTCCATACAATATGTAATTAACCTATGAAACTCATTGCCTGAGCACACCGTGATAGCTGTATACTTTTTAAACCTATTAGGGAACAAAGGTGGATAGGTCCATAGGTGGCTATTAGCCAAAAAAATACTACTGGTAGCTCTTACTGCCAGAGTCCAGGGAGCAATAGGAGTGCGTATACAGTACATTGTGCCTTGCTTGGGAATCTCCCTTGTCTGGTTACTGTCAGTAGCCCAAATGCTGATGAGTTCACCATTCATCGGACCCATTAGCAGAGTGTTTTCTCATCAAATTCCCGAGAATTCTGTGACATTGGTTTCATGCCTCCAGAATAATAGCAGTGGACTCAAAATTCCATCATGTCTACATGGTCATGCAGGGCTTTGGTCATGAGCATGAAACACTAATGAGGCAGATAAATTCTCAGTTTTAACTGGTTCCGTTGTCTGCAGATTGTATCTATAAATTATGATTGCAGTGACTATTCCCACAAAAAGGAGAAGAGGAATGTATTACATCAGGTCAGACCTTGAGAAAAAAATTTTTTGCTCCTGACATGTACACAAAGAGCAGTATTAGACAACGGTATTTCTAATTTTTGCTAGTATAGGGTTTGGGTATAAAAGGAAAGTATCTGTAGGGTGAAACAGGCAAGCTGAAGAAAGGTCCTTGATCAACATGCCCTGCCCCCATACATACACCCAAACCAGCTCTTGCTCAATTATTCCCCTTCCCCCCGCCATTTATAAATCAGTGGGTACACAATGGATTAAACAGCCTTCCTTGCTGATCAGTCATCCCTTGTAAATCCTCCTCCCCCCTCCCTCCATTCTTGGGAAATATATGTTTGGGAATAAATTTTACACTTACATTCACCCCACAGTCTCACTAACATTTCCTTGTTTTGTTGCAGAGTGTGCTTACATAGGTGCAGGACTGAGAGTCCTTCTGTATATACGCTCCACAGATGATGAAGGAAATTTGATATGACCTAGGAAAATGATGGACAGTTAACAGGAGTATCAGTGAGTACATTTGTCCCCATGAACAGTTCATATGTTTAAAGCAGGCCTGTTTGGAACCTGGATTTGAAATAAACCCTGTCCAAGGAGGTTTGATATAACATTGTTAAAGTTTCCCTCAGGAGCCAAATAAATCCTCCTATGTTTAGATTTTAAGGTCCTATACAGGCTGGTAGTCACTGTTGGCCTCTCTCTCTCTCTCTCTCTCTCTCTCTCTTTCTGTCTTGTGTATGTAAGTGTATGTGTATGTGGGGGGGGAGGGTTACGTGTGTGTGTGTGTGTATATATATATATAACTTCATAATGGTGAAATCCAGGGTTTACCTATCTCTTTATCACATGATTGGGAAAGGGTGCCACCTGCTGGTAGAAAATCTGAACTGGAGAACACAAAAAGTAGAAATGGGCCCTGGAGATGGACAAGAGTCCCCTCTGCTTTCTCCGCACCTGATGCTTATGAACTCTGATGTTCTTTCATCACTGCCTTCTCTCTGGCATCCGGATGCTGGTATTTGAGGTTCATCCTGTCTCCTCTTTTATGTTCAACCATTATAGGCAACCCAGGGATACATCAGGCAGCCTGTCAACCTAAAGGAGAGCTACCCAAGGGATGAGGAATGCTCAAGCCTTAATTCCCCCCCACTGAGTTTCAAAGCAGGTTACCCAGGCTTCATCCTTCTTTCTTAGTCAAAGCATGAACCTGTACCTGTGTACTGGGCCTTGGTATGCTGCTTTGAACAGCAGGGGCATTTGTAGGATAGTGTTGTAGCTTTGTAATGTACCTTGCTGTGTTGAAGGTAATTGAGAACACATTCTGGAGGCATCAGAAAATATGGTCCCAGTACTGTAGGGACAAGTCTCAGTTCATTGCACTAAATTGTGCTGCTTTTGCTCAACAGGATCCTCTTATGTCACCATTAGGTTTGCATCCTGCTTGGCATAATCACCTGTCCCATTCCAAACTGGAAACATTTCCTGTCCCCTCCCCAGTGTCAGAGGTGGAAGAGTGGTGGTGGTGGTGAGAGGGTAAGAGGGCCAATAGCCCTCAATGGCTTTGCCATCTGTTGATTCAAAGGGTCAAAAGTCAAAACCTAGGAACATCCTGAACGGAAACAGAAATAAAAACAAGGACTGAACTTGGTGCTTGAGGTCAATAGGGTCAGGGCTACAAATAACTTCCTGCAGCCAGTGTGTGGTTAGGGAAAGTGCTTGCCAACAGATTAATGGCCAATGACATCTGCTTCCGCCCCCTCCCTCCGCAGTCAGCAGCCATCACAGACACAGTGGACGAGGTTCTCCTCTCCCTACCCGTGAGTATTCTCACTGTCCATCCATTGAAGACTTGGGATTATCATATGTTGAATGCCCAAGAAACTTTTTTTCCTCAGAAACACATACTAAACCAGGAACACTTACAGCTGACCTGTTTCCCCAGCCCCAGGTACCATCCAATGTCTTGAGGGGTTTTTTTCTGCACTGCTACAATCCTTTGTTATCTTTGTTCAGTTATTTTGAATTTATTATCTCCCCCTCCTGGATGGTTCTCATGAGACTACTGTAGGCTGAAAACCTTTCCAAGGGGAAATAACAGGAAAAGTCTGGTATTACATATCACCAGGAAACAATAATTAAATGTTTTTCCTCAAGGTAGTGTGTATGATGTTAGGAAGTAACATATTCCCAGCACTCAAACCAGCACTCAAATATCTCCCCACACAGCCTTCTGCAAGTGAGTCAGTGGTAATAAAAGTGCCATGAGGAATGTGACTTCATCACTGGCATAGGCCATAGGCTGAGAAACAACACAATTTCCTTTGCCCTGTTTTACGGTGGGAGGATTGGTTAACCCTTTATAGAATACTCCCTCATTCAGGCCTAATAATATTCTATAAGCCTTCCCCGACCCCCGCTTTTTAATAATAACATGGTAAGGTACTGTATGACAGTGGTAAAGCATTTGTTTTGCATGGCCCCTGGTTAAATCTCCAGCATTCCCAACTAAAAGAGTTAGGTTATAAGTGATGTGAAATATGTCTGCTCGAGGCCCTGGAGAGCGGCTGCCAGTCTGAGCAGGTAATGCTGAACCCCTGATAAACCAGTCACCTGACCCCATGAGACAGCTTCACAAGTTCATGTACATGTATGTTCAACATCAGTACTTACTTACAGCAGTTGCCTTTGTCTGTGGTAATCCTCTGCCATTTTTTTAATTGGCCAGTTTGGTTTTTCAAAATAATTTCTCATTTATTTAAAATATTTATTATATCTGCCTTTCTCAAGTTGTGCTGCTGGGTATGTATCGCAGTACATATTTCTCCCTGATTTTCCAATGAGTAAAAAGATAACAGAATTGTTGATATTGTGCCGCTAACATTGTGCCAATCACAGCTAGCACAATTGCCACCTTAAGGAGGAAGCAAAAGGTTTTTAAAAAATATTTGTCTAGAAAAACTTTTTTATTCATTCTGTCCTCCAGGATACAATTTTTTTAAAAAAAAATCAGTTATTGGAGGCCTGATTTGGACTGGAACCACAAAGGGAGAGGGAGTTTAACTCCCCCCCCCCCCCTGTACAGTTTGGGCAATCTAAAATGGCACTGGTTATTTGTCCTGTTGTGGAAGCACACAGGTACACGTATGGAAATCCACAGGTTTACCCAAACAGGGCAAATAGTAGCTCCCCAGAGCTATTTTGGGAATGGGAAAACAGTACAGGGAGAAGAGAGTCCAATCAGGCACCTATGTGTCTAATAACTGAATTTGTAATGGGAGTTCTGGAAATGAATCTCCTTCTGTCTTGTCTGGTTTGACTCACAGATGAAAGAATGATGTTTAGCACTGTTGGACATGTGGTGCCCAAATATCAAGCCAACAGAAGAGAGTTTTAAGTCGCTTTATTTGCAAAGGGGAGCCGTCACCACATGGGCAGACTCTGCCGAAACAGTATATCTACACCACGTTTATCCCCTTCTCCCAAATTCGCCACACCTTCTCTGTTCCCCCATTGGCTAAGGGTACTTACAGTCACAACTTTCCAGTTCGCCTATTTACATGTTCCTCCTTGATATGTTGCCCCTCCCATATTTTTCCTGTATGTTCATTATAATAGTTTGTTAGAGCAGGAGAAGTTAATATGTATTAGCCTATTAAGCATGCTCAATATGTACAATTTGATACAAGCCTTACCCTTCAGCTTAGTCACCCCATCATCCCTTAGTCATACCTTCAGCTTTAATTTTCTCTTGTCCTGCCACAAACATCCTCCCTTATGACTCTTCTCCAGGGGCGTACCGGCCACGGGGTATCCCATGTCCCTGGGTGCAGCCCATTTAGTCATGTGGGGGTGCAAAATCACCCCCACATCCCCTCCTCCACCCCCACTGCATCCACCTGCACCCCGACCCTAGCTGCCCACCCATGAGCCACTTGCTGCCAAGGCCCCCACAGTTGGGTCGTTCATCGGCGTGCTGCTGAATATGGACGTGGGCTTCCTGTGGCCCCTGACTCTGCTGTTCACTGGCTGTCTCCCCCACCCTGGTTCCAGCATCAGGTAGGTTGCCACGGGGAAAACAGCCAGTGAGTGGGGGAGGCAGGGGACTGCAGGGCCGGGCTGAGGGACACCCAGCGGGCCCACAGGAAGCTCCCAGCCCAGCCCCGCCAGGCCTGGCCCTGCCAGGCTGCCTGTGACTGCCGCCGCCCTCCTCCGCCAGCTGAAGGAGCAGCCCAGCCAGGTTGGGAGCCTGCCATTGGCCTGCCAGGTGACCCTCAGCCCAACCCCACCAGGCTGCCCAGGATCCCCGCCGCCCGCCTCCACTGGCTGAAGGAGCTGGCTATTGTAAGTAGGGGGAAGGGGGCACTTGAGCAGGTGTTCCCCCAGGTGCCATTTTTTCCTAGTACTCCTCTGCTCTTCTCCTGATTCCTAGTAGAAAACACATTTCATGTTTATCACAGACATTGTGGAAAGCAGGAGTAAGGAATGTATTGTCAAAGGCTTTCACAGCCAGAATCACTAGGGTGTTGTGGGTTTCCTGGGTTGTATGGGTGTGTTCCAGTGGCATTTTCTCCTGATGTTTCGCCTGCATGTGTGGCTGGCATCTTCAGAGGATCAGATGATCTTCTGAAGATGCCAGCCACAGATGCAGGTAAAATGTCAGGAGAAAATGCTACCGGAACACGGCCATACAACCCGGAAAACCCACAACACCCTACGAGTAGGGAAGTTTAGGGGCAGAAACTAAAACTTAGAGCCTCGTTGCTGCAAAGGAGGCACCTTACAATTTCTTTGTTTTCTTGTAATTGCATGGCCGCAACCATCCAAAGGCAATTGCTGATGGGCCTGTATGGCCAAAGGTGGGTCAGGGACTCAGGCAGCACAGCTTCCCTCTGCCACCTCCACTGCCAACATATCCTTCCTCAGATGACCCTAATCCAATTGGTGCTGATTTTAAATGATCTGAAATAAATTTGGCAACAGCCTAAATAGTATACAGGGCAGGCACATTTCAGGGGTTTTCCATAGGAATGGCAGAGAAGGAAGGCCAGAGCCCCTGGACCCCCCAGTTCTCCCTGTGAAAAAAGGTCAGAGGTTACAAACTGTGTGGCTCATTTGATTTCTGCAGATTGGATTTATCTACTTAGAATCCAAAAAGAGTGAATTTTTTAATAATTGCAGCAAAAATATAACAGGAATCCAGCAAAATATAACAGGAATCCAGTGGCAATTTAAAGACTAAAAAAAATTTATTCCACCATAGGCTTTCTTGAGTCAGAGATTACTTCTTCAGATGCATTCAAGCGCCTAATGAATGAATACTTTGTGCTGTTCCAGAGACTGCCAGGCTAAAGCTTCCTTGGATGTGAGAGACTGTATGATTGTTTAGATCCTGTCCTTTATTTATTTATTTATTTATTTATTGGATCCTGTCCTTTAGGAAAATAAATGATCTAAATGCAAATTGTTTGAGCTTAGCTAAGTCATGAAGTTGTTTAAAGGCAATATAAACTGCCCAATAACTGACGTTTCCCACAGTGAGCAAATTGATTGAAAACTCTGACAGGTACACCTCAACAAAAAATTGCTTTGCCCAAGAAAATATAATGGAGGTGAAAATTGACCCTACTCAAACTATGGAACAGCAACCTGAGCTGCTAGGACTTAGTTCAAGTTTGGCCAGATGAGAAAATGCCTACAAATAAGGTGGGAGACATTGTTAAATTAAAATGTTAAGCTAAGAAATGGGCTACTTTCTTCCTGTGTTTAGAAGATGAGCCAGGAAATGGCACCTTTTTCAGGCCAGCTATTGGGAATAGTAATGAAAGTATGCCCTCTGCTGGTCACAGTTCAAATTTCACCGTGTTTTCTGAATAAGACTGAGATGTTTGTGTTTATGAGAAAAATTAAACTGGAAATATAATTACTGAAACTGGACTAGCACAATGACTAAGGGAAAGTCACCAGTTTGCCTCAGCCATGAAGTCACAATGTGACCTTAGAAAGCCCCTCCTTTGTTAGCCTTTCATGAACAACATGAAGATTATAAACTTTATTTTACAGGATACTTGTACTGATTGCAATTTAAAAAAATGTATGTAAAGCTATTTGAACAACACAGTGTTTTATGAATATGACATACAAATAGGGGGCAAGAATCCCCCCAGTCCTAACACAGGGTCTATCTATGTAAACCGCAGTTCTCAGCATTCTTTGTTTGGAAGCTGTATCAGTTAAGCAGATTTGAGTCTTTTAAATTTATTGTGTTAACCTTCCTTCATACCAGGGCTTGATTTGTGCTAGGGCTCAACCGAGGCTTGTGTTTTGAATGCCAAACCTGTGACATATTTATTTGTTTGTTTGTTTGTTTATCAGATTTTAGAACTGCCCACCCCCGAAGGGCTCTGGGCAGTGTACATCAGACCAGAATCAACAATACACACAATAAATAAAGTTAAATTAAAAGCAAATTACAACTCTATAAAAACATAGCAACATACAGATACAGTGGCACCCGATCCCAAAGCCGGGAGGGGGCAGACAGCGCTAATTAGATATTACATCAGGCGTGCCAATGATGAAATAGCACGCAACACAGGGGCATCCAGGAGAAGGAATTGGCGGGCAGCCTCACCAAAAGCCCGGTGGAACAATACGGTTTTACAGGCTCTTTCATAAGAGATGAAAGTGCACCTGAGCAAGTGTAAATCCTCCAGGCGGCTTCCAACAAATCAGGTAATAGGTGGAAGAACTTTGTGGTCACTGATGCAGTTTCCAGAGGAACAGAGCCCTAATATCCAGATGCCAACTGGAAAGCTCCAAAATGTATATTTTACAGTTGTTTGCAGGCATATTTCACATGCCGGAACAAAATAACATATTGCCATTTATTGATTTATATCCTGCCTTTCTTCCCAATGGGACCCAAAGCAGCTGACATTGCTCTCCTCTCCTCCACTTTATCCTCACAACAACCCTATGAAGTACGATATGCTGAGGATATGTGACTGGCCCAAGCACTGCCAGCTCTGGGTTGGGAAATTCCTGGCGACTGTGTTACTAGAGCCTGGGGAAGGCAGAGTTTGGGGAGGGGAGGGAGCTCAGCAGATATAGTGCTATAGAATTCATGCTCCAAAGCAGCCATTTTCTCCGGGGGAATTGATCGCTGTTATCTGGACATCAGCTGAAATTCTGGGAGATCTCCAAACCTCACCTGGAGACTGGCAACGCTAGATCCACAGAGCAGAAGAAAGATTTGAACCTGGTTTCTAGCCAGACATCCCAGCCACTATACTATACCATATCAGCTGTATCCTTGTAAAGCACTTCATCCTTGAAATTCCCTTATACTGCATTAAAATTCATTTTTGCAGGTATAGTGAACCTCTTCTTTTCCACAGAATAAGGACCAGGTGGCAAATCTCCCAAGTGTCTTTTTTTTTTTAGAAATTAAGCACTGACTTTATATATGGCCACTTATTTAAATGTGTGAATGTTTGAAGGTGTTTAATGCTTAGCACTGAAGCTTGGCTAATAACTTAAAAGCAAAGGGAATTTCTAATCCTACCCTGAGGTTCCTATTGGGTATCAGGTGCCATTCCCATCAAGGATATGCGACTGAAAAAATATGGTATTTTTTGGACATGGGGAATGGCTTCCATATCAGTAATCAAGAGTATTCTGGTCCCAGGCCTCAGTACTGTTTCAGGATTTTGTGTTTGGTTTTTTTTGAAACTGAAATATTTATATTCTTTATGAGAGGACACTTTCTGAGGAGCAGGAGTGACAGTTTTGCAAAAAAAAAAAACCCCACATGATGCCACAATCGCAGGGATCATATTCCTGCATTTCCACTATAGTCCCCTGAGTTTCAAGCACATTGGATCAAATGGTCCATGTGGCAGACCCTCAGCCACCCCACTTGTCTTAATTGCAACCTGTGGGGGAAAATCCATGCTTTCTGCATGGCAAAGAAGCCAGGAGCAAACTCTGGCCAAAAACCTCCCAATGCAAATACAACTGGCGTCAATGCAGAACCAGGGGTCAGGCAGCCAGCCCTGGCAAGACACACAGACTAATGCCTCTTCTCCAAGGAAGGCCCCAGAAAGCAATAGGAGGGGGCTGGGGGAACCTGAGTTCTCTCTCTCTGCAGCCTATACCATCACTAGCTCACAGGATGACTTTTGGGAGCAGCAACTGGAGCTCCTGTTCACCCTCACCCACTATAAAGTAAAAGCACAACTGCAATACAGCATGCGTGAGATTCATTTTAGGTGCTTCTGTAAGTTCTGCTTATTTACGTCATACATTCATCTACTTACCTAATGTCTCTAGTTCCAATGATATTTGTTGGGTAGGATTCTTTATGATGATAAGAAAAACATTTTTGGTGCCAGACCTATCCTTGTGCTGAGAGGTGCTGAGGCCTACCAACACCCACACCCACACCCACCCACCCCCACCCACCCACACACACACACACACACACACACACACACACACACACAGTGATACACTGGAACTAGGGCTGAGGTGAAGTTTGTTTCCATAGAACCAGTGACGTAGGTATCCATTTTTTATAGTGGGATTCAAGGGCAGGACCACGCCCCCACCCGCCCCTGGGGGCATGACCATGCCTCTCCAAGCCCCACCCCCGGCCTCAGTTCTTATAAAAACAGCTCTCCAAGCCGTGGTGGGATTCAAACATTTTAGTAACAGGTTCTGATGGTGGTGGGATTCAAACAGTGGCGTAGCACCGATGGGGCTGGGCAGGGCACAATGGGGGCGTGGCCAGGCATTCCGGGGGTGGGGCATTCCTGGGCGGGGCTGTGGCAAGGACACAGGGCACGCGTGCCCCAGGTGTAGCTCCCCTTCGCCCCACCTCTAGATTCAAATAATGACTGTTTAAAGTATTTAAAAAGCAATATACCGAAAGGTAGTGTATTATTTCTTTTTTATATAATTATATCGATTGATTTTAAATAATAACATAAGTAAGGAGAGAAACCAAAAACTGTTTACAATTGTTAACATATTGCAAACATATCTAATTGTCTATCTCTCTTAAACCCCCCCCCCAACTAATAAAATTAACATCCTATATTGCCTCCCTCCTTACCATATTTCCCTCCCTCCCTACTTTCTACTTCCCTTTCAGATTCCTATAACTATCTATTCCACTTGAAAGAAAACTAACAGAGGGAGAGATCCAAAATCCTTAATCTAAAAGAGTAGTTTAAACTCCTCTCTTTCCAATATAAATTTCAAGGGGGGAAAAGAAAATGAAAAATCTTTACCTATAATACTTTCCCAACCTTTATACCAATGAACAAAAAAAAATAGAATTACTATATATTCTATTATTTCATACAGTTCATACACACATGGGGGGTGCCATGGGGGGCAGGGGGGGCTCAGGGGGCCCAGGGGGGCGATTTTGCATCCCCCACTTGACAAGATTTGTTGTACCCAGGAACAGAGATTACCCCCTTGTCCCTAGTGGAGTTAATCATTAATAACTGGTTCTCTGAACTGAGAAAATGTTAGTAACTGGTTCTACCGAATAGGTGCGAGTAGACCTCTGTCTCCAAGGCCAGGAATGGCAGACTCCCGTGCCCCCCGCCCCCCCTCCACTGGGTTCCCAGCCTGCAGCCAGCACTCCCTTCTGCCCTCCCCTCTGGGTAGAGGTGTAGCTAGGGAAAATAGAACCCGGTGCAAAACCTGAGTTTTGCACACACCCCTCCCTCCCAGCGGCCACTGTGATGCTGGAATCCACCCCCAAACAGCATCACTTTCAATAGTGTTTCAACTAGGGAGCCCAGATTCTCCTTTTAAATCCACCTTAAAGGGAGAATCTGGGGTCCCCAGTTAAAACAACATTGAAAGTGATGCTGTTTGGGGGTGGATTATCCCCCACCCTGAAACACCATCACTTTCAATGTTTAAACTGGGGAACTCAGATTCTCCCTTTAAATCCATGCCGATTTTAAAGGAGAATCTGGGGAAATTTGGGGGGTGCCTGCTGTCAGGGGTGCAATTCTTAAGCTAGTAGCACCAAGCTTTCAGGGTATCTTTAGAAGAAGAAGAAGAAGAAGAAGAAGAAGAAGAAGAAGAAGAAGAAGAAGAAGAAGAAGAAGAAGAAGAAGAAGAAGAAGAAGAAGAAGAAGAAGAAGAAGAAGAGGAGGAGGAGGAGGAGGAGGAGGAGGAGGAGGAGGAGGAGGAGGAGGAGGAGGAGGAGGAGGAGGAGGAGGAGGAGGAGGAGGGGTTTGGATTTATATCCCCCCTTTCTCTCCTGCAGGAGACTCAAAGGGGCTGACAATCTCCTTGCCCTTCCCCCCTCACAACAAACACCCTGTGAGGTAGGTGGGGATGAGAGAGCTCCGAGAAGCTGTGACTCACCCAAGGTCACCCAGCTGGCGTGTGTGGGAGTGTACAGGCTAATCTGAATTCTCCAGATAAGCCTCCACAGCTGGCGGCAGAGCTGGGAATCAAACCCGGTTCCTCCAGATTAGATACATGAGCTCTTAACCTCCTACGCCACTGCTGCTCCTAGGAGACTCTCCTGATGATACCACTCAGGTTTGGTGAAGTGTGGTTCAGGGGGTTCAAACTTGTGGACTCTCAAAGCCCCATCTCCTATTCGCTCCCATTGGAAACAATGGGGGATGGGGGCATCCCGTTTGGGTGCCCATAACATTGGACCCCCTGAACCAAACCTCACCAAACCTGGGTGGTATCATCAGGAGAGTCTCCCAACAAATCCCTGAAATTTTGGTGCTGCTTGCCTAAAACCTGCACCCCCTGCAGGCCAAAAACAAAAAAAACACCAAAACATTACAAAAAAAAACCACAAACGGGGGGCAGAGCTTCGGACATGTAATGGGGGGGGTTGAACCCGAGGGGAAAAAACCCCTTACCTATGTCCTTGCATAGAACACAATTTTGAAAGTGGATTTTACATAGGATAACTTCAATTCGGATAACTTGCCTGCAGTTTCTTTATACTTCTGGGTTTGGAATCTGGGGAAGAGCTTTTTCCCCTAACTTCCCAACACAGACAGGGTGGATGAAGGCTCAAGCACATGTATGTACACTCTAGTGCTGGGTAGCAGAAGAGCAGCAATGTGACCTTCAGGAAGACCAGTTGCTCAAGCTGACAGTGTTGCCCATCTGGGAAAATCCTTGCTCACTCTCCATGTCCACTGGAGGGCACAAGAGCCTCTGAGCCACAAAAGAGAGGTCTGGCCAGAGTCCAGTGGTTCTCAACCTTCCTAATGCCACAACCCTTTAATACAGTTCCTCATGTTGTGGTGACCCCCAACCCTAACATTTATCCATTTTACAGATGGAGAACACTGATGCAGAGAGTCTTAATCGACCCCCGTGAAAGGGTAGTTCGACCCCCAAAGGGGTCACCACCCACAGGTAGAGACCCACTGGGCCAGACAGTCTGTATCCTGGCCCAATAGCTCTGTACATCAGTGACATGCAACTCATAGGGCTCATGCACCTCATGTTCTCACTGATTTAGACTACTACCAGGTGGCTTCTATCACCTTAGCCACCATCAGAGTATGGGAGATGCTGCCAGAGGTTGAGGTCATGAGGGGAGCAGTGGGGGGAGCACCTCCAAAAGAGCGCCTCTCTCCAGCAAATAACCTGGGTGAGACAGGCCTTGATGTGTGGGTCACACATGGTCACAAACATGTAGACCTCCTTGAAGAGAGGTTCCAAGTGAGACATGATGGCTTCTTGTGGTAAGTTCCCCAGCGCACACATGGCTTGTTGAAGAATGGCTGCTCACCTGCACAATGTCAGCCTCCGAATCCACTTTGTCTAGAGTGCTCTTCTGCTCCATCAGAGACTCTAACATGAGGACTTTATTTCTCAAACAGCATTCACCACTGAATTCCATTACAAATGTCCCCGGTACTGAGATTCTCTGACTTACTATGGCCTGACACAATTAACTCAGAGCTGCAGGTATGAGTACAGCTTCCCCACTGGGATCTTGCCTGGCTTAGCCATCAGCACTAGCTGCCCTGCCTCCTGATCTGCCTCTTATGGTGGCTCCAAAGGATCAAGGCAGGGCAAGAGACATTCAGAGATGCTTTGCCATTGCAAGGCTCCAGATCCAAAATTTGGAGGGGGGTGTGTGCTAAGAGACAGATCAGACAGAAGTTGAGGGGAATGATAGGTAGTTCCAAAAGATCACCCAGCAAGCTTCCATGGCAGAAGGGGGATACCAACCTGTATTTCCCCCATCCTATTCTTGCACATTAACTGCTGGATTACAGTAGATTTGAGTCTAGTAGCACCTTAGAGAGCAACAAGATTTTCAGAGTATAATCCCAGATGAGTAAAACCTGAACAAAAAACTTCAACTCTCAGACTGTTTCCCTGCTGTGAGGCACTAGAGGGCGCCAATATCAGGGTCTAAAAACTGCAGAATAGCATGGTTCATGTTTCAATTTCTAAAGACCTCCCCCCCACCCCACCAATCACCACCAAAAAAGAAGCTGCCACAAAATCCAGGAAAACCACCATTACGCTTTATCTTTTGCAAGCAAAGTTTTCTGAGCTGGATCATAGTACTAACTGAATCCCAAGAAAGTACATTGGGAATCAGACAATAGCATATTACACTAATAATTAATATATATGGATTGTTGGCTTTTTTTTGCTGGCCAAGTTCTGATACCTTGAAAAGATGCAAGACGGGCAGGTGTGTGATGGGTGCAGCTTTTCTCAGATGGAGAGGCAGTGCAGCTTCTTAAATGGGGCACTGTAAAAAACAAGGTGGCAACCTGAATGCTTCTTACAAGTATGCCCCTGATAACACAAACATTTATTTTGTGAAGGTTCTTAAGTTTAAGTTTATAGAATAATCACAACAAATAATAAAAGATAAACTACAGTAAAATGGAGTGAGTGTGATAGACAGGAGGCTGTCCTGCCCCTAAAGGGAAAATCAGCCACTCAGATGAGCCCATAGGAGTGCTGCTGTAGTATCCAATCACCTTCGAGAAGGAGGATGAGATGTTGGAGGGAACACAGGAGAAGAGAGAGCTGAGTTATGCCTCAGTGACAGCTCAGTGATAGTTTTTAGGAGAAAGAAATAGTAAAGGGGAACCCTGCCTGGTAGTGTGGCAGAGCGGTTTAGCTTTGTCTCTGGGAGAGAAGAGAGTGCTCAATTGTTAGGCCTATCTCAAGCTAGTGTGGGTGGATTCCTGTGTATGAAAGAGGATCCAACCTAGCGACTGGTCAATAAAAGTCTGTTTGTATCTGAAAACATTGCAGCAAAGTCTAACTATTATCTAAAGTCCTAACCATTTTAAATTTTAGTGCCTCAGCCAGGTATCTATGTTGTCTACCTGGAAACCTGCGCAGTTGACTTGTTTCTTTAAAACTAACCTGTAAATATATCAATCTTTTTAGTTGTTTTATATACCAATCCAGTCCTAGCTACCTCAATAATCTCCTTGTGCACCACAAAACTACCTTGACAGCAGTGAACCCAAAGCCTATACACTTGCTACCTGTAGAACACCTGGAAACTGAGTAGAAGGTTTAGAGTTTAAAACAAACCTCGATCCCAAAAATTTTAGGAGATTGCGTGTGTCCCCTCAGTAGGAAAAAAAGGCTTGTCACAATAGTAGCACAAAACAAAGTGAAAACAAAAGTATTACCACAGCAGAAATAAACATTTCAAGAAAAAGCAATTTTTAAAAAGATTTTTTCATCCCCTACTATACTGTAAACAGGGACTTCTTGACTTTCTCTGGAAGAGAATTCCAGAAAGGTCAGAGCTGCAATTGAAAAAGCTCTCATTGTGTCAACCTTACTTGATAAAAAGAAGATACAACCAATAATGTCTTTTAACTGGATCTTAATTGGCATGTGAGTTCATAAGAGGAGATTCCAGCCTTAAGGGTTTTGGGCCTTATTTAGAGTAAAATGCTTCAAAGCTCCCCTATGGATATTTCAGCACATTTTAAATTAGCACATATGCTTAAAGAGCAGTAAGCAAACATATTTGCATAATAAAAATTCAAGCTGCTTTCTAATGTTAAAAAATACATCCTAAATTAATCCCAGTTCAGAATCCCAGTCTCTAGAGGGCAAACAAATACATCGGAACCTTGGTTTTTGTTGGTAATCCATCCGAAAAGAATCAATGAAAACCGAAACCGATGAAAACCGAGGCAAACTTTTCCATAGGAATCAATGTAAATCCAATTAATCCATTCTAGGCACTCCAAAAAACATACCAAAAACACATTTTTGGTGAATAAACATAATGTTTAATGCTGAAAACATTAACAAACAGTAACACTAGGACCAGCTTCAGAGCCAGTAGACCAATGTTGCACCAGAATGCTGTCCAAAGAGGTCTGTTTCTGACACTGCTTTAAGATTTGTCTGAAATGGGGCAAGACATTGCCATTAAACAAGTTGCAGACACGGCCTACAACAGCTTTGTCCGGGTGATTTTTCTCCACAAACCCCTGCACCTTACTGCAAATTGATGAAAACTGAGGCAAATCAATGAAAACCGAGACAAATTTTTCACTGAAAAAAATCGATGAAAGCCGAAACTGATGAAAACCGAAGACAATGAAAACCAAGGTTCCGCTGTATTCAACTTGCCTGCATTTAGATATTGTGGCAAACTGCAGTTGACCTTAAACATTGGTCCCTTCTGCACAGGCAACACAAACGGGTTACATGAACCCTTTCTTGCCGTTCGCCCAGCGGGTGCAGAGCTATCCAGGATTGCTGGGAACCTGGCAACAGGATGAAGGATCACACAAAAAATACTTTGTTTCCGAGAATCCCCCCCAAGAATCCCTCCACACACACACACAAACATCCTGGCAGAAAATGGTGGCCACCTCCAGGGGCGTGTCACCTCTAGCCGAAACATTCAAGAGCCTCGGGACAAAACTCTCAAGTTTCATACTTCAACCCGTGTATGGGTGGCCACCCTCCCCCACCATAATCAAACAATGATTTTTGTACCAGCTCACAGATCAACAATTCCTCCTCCCACCCTATCCAAAACATATTACACCTTGGCTCTCTACCCACCAACTCTTTTCCTAATTTCCTAATCACAACAACCCTATGAGGTAGGTTGTTAGCCTGAGAAACAACACCAAGCCAGTGCAAGTGGGTATTAAGCATGTAAATCTCTCACAAATCACTCCCAGCAAAACATTTACCAAACAAATGTCAGCATCATCTCTCACAAAACACCTCCAGTGGAATCCACTTTCAATGGTGTTTAAACTAGGGAGCTCAGATCTCTACTTTTAAATCTGCTACCTTTAAAGGGAGAATCTGGGGTCCCCGGTTAAAATAAAATTGAAAGTGATGCTGTTTGGGGTGTGGATTCCCTCCCCACCCTGGAAAACAGCATCACTTTTGAGGGTTGGAGATTCAGGATAGAAACAAATACCAGATCTCGGCTGGAATCTGGGCATAATTTGGAGCACATTCAGACAAAAAATTGTCCCATTTCATGCCCCCGCCCAAATATGAAACAAATGTGAATTCAAAGGTGTATTTGGGGTTTTGGGGTATTTTTTGGTAGTTTTTCGGTCTGTGGGGAGTCGCATTTTAAGCTAAGCCAGGCACCATGATTTCAGGGCATCATTCAGACTGCCCTGAGTGATACCACCTCGAAGTTTGGCTGAAGAGTTCAGGGCTGTGTCTAGGGTGCTGTGCTGGATGCCCAATGGAATGTTCTCTATCTCCACTGTTTTTTCACGAAGCTAACAGGAGATGGGGGCTCCGATTTGAGGGACTATAACTTTGGTCCCCCTGATCATAACTCACCAAACTTTGGCGGTATCATAAGAATAGTTAACATATGATACTCCTGAAAATTTATGTCACTAGCTTTGTGTAAATAACATCCCTTCCAGGCACCCTACGATAATTACGGCTCCAAGATTCTTTGTTTTGCAAATAGACTTTGCTCCATTAGTAGCTAATGAGGAATTTCTGAGGCCAGGCTGCACATTTTGAAGATAGAGGCTTCAGACTTCTCACAGGTGGCTCCTAAGAGGCCTTGAGTAATAGCATCCAATCTTGGTGGAGCTCTTGCTTCTGGGGGGGGTAATGAGGAGAGTTCTGAGAGAACTCAGCCCACAGGCTTTCATGTGCAGGAGCTTGAGGAGAAACAAAATAAGATTTTGGGGGGCCCATAAAATTGAACCCCCAGAAGCAAAGGTCTCCCAAACCTGGATGCCACTGGCAATACCAGGAGGCATTCCTCCTGGAGCCACCCTGAAAGTCTGGTGCCTCTATCTTCAAAAAAAAATGTGCAGCCCTTGCCTACACACTTTCCAGAAATTCCCCATTGGCTAGCAATGGAGCAAAAGTCACTGCAAAACAAAGAATCTTTGGGCAAATTTCTTTGGAGTGCCTTGGAAGGGGTGTGATTTTTAAAAAGCCTAAGAAGTGACAATCTCAAATTTTCAGGGTATCATCTGTTAACTATTCTTATGATGCCACCCAAGGTTGGTGAAGCTATGTTCAGGGGGACCAAAGTTATGGTCCCTCAAATGGGTATCCCCCATCTCCTGTTAGCTCCCATTGAAAACAATGGGGATGGGGGCACCCCATTTGGGGGTCCATAACTTTGCTTCCCCTGAACCAAACATCACCAAATTTGGGTGGTATCATCAGGGCAGTCTCTGGATGGTACTCTGAAATCAAGGTGCCGCTAGCCTTAAAAATGCGCCCCCTGCAGGCTGGAACGTGAAAAAACACTTTAAAATTTTAAAAAACACAAACGACCCTGAAATGTTGGCGCCCCCCCACGTGACCAAATGGGGGCGCCCGGGGACATAGGGTACCCCCTGTCCCTAGGCAGGAATGCCACTGGCCACCTCCTAGAGAATCTGTTCTAATGATGGGTGCCTACAGAATCCACCATAATGGTGGATGGAAGGAGGGAAATAGTACACTTCCTGCTTGCCATAGTTCTCACAGGCAAGTAGAAAGCATGTGAAACCCGGGGTAAATGGAAAAAGTTGCTTATTTAGCGAACAAAATGTTCAACAAAATAAAATGGGTTAGAAGCATTTGGGGAGCGAGTGCTGTGGGAACTTCTTCCCCTAATGTTTTTTCCCCCACACCCATTAACCCATTATATTTTGCCTGTGCAGAATCACCTAAAACCAAGTGGAAAAATTGAGTATTCCTGGTGGGGGTCAGAGGTCACCAGTCACATGGCAGGCAACAGCACAAGTCAGTCCCATCTTTCTTTTTCCACAAGTGCTCTAGCACTACTGCACAGTCACATTGAACTTCCAGCAAAACCACAAATGGGGCATGGACAAGGGCTAGCCATTCGGTGGAATGGAGCAAATAAAAAAAAGTTTGGAGAATTTTGCTCTTGCACTGAAAGCTGGTTCTGAAATGGATAAAAAAAATCACAGTTAAAGTGCTTGAAGAAAACACAGAGGAAAAAAGGCAGTCAGGATGCAAAAGTACAATGCAAAATGCAAGCAGCTTGATCAGAGCAGGGGAGTAATGCTTATAGGTGGGAAATGCAGAAAAGTATTATCTGTAATGAGATAAGAGTTCTATGTCCCTGTCCAGTTTGAAGCACAGGTATGAGCCAAACACCTTAAAGTTTTTAAGTTAAAATTTTACAGGAAGAAGGGGGAGTGTCTGAGCTGGACTGAAAAGAAGCGCTGAATTCAAAGTTATGTAAATGTGAAAATAGAGAAACTAGCGCAGGATCTAGTTTCACCAAGGAAGGATGATGAACAGCCATTTCTGGAGCGGCAGAAGCATGAAATTCCATATTTATTTATATGTTTGTTCATCCTATTCCTGAAAATTCATTACAGATCAAGTTTTGCTCCATCACATTTGTCAACTTTTGGAGCCATGTGAAGCTTGGGCTGTGGCTGGAGAACATTTGAACTATCAGAAATGTGCTGATATATATGGAAAGGGGTTTCTTTACAAATATGCAGTAAAAGTCCCATGGCAAAATCAGGTCAAGCTTTCTGCAGCAGTTCTCAACACGAGAAAATTCAAGCTCTGTCTTGTATATATCCTTTCTTATGTGATGTCCTTTCTTATGTGATGTCCTTTTTCATCCCTTGATGTATTTTACATTGGGACAGGGGCTATAGCAAATTACCCATAAATCAGTTTCTATTAACCGCCTCAGCTAGCTGGAGAAAGAAAAGGAAATGCTTCTACTGTATATGATTAAAATTCTGATTAATAATAGCAATAATATGTAAAAGCAGTAAGCAGTCTCAACAGATACACAAGATGCCAATGTTTTCAATTAAATATTTAATTCAAATATATATATTAAAATGTCTTCCCCATAATCATGAGTAGCTAAAAGTCTGACCCCAGTAGCCAGGGTTGCCATTTACCAGTTGAAAAATACCTGGAGATTTTGGGAGAGGAGCTTGAGGAGGGAAGTATTTGGCGATGGACGGGAGGGGGGCTTCAATGGGGAAAGATGCTGTAGAGTCCGTCTTCCAAAGTGGCCATTTTTTTCCAGGTGAACTGATCTCTGTCACGTAGAGATTAGTTGGAGGCTGCCAACCCTACCCATGCCCTTCATTTAAGTTCATTTATTAACTGCTTTTACTTAACCGTTACCTCCAGTTTCCAATTCTGCATTATTGTAGCAATAACAATCCAAAGTAGAAAACAGCATTTCTCCTGCTCTTCCTTGCAAACTTCCAGAACAAACAATTCCACAGTCATCTGAACAGTTTGCTCTGTTTGCCAAGCTGCTTTTGTACTTAGGAATTTTTTTCCCTTTAAATGTTTGATCTACATCTGTCTGCCTGTAGTTTAAACTCCTTGCATAATACATTTGCTATCACTACATTTTATTTTGTTCCTTTCAAGCCACCTCTCTAGCTTGAGCTCATTCTGAATTTCAACACACCAAAAAATGCAATATTCTCCAAGGGTGTTTTTTTTTAAACCTAAAAGTTTAACCTTCAAAAGCACACCCTTAATTGAATTCATTAATTAGAATATTGAAAAATACTGGTGCCAATCCTTGGAGTGGCAATGGACAATTTGAAGCCAATTTAGTCTAAATTTAGAGCTACTAAAATAGACTAAGATTACAATCCTATGCACCATTTCTGAGAACAAGTAACTTTGAAGGCTAGCTTCTGGGTAAGTATAGGTAGACTTGGTCTGCTTGGAATTTAACTATGAACCAGGAAGTCCCAAATTCTGCCATTAATTCAATACATAACTTTTGGCTAATGGCCATCTCTCAGCCCTTTCCTACAGTTGAAATGTGGAAATAAATATACTAGTTACAGGGCTTTGAGATTTGTTAGGGTTACCAACTGCCAGAGGGAAAAAAGCCTCTTCCTTTAATAAAGGCATAATTGGTGTTATTTACCAGGTGCTGTTATCTATCTCCATGCCATTAGATACTTGATCTGTCCACTTCCATGCATTAAACCTCTATTAAAGGGGCAGGACATTTTTCCAGACCTTTTGGTAATGCAAAGAAATGCGTTAATGTTTTTTTCTGTCATGATTCATGAGATTGTATGGATGAAATTGGACCATGTATGGTATATTAGGGCGGGGGTGGGGAGGACATACGGTAAGTTTGCATTGGATCCAGAGCATGGTGCCTGGGGTCAGCCTGGCAGCCACTATCCCCACCCCCACACTTGCATAACAACACAAGGAAGCAACTAGCACTACTATACAGAAGAGTGAATGTGAAAGCACAATGCTACAAATGGTGTCAGGAAGAATAGTTGCTATTCCCCAGGCATATCTCTGAAGCCACACAATAATTTTTGCAACAAATTGCATGCACAGCTATGTAAATTCCTTTTCTAATTCTAAATTCTTAAGCTTTCTTAAGGTGATTTTATATAGGCCAAATAGAAAAGATCTTGCTGTAATTGAGATATGCTTCCTATATTCCTTCTTTCCTACTAAACTAGGTACCTGTGTTGATAAGTGAGATTTGGTACAATCCATTCTTAATAAAGGCATGTTGGCTTTTACCAGTATTTAATCCATTCCCTTGGATGTGTATAAACTTCACTGCTTTCTCATTGGGCCTAGTGTCTTCCCAAACACAGAAGACAAGCTAACAAGGCTGCATTATTTTCAGAGCTAAGCACTTTATTTATGCTGTCCTCCAGAATCATGCTAGCTTACTTTAATATATGGTTATTGGTTGTGAGATTTGCCCAGCTAGTTTTCAAGATGCCTGGGTAAATGTCATCAGTCTTTGCTGATACAGACAGTTTTAATTTATTTAAATTTATTTTTGAAAATATGGGTCATAACTCAAGAAAAAAAGATAATCAGTATCATAAAATTTTCATGTGTTTTCATATGCCCTTTATTGTTATGACCTTTGTTATGTTTCCTCTTGTTGCCAGTGTCGACGTTATTTGAATACAGTGTAGGATCAAATGAGATATTATACATAGAAGTGTTACTCCACACAAATTCCTTTTAAAACAAGAAGATCATTGGGGAAGTAGGCAGCATATGCAACTCTTTCTTGCTCCTCATTCAGAAATATGCATTGGGGAAATTGCAGGTGAGAAAAGGGTTAATCACACCTTTCCCTCTTGTCACTTTTCCAATTGTAATAATCCCAGAGGGCGAATGTTTTCTACTGTGGGGAAAGCTTTGCTTCTGTCCACCCACAACTGAATTTAAGTGTTCAGTAACTGAGGCCCAGATAGAACATATATGTCAAATCAGGAAAGGTAGTACCAATTCTAAATTCTTTTAACTTTTAAAAAGCTGAAGATTTCCCTGATCCAGATGAACAGAAAGGAGCACAGATTCTGGCAAAACAAGTGCAAGTTGCAAGTGCAAGACAACAAATCAAGCAAAAAAAGAGTTTAAAGAGAAGATGGCCAAAACATTAAGGCAGACAATAAGCATTTCTTCAAACATATCAGAATAGGAAACTAGTAATAATTGCTGAAGAAAGATGGGGAGATGGCAGAGAAGATAAGTAAAATATTTGTGTCTGTTTTCACTATGGAAAATGTAGGGCACAAACCCATACTGGAGCTGGCTCAATATCGGGACTAGTGCTATTTAATTTGCTCATCAATGATTTGGAACTGGAGGTGAGTAGAGTAAGACAAGTTTGCAGATGACACTAAATATTCAGGATGGTAAAAACCAAAGCAGAGTATGAATTGCTACGGGAAGAATCTATTCAAATTAGGTAAACAGGCAACAATGTAGCAAGTGAAATTCTTTGTAGGTAAATGTAAAGTGACACACTGGAACAAAAAAAAGTACTAATTTTAAATGTATGCTGCTGAGGTCTGCCCTCACTGAGACTGAAAGAGATCTTGCGGTTGTAGTGGAAAGATTGATGAAAATGTCAACCAGTTTGTTGCAGCAGTGAAAAAGTCAAAGTCAATTTTTAGGAAAATGTTTGTACAAAGAACAGCCAATATTGTAATGACCTTATATATAGTTATTTGGACTACTGTGTTCATTTCTGGTCACCATATCAAAAAGGCTATTGAAGAACTGGAAAAAGTACAAAGGAGGACAGCCAATGTTATTGGGGCTGGAGTACCTTTCCTATGAGGAAAGGTTGGAGAGTCTGGGATTTTACAGTATAGAAAAAAAGGGGCTATGAGGAGATAGGAGCACTGGCGTACCTGCCTAGGGACATGGGGTACCCCTTGTCCCCGGGCGCATCGATTGAGGTCACGCGGGGGGCGCCAAAACATCCTCCTACACAGCCAGTGATTGAGCAAGCCCTAGCAAGCAGGCACTGAAGCAGCTGACTGCTCCCAGTGCCTGTCGTAGCCCCGCCCATTCTGTACGGTGGCCTGGAGTGTCCAGGGGGCGGGGGAGAAATCCCACTGGGCTCCCAGGAGCAGGACTGGGGAGCTCCGCCTCCCCTCCCTCTGACGCAGCATGCCTTATTCGCCTTAAATTAAGTGTGGCATTACTCAGAAGTCTTCTCACCGGCAGCCAGGCGCCGGCAGGCACAGGAAAAGGCAAGCTGAGCAGGGAGCCCAGAAGCAGCAGCAGAACTGAAGATGATGCTGACTTTTGCTTGGTAAACCTTCAGATGGGGGGGTGACTTGTGAGAGATTTGCATGCTTAAAAGGCACCCCTGCACTGGTTTGAGCTGTTTCTCAGGCTAGCAGTCACCCCCACAGGGTTAGTGCAGGATACACAAGGGAAAGTGGTGGGAGGGAGCCACAAGCAGCCGGTTGGGGCAGGAGGTGATTTGTGAGAGATGATGCTGACGCTTGTTTGGTAAACCTTCAGATGGGGTGACTTGTGAGAGATTTCCAGCATGTTTAAAAAGTTAATTCCCCTTGCACTAGTTTGGAGCTGTTTCTCAGGCTAGCGGCCTACCTCACAGGGTTGGTATGAGGACACAATTAGGAAAGTGGTGGGGAGGGAGCCATGTATGTTTTGCTGGGGGTAGGAGGTGATTTGTGAGAGATGATGCTGACGTTTGCTTGGTAAACCTTCAGATGGGGGGTGACTTGTGAGAGTTGTGCATGCTTAAAAGTTAATTCCCACTTGCCCTGGCTTGGAGCTCTTTCTGAGGCTAACAACCCACCTCATAGGGTTGGTGTGAGGACAATACCAGGGAAAGAGAGTTGGTGGGAGGAAAGCCATGTATGTTTTGCTGGTGGTGGGAGGTGTTTTGTGAGCTGGTGCAAAAAATCATTGTTTGGTCGTTGTGGGGGAGGGTGGTCGTCCATACCTGGGGTGGGGGTGGGGGGCACCAAACTCAGATTTTGTCCCTGGGCTCCAGTTTGCCTAGATTTGCCCCTGGATAGGAGAAGAGGTTAGTGAGATTATGTGTGGGTGGCAACAGCGGGGGAGGGTCTTGGCCTTTGGTTGGTCACTATGTGAAACTGTATGCTACACTAGATGGACAACAGGTCTAATCCAGAGGACCATATTTATTCCACCCCATCTTCTCCATTCTTCTGGCATTTTGGCCTTTGAACTAGATGCCAGAGAGGCCATTGTCCAGGGATATCCGTGCTGGAATCACTTTTTACAATTTTATATTGAAGCAGTTAAAATCCTCACAAGGAGAGTCTGCATTCACAGAGAACTCTTTAACAATAGCAAATCAATCAATCAATCAATATGCCTTTTATTAGCATAGTATAACAACAAATATATAAACATTTAAATAACTAATTAGACATAGATCAGCAGCAACGGCATTTAGGACACATTCAAGCAGAATATGAGTCAGGGAGTCAAGTGAGCCACATCGACAGAACCTTTAATGTTTCGGAATTTTTTGGTATCTGCCGGATGTCACAGTTGAAGGAAGGCTATTAAATCGAGCCAACATAAAGGCCCGTCACTGTTCAACAGATAAGGTAGAAACTAAGTATCTAGCTGGGACTCCATACTTAGGAGAAATTCCCAGTGCTCGAGGTGAACAGGTTGGGATCATGATTGAGTAAAAAAATGTCTCTCGTGATCTCTCAACCTATCACTAATTTGAGTCAAAATGAATTTTTCGTTGCTACAATAGCAAATCACTGTGCTACATCCCAAGGAGGCACTATTTTATTAATTAGTTTTGTACAGATGAAAGTCACAAACAATAGACAATTTTTTTGCCTGTTACTTTTCCCTTCATATTTTAAAATTTTAATAAAGTTTCTGGGGGCTTTTTGAGGGGAGTCTCTGTTTTTACATGTTAAAATATTATTCTTGTATTCTGCTTTTCCTTTGTGGATTTTAAACCTGTTACATTACAAAAAAAAATTGATGTTGGGATAGCTGATGTTCCTAAATTGGATAACTTAGATCTATTTATTTTATGTGCACTTTATGTTGTCATACACTGTATATTGCTTTTTCCGCCCCCCCCATATTATACTAGCATTATTCACATGTTACAATAAATGCACACACAGCCTGTATGTGTGTACAACTGTTTGTAAGAAAGAGGCAATGTGTATTTGCCTCACAAATGAAACTGGGGACCAGTACCTGGATTTTAAATCATGCATCTGTATGTGTGTTAAATGTAACATAAAAATTATTCAACTTATGTATAAAGAAAGGTCAAATGTACACTGTACATTGATTGTATATTTGTTCACTGTAACTTATGAACAGGAGTACTGTGTTTCTCTCTTGCAATGGCCTATGACCATGGCATTGTTAAATATTTATATATATATAAATTTCAAATGTAATTTTAACTTTTAAAATTTTAATGCCTGATGTTCGCTACCTTGAGGACCCTGTTTGGCTGGAAAGGTGGCATATAAATGTTTTAAACAAAATAAACAAATAAATCTTGTAGGGATGCGCTGCTGATCCAGCAGCACCGTAAGTAGAGCGCTGGAACGTCCAGCTTCCCATTTATCTTCTCTGGTCGCACTGGGCCCCCCCCACTCCTCGCCACCCCGATGAGTCAATACTGGTCATGAACTACCTTGGCCTACAACCACCGGGTGTCCCAGGTAGACAAAGGGACAAATGGTCTTGCCCCCAGGTGAGGATTTCAGGTCTAGACGCTGATGCTTCTCTCCGGCATCGTGAGTAGCCAGGGTGTGAGATCATGCATCACATGATGATCTCTCAGTCTCCCGCTCTCCCGCTCTCCCGGATTTCGCCCCGTTCCGCCCTTCTACACGCCCCCGCTAGAATCATAATAAAAGGTGCCAGGAACCAGCACGCCAGAGAGTCGCTAGGAACACGGACACCCGCGCTCCCCGCTGCTGGCTACGCCTCCACCAGATGTTATCACCGGCCAGCCTCGCCTCGTTCTTTGCGTTGACCTCGCGCACCTAACTACAAGCTGGTGCCGAAAACCCGGGAATCCTCAACCTCCACCCTGCTTTACCGGCCGCCTGAAAGGGTCATCGCGGTAACCGACCGGCCCGCTGGATCGCGCGCATCCAGGGACCCACTCTTCGTATCGCCCGTCCGCTGGATCGGGCGATCCAGGGACCCGGTGTCCTAGACACTACCTCTCGTCCGGACGGAACACCGGGTGGCATGGGGAGCTTGCAAAAAAGCAGGGCTTAAGACGAAAGCCAGTCGCGAATCTAACTTAATCCGTTAGCTTAAATGCGGCAGGGTCTCCATAAAGAGAGGGGAGCTTAAATTGGTTGAGGAGATTGAAGCTCAATGTCCATGGTAAATCTCGGAGGGGGGGGACATTAAATCTTAAGGGATTGGGAAAACATCGGGCGCACTCTTTCACACAGAGCCTCGCGCGCCGGTGTCACCGTTACTGACGTGGAGGCAATGCCATGTCGCCATCAGCCTGCAGACCTATGGCCTTCTATGGCTGTAGGTGGCCTCACTTCTAATCTCTCAGCTTCAGTTTCACCTCCGGAACTTTCTCTATCCTCTGCTATGAACCGCCCTCCCTTTGTTCCGCCCTCATTTTCTGGAAGCCACATTATATCCGTCACAGCCACGTAATGGCGTGGGTTTCTTAAAAACCCCAGCAGAGCGTATTAGCCACGATCTGCGAGAGAAGGAAATCCCACGGAAGACGATGCCTATATCCTCGCCTTTATGTCCCATTCACCTCACAGATACCGAGGTGGAGAGGCTGCATCGCTCAGCTTAATTGTTGAGTAATCGCCTCTTTAGGCTATAATAATTCTCAATCGAAATTCGCAAGGCGATGCGGGACGTCGAATCACTAGCCCCTATGTGAGAGAGGTGGCATGTTAGAAGCAGTCGCAAAGGAATCGCCTAATGGTTCCGGGTGACTGGAAGACCACCTTTCGCATACTTCTGAACCCTGCGCAATATGCCATCTGGGATAGCCAGTTCCGCCAGCAATAGCCAATAGGGGAGCCGCCTCTGGCGGCGCCTACACGGCCGCGACAGCTTTTACTGCCGCGTAGGCTTTCGCCGAATCTAACAACTAAGTTGAAACCCTGCCAGAGGTTACCCTTGCGGTCGTCACCGACATTGTGCCTTCAAAGCTGCTTCACCAAAGTCCCTAGTTCCGAAAGCAGCCGACTCCAAACTTCGGCCTCCATTGTATTGGTGAAGCCCCAGGAGCCGGTGACGCGCTGACTTTGTGAATAGGCTCCAAGAGGCACTCAGAAGGCAGGTTGGCAATCAGGAAGCCCAGGGCGAACTTCTCAAACGCCTCGCTAGGGAAAATGCCTCCGCCGAATGCCGAAAAGCGATCGCAGATCTAGGTAGGAACCCCGGACTAGTCGACATGCTCGAGGCTTGCCGGGACATCGGGTCTCTCACCCACCAGGCCAGCCTTCTAGCCACCGCCCTCCTTGCCGCCATAGGGCAGCTCCGAGATGAGTATCTCGAGTACGGCAAACCAGGGCATCTCCGTAAGAGACGCGGGCTGCCCTGTGGGGGAGCTCGCAGCCCGGGACCTAGGTCCGCCCCTCGAGCCTTCTCCCCCATTAAGCAGGAACTATCCGGCTATTTCAGGTTCTATCGACCTTTAAAGCAGCCCCGAGCCCGCTTCACACCCCAATGTGGGCGAAGCGCCCTGCAGGAACAGCCTCAATAAGAGCAACCGCGACATCGCAGATTCCCCTGCCTGAACAGTCCGCCTATCTCCACAAAAAAATCAAGGGCCCAGGTAAACCCTATAGGGTACAGAGAACTCCGACGCGGCCATCGGGCGGAATGATCAGCGTTTCCTGATCAGTGTAATAGCTAGCCTAATATTTGCACACCTGGGAAGAGGAAGGGGAACAGGTTACACCAGAAGCCGCCTCCAGAGCTCGGATCGGCAACTCATCGCCTCTCCTCATCACCATGGGAGAGCTCGAGACAAGCAGTCCGCCCCCACTGCCTCCCCCTCACGTGGACCACCAAGACCCCGCTTGGGTGGTAGAACAGTGGCCACTGTCCAGAGAAAAACTGACTGCTATGCACCAACTCGTGGAGGAACAGCTGGCTGCAGGCCACATTGAAGCCTCCTACATCACCATGGAACACAATCTGTCTTTATTAATAAAAAAGAAGAGTGGTCGATGGCGATACCTGAGGATCTCAGGAGCAGTAAATGCCTGCATCCAACCCATGGGCCCTCTTCATCGTGGTCTGCCCAACCCCAACCTTATCCCCTCAGACTACCAGGGTCCTGGTTGTTGACCTAAAGGGGATTGCTTCTTCTGTATCCCTCTCTCTCCTGGGGACTGAAAGCACGCTTCGCTTTCACTGCACCGGTGCTTAACCATCAGCAGCCCACGGCCAGGTACCAATGGAAGGTATTACTCCCAGGGAATGCTCTCAAATGAGCCCCACCTTGTGTAGGTTGCTTTTGTCCTGTCACGCCTTAAGTTCCCATTTCTGCCAAGGTTTTATTGCCATAATCGTCCATTATATGGATGATATCCTGGCTAGCTTGTCGAATATCTCCTAGTGGGTAACATGGCTTCTGCCATATTAAAACAGTCAGGCCTCATGTTATCGCTCCTCAGAAGGTGCAGCAGTCTTGCAGCTATTCTTGTAGGCCTCAAAGGGCATAAACTCCTCCACTCCTACTCCTGCCTCAGCCATGCCAGAAATGTAGAGCTCCAGATACACCTTGCTGGTTCTCCACAGTTGCAGCAGCTGCTCATGGAACTCGGGTCCGGGTCCGCCCTTTCTTCGCCTCTCGGCCACCTCTCTGCTCAGCCCCCTGAGCCTGGCTACTCCCGCTCGCCAAGGACCCACGGGACAAGATCCAGTTTCCTCACCCAGAAGCACAAGGACGCCTTTCTATGGGCCAAAGGAGGTCCCGGTTTCCCTCTGGCGGGTGGATCGAGTCCCCCCCTGTTGAACCTCTGGCCCTCCTCTTCCTGAACACTCCCCCTCTCCCAACCCAGGAGTCCTGGGACCTCTCGGACTCTACACAAACCCTTCTTTTGCTTCCATTGCTCCATCTACCCTCATGTACCCGCAAAGTGTCCTTTCCATCTCCTGAAAGCAAAGTTCTACCATGATCTCATCAACCAAGGGCGTCAGCGCATTCATGGGGCTGGTTGGGTGGGACCCTCCCATGAAAAAATCATCATGCCTCTGACCAGAGCAGGTAGCCTCCAGCATCTCTTGAACGCTTTCTCACTCCTCCAGTCGGCCCCGAGGATTTCTCCTCAAGCAAGGGGGATGTCCCTCTTCCACCTCCCCCCGGATCCTCGCCTCACTCTCCTTCTACTCTTGCCCCTTGTCCCCTATCCGGCCTTTGCCATGCCTCCTGGCCCCACCTCCAAAAGCGCCCCCACCGTGCTTCATTGCTACGACGAGAATTGGCGATAAGTCGGCGCCATTGCATTTCAAACAAAATGGTCAATGGCAAACCACTTACACACCGCCCCAAGCCTTCCCGCCCAGCTTTGAGACGAGCTTACGCCCGCAGCCATTCTAGCCTTTCAAACCGCTTCCCTCAACCCTTCCAAACCTTTTGGTCTATTCCCAATGGCCATTAGCTGCGTATTATTTTGCGGCTCACCTACCCGGAGCCTACGCCGCCTCCCAGATCGACTCAAACCTCATGGAGTCTCTTCCTTTATTACTGCTGTATCCATTCTCTTCAGCATCCTGCAGAACCTCTCGATATTTACGTGGGCCATATCGCGCAGTCACACGCCGCTTCCGGGCCCCCTCAGCGAGGGGAAACCCAGCTTTTGCGCAGACAAGCTACCCGCTGATCTCCTACCCTCTTCTCCGACCCCTTTCCAGTCACCACGACTTCTTCCCACCTCAGGGGGCAAAAGCACTTCGCCTCGGATCCTGCCACATCCCCTCAACCAAGCACAATCTATCGTTAAATCTTGTGCTCAATGCTCCCCGGGTCGCATGCTTAGCCTGCCTCTTCAGACCCCAGGGTAAACCCGAGAGGGGCCCTGTGCAAATGACTTATGGCTTAAATGCCGGCGTGGCAACCCGGGTCCCTGCCTCCTAGCCCTCCTTGGAAGCACCTGCGTAGCAACTATAGATACCTACTGCGAGAGTGCGGTTTGGGCCACCCCACTCCCGATTGAAAGTCCACCAATCATGTCATCCAGCACCTCTTTGCATGCCCATTACCGTTGCATGGGCCATTTCGCCTAAAGGCATCTCGACAATGCGCCCGCGATATTCCTCCACAGCCATGCTCCAGTTTTGCACCTAATCTGGGGAATCGTATGCTGACATTAACGGAATTCCCTACAACAGTACGGGGCAAGCAATCGCTGAGAGAGCAAATCGCCCAACTTTAAGGCAAGGAAATTTTAGCCAAAACAAATCTGAAAGAAAGGGGAGGCAGCCCCCCCCCCCACTTAGGCCATTACACATACAACAGACAGTATCAAAAGTAATTGCTCTTCACCTCATCAACCATTTGAATTTGTTTCCTGCAGCCCTACCATCACCAGACAGCAACAGATCACCCCTGTAGAAAGACACTTCCAGGCAGTCAGATCCCCTCCCCCATGCCAAGGCTTTCTACTACCGTACAACTCCCCTAGACCGAACTCCTGGCGGGGACCGGCCCTCTCATAACCTGGGGAAGCGGGGTATGCTTCAGTCCTTCTTCCTACAGGCTCCTCTATGGATCCTGCAGCCCGGTTACACGTCCGGCCAGGCCCGAGGAATCGATGCCGAACGAAGTCCAGGGCCACACCACGGAAGACGGAGCAGGCCCCCCCGGAGAAATCCCTTCAGCCAGTGGCCTTCAACAGACCCTACGGTAACGCCAACATCGGAACAACCCGAAGATCCGGAGGATCTTGCAAGGGCGCCAGAGCTACGATCAGCCTAACCCGAAGTTGTTCCCGCAGCAGCCTTGGCGACTGCCCTCAGGGGACGCCTGGCAAAGGATCCCAAAGTTTGGTACAACCTCTGCAGCTATTGCTGCGGATTTCCTTACAGCCATCAGCAACTACTTACGCGCCAACTACCCCTCAGCTTCGGTGACAATGCGGGTCACCCCCTGCAGGATCCTCTAACCTCGGAACCCCTGTTGTCTTCAGCCACTCCTCGACTGTTGTCCGGGGACATGCCCTCTCTACGCCAGCTTCGCTTCATGAGAGTCATTGAACCTGCCACCGAACTCCTGCCACCCTTCCCCTCGCTTCCCCGCTTTGTGATAATGCCCTCCGGAGCCGCGACCTCCAAAGGAAACTATATTGAGAACTGCAAACCAACTGGGCATTCATCTTGAAATCCTAGGAGTTAGTTTGTTACTTAAGCTACATCCGCCCTTTACCAGGATCTCCCTTCTATTGTCAGCTTCACCATCGTCCTTGCCCCTCAGGCTCCACCTCCGGGAGTCGGACGCCCGTGTCGCCGGGCCGCTCCACTTCTGCCCCTCGACCCCTCTTGCTGGAGGCGACGCCAAGATTGCCCTCTCCGAAGCTGAATTAGTACTCGCGACTTCTCCCCAGTGGGAGTCCCCGGACTCCGTCAAGCGACTTTAGACAATCGTGCCGCTATTGATTAGTTGTTGTTATTGCATCACCAAGGTTGTGAGAATGTACATGATATGTGTTGTTTTTTAATCTTTATGATAATTCTCCCATTTGATTCGCTATTATGAAAGTGCGTTGAACTGCAAGATGTTGTAATCTAAATCCTGGAAAGTATGACGTTTTGCTCCCCACTGGTGGTCAGCCCTCTGGAGCTGGGCTACCGGGGATGGTTAAGTGCTATTGTACAGCCTCTGCACTTGGTCTTTGATTGTGGTGCCTCTATCATCGGATCTTGTTTCATTCAATGTATATCTAATATTGCTCTGTAACACATGTGTAAGAAACCCTCGACTTTCCCTTACATCGCCAAACCAAGTTCTAATGTTGCACAAGTAGCGCTCGGCCAGCTTGGCCAAAGGGCGGAGGAGGCGAGCGAAATTTTAAATCGCCCCTAACGCATTCGCCGGCCTCCCCTTCTAAAATGTAAAGGAGGAGATGTAGGGATGGAAGCTGCTGATCCAGCAGCACCCGTGGCAGAGCGGCTGGAGACACCAGCGGCTTCTACTGATCTTCTGGTCGCGACCGGGCCTTCCCCACCTCACTCACCCCCGATGAGTCACCGGGTCATGAACTACCTGGCTCCACAAATCCACCGGGTTCCCAGACAAAGGGACAAATGGTCTTGCCCCCCAGGTGAGGATTTTCAGGGGCTCCAGTACGCTTGATGCTCCTTCCTCCTCGCGACGTAGCAGCTATAGGTGAGAAGTCAAATGCATCCACCCATAGATGATCTACCTCCAAGTCCTCTCGCTTCCTCCCGCTTCCCCATTCCGCACTTCTACACGCTTAGAATCATAATGCTAGTTAAAAAGGTGCCAGGAAACCAGCACGCTTTAGAGAGTCGCTAGGAACATCGGACACTGGCCAGCTTCCGCTGCTGGCGCTCTCCACTCAGATGTTATCACCGCGTCTGCGTCTTCAGCTTCTGGCAAGCTTGACCTTCGTGGCACTCGACTCATCAAACAAAATCTGAACCTGAATCAAGGTCCTAGATTGCCACAAAGCAATAAACATTCAAAGTGATGTGCTTCTCCTACATGTGTTTCTCCAGGAAATGGTTGCAATTATTTCTAAAGATTTGTGGATCCTCTAAATTTATGTACACTTGTGGCAGTTTATGGAAATACTCCTGAGTCAAACTGCCTGTTACATTGTTCATCATCGTAGCTACTCAGTGAAGAGAAACCACTGAGTGAAATAACCACAGACAGAAGTATAATGTGTGATCAAGAATTACGGCACATAAACACTGCTCTGATTCAAGCTCTGGTGCTTGTCCTTTGAGGGAGAGAAACAAAGAAGAATAAGGACATGTGAAATAATCTTGGAGCACAAAACATGAGGACATTGGGTCAGATTTTTTGCAATTACATAGCTTTGGCTAATCAGTTTTTGTAAGGGCATGACATTCATTGGGAATTTGTCATGCTGTCTACTTTCCAAAACATATTTAATTTGAAAATTCTTGCTTGAATGGGCTCTCAGACTCCAGGTGGTGGGTTCATTTAATGTATTTTGGTGATATCCTTCCATATGAAGAAGACAAATTTTATTTATACCCCACCTTCCTGTCCTGTAAGGAGATCTAAAGGGGCTTACAAATTCCTTTTCCTTCCTCTTTGTCAGTTTAGTGGGGCTGAGAGAGTTCTGAATGAACTGTGATTAGGCCAAGATCACCCTGCAGGAATCTGTAGAAGAAAACAAATCTCGTTCACCAGATAAGACACCATCATTTGTGTGGAGGAGTGGGAAATCAAACCCACTTCCCCAGATTAGAGTCCCCCTGCTCTTAACCACTACACCATGCTGAACCTACTCCATGTGTTAAGCAGAGAGTGGGCATCTGTATTAGTTTTATGCAAGGGAGTGTGTTAGTGAACCCAAATCCAGACCTCTTTCCCCTTGCCTCACTGAACTCTCATGAACACTGGCATATCTAGGGTAGGGCAAGCCATGGCTTGTGCCCCAGTAGCAGCTTGGGGGTGGGGCACCAGGCAGCCCAGAGTCCACCCCAGAAGCCCTGCCCCCTCAACATCGATCTGAGCCCCTGCCCTCAGCTCAAGATTCAATGGGTTGTTCACAAAAGCTGCAGTTGGCATCCTATGTCATGAAATCAAGTTTTTGCCCTCATAACTCAAAAACTCACAAGGGTGTTGCAATAATGGCACAGTGATTTACTGGACATGCTATAGATAATGCTCAAAGAATGACTTCTGTCTCCTAGTCATCCTTTTGTTTCCTCACCTTTTACTTGATGCTGCATATTTTGTTCCTTGTTGCTTTTTATTGTATTTTACTCTGATAAATTTTCAGCTTCAGCACTTCCTATTGGATGGGAGGCTATTATTAACAATCTCTGCAGGCTGTTTGTGACCACCACACCATTTATATTGGTACACTGAGCTGCAACTCTGTGGATGATACCAATGTGATCTGCATATGCCTAAATATATACAGCTCTTTTCACCCAGTTGTGACAGTATGACAGAAATCACATCCAGTACAAATAAAGTTTAGAGGCTCTGATTTATGACAATATTCCTTTGTGACAATGATGAGATGAAGGGAACATGCCAATGCATAGACCTGAACTAAACAGACCCTTTCTCCCAGGTCCTTGATCTCTGCTCTGTCTGATAAAATATGTTCCCAGCTTGTTAACAATATCATTTTCAAGGATTGCTATCAACCTCCTTAATTCAACTGCACTTTCTTTTGCTGTAGTTCAGGAATTATTGCAACTGAAATTATCAGTTTAGTTAATATATGAAGAACTTCTGAAGAAAAACACTAGCATCTAGGCCTCCTTTTGTCTTGTGTGCAGCACGTTACCACAACTTATGCGTTCCTCACTTTGCAGATAAGAAATTTATAACAGGCAGGACTTAATTTGAGCCAAGATTCACAAGTTCAGTTCTAAAATCTGTTTTTGTAAAAAAATCTAAGAAGGATAAATATTTTCATTAGCAGTTCTGTCAGTGCATTGATAAACATACTGTTAGTCCTTCAAACCAAAACATACATAAGTTAACAAAAAAAACTATTATCCACCTGTTCATGCTGTCTTCAACCTCCTCCCTTTACTCTAGAACAGTTTTGGTGAACCTATGGCACGTGTGCCAGAGGTGGCACTCAGAGCACTCTCTGTGGGCACGTGAGCACAGAGTTCGTCATTTAGAGGGAACGGAAAATCACCCCCCCACACACACACATATATCTAGACTGGCTTTGCTTCTGAGTAAACCCTCCTAGGGTCGTGATTCACCCATTCAAAGTGTTGCACGGTTGCTTCACCAAGCTTACTCCCAAGTAATGCATGCCTTGGAGCAAACTGTTTTTTCTAAATTAAAATCTTAGTATTCAGGTTAAATTGCCATGTTGGCATTTCGCAATAAATAAGTGGGTTTGGGGCACTTGGTCTCAAAAAGGTTTGCCATCAATGCTCAAGAATCACCAGGGGCTGATGGGAATTATAGTCCATGAACATCTGAAGCCCCAGAGTTGGACACCCCTGCTCTAGAACTTCCCTTGTTTGAAGCTTAGATTGTTAGCTGTTTAGTGTATAATAGTTTGCCAACTTTCAAGTGGCACCTGGAGATCTCCAGCCATTACAATTAATCTCCAGACAACAGACATCAGTTCCTTTGGAGAAAATGGCTGCTCTGGAGGGTGGACTCTGTGCCATTATATCCTGCTTAGGTCCATACCAGGCTCCCCAGGCTCACCCCATCCCCCCACCCCTGCAAATCTCCAGGTATTATCCCACTCAGAACTGGCAAACCTAGGGCAGAAACCTTTGTTATTTTCTACTCGGTAAAGTGTCATCTACATTCATTATGATAGAAACTGAAACATCATAGCTCCCATCTAGATTAGGGCAGATTGCTAAGCAACTCAAACATACAGATGCCAGTTTTCAGGTGGGTCCTGGTGATCGCCTGGAATTAGAGCTCCCTTCCAGACAACAGAGATCAATTCTCCTTGATAGAAAATGAGTATATTGGAGGGTGGATTCTACGGCATTATACCCACTGAGGTGCCTGTCTTCCTCAGGCTCTACCCACAAATGTCCAGGAATTTCCCAATCTGCATCTGGCATCCTAATCCCCCCATGCCCCACTTGAGGCCAGAAAGGACCTAGGAGCCCTCCTAACACAGGTAGGGGTGCTAACCACAAAATGTCAGCCATGGGAGGCAATTTAAAAGAATTAATGGTAGGTTTCAAGTCAAGTATCTGCCTATAATGTGGAAAGCAGTTTTCAAATGGGGACTTTTCTATGGTTCCAACTATGAAGACTCTTGGGTTTTCTGAAGCACTTCTTAATACACCGAATTAAAGGAAAGCCTAATACACTGAATTAAAGGAATCACTCTTTGTTTGGGCAATGAAGCAAGCAGGCAACCAGAAGCACATTGATAGGCCACCATAGTGCCCACAGATGCCATGTTGACAGTCCACACTCTGGAACTGCAGTGTTACAAAGTGGCATAACTCTGGCTGATAAAATTAATACCATCATAAGTTTTTAAGTTTAGCTGGGGCTCATTGATGCTTTTGAACATATACAAAATTGTTTAACTAACAATATTCAGCTGTACTGCATCTAGGATTAGGAGTCAAGGTACTGAGATCAATGGATATTGGTTACAAGCCAAACCTCTCTGGGCAAAAACTACCCCCAACAAAATTAATTAAACACCATAGCCTTCTTTATAGTCTAAGTTGTTTTCGTTTTTTGTCTATTAAGACTAGTTTAACTTATACCCTGGAAAGAACATCCGAGGAAGTTCGCAAAAAGACAAAATTGAATTAAAATGTCATAAACAGTTTAAATGCCTTAAAATCACTCAAATCAACTAACATTTTATGCTCATGCTGAGACAAAGTAGCAAATTAAAGTGCGTAACATAAGTGTGCAAAATTAGTAGTTTGCAAATTTGCACAAAAAGATAAATTGAAGTGGGGGGTCAATTTTTTGAGAAATACAGGCTGTGTTTGAAATATGTTTGGCAGTGGTTCTGAGGAGTTTGTATGAAAGCGGATTAGCATACTTTGGAAAGACACATGCAAGTTAAAGGCAACCAAACCTGAGGGAGCACTCCTAAGCAGGTTTTCTCAGAAGTAAATTATTTTATTCTGTAAGGCTTACCCTCCAGAAAGTGTTCTTGGGGTTGCAGCCTGAGTGGAAGAAACAAGTTAACTCAGTTGAATCAATGTATTGTCGAAGGCTTTCACGGCCAGATTCAACTGATTCTGATGGGTTTTCCGGGCTGTGTGGCCGTGGCCTGGTAGACCTTGTTCCTAACATTTTGCTTGCATCTGTGGCAGACATCATCAGAGGTGTATCACAGGGAGAAGTCCGTTACACACTGTGTCCAGTGAGAAGGGAATGTTTAGTGGGGTATATATTGACAATGTCCCAGGGTGGGGAACCAATCAGTAAGTGATTCGGTGGAACTTGCTATGCAAAGGTGTGGTTGAGTGCATTGTATTGAGGGTGGGGTTATCAGTCCATTTACATTTGTAGTCACATTTGCATTCCCTGCAGCAGCAGCAATATTGGTGAATGCAAATCCTGTGTCTGGGTGGAGTCCATTATCCATGAACTTAGCATGCCCTTGGCCTTTGATTCTGGTGTTTTGAAGTACTGGTAGCCAAGCTTTGTTAATTCTCAGAGTCTCTTCTTTCTTGTTAAAGTTGTCTTGGTGTTTCTGAATTTCAATGGCCTCCCTGTGCAGTCTGACATAGTAACATTACGAATTGTCCAGAATTTCAATGTTTTCAAATAAAATGTTATGTCCAGTTTTGTTTAGGACATGTTCTGCTACTGCAGATTTTTCAGGATGGTTAAGCCGACAGTGTCTCTCGTGCTCCTTATTACGAGTCTGAATGCTGCATTTTGTGGTTCGTATGTAGACCTTTCCACAGCTGCAGAGTATGCGATAGACTCTTGCAGAAGTGTCTCTCTTGTTTTTTGCTGAGTGTAGCATCTGCTGTATTTTCCTGGTAGGTTTGAAGATGGTTTGTAGGTTATGTTTTTTCATCAGTTTCCCTATTTAATCTGTGATAACCCTTGATGTATGGTAGAAATATTTTTCCTTCTCACTAGACACAGTGTGTAACAGACTTCTCTCTGTGATACACCTCTGCAGATGCCAGCCACAGATGCAGGCAAAATGTTAGGAACAAGGTCTACCAGGCCACGGCCACACAGCCCGGAAAACCCACCACAATCAGTTGAATCAGTTTCTAAATTCATGATAAGCACCCAGTTTTGGTAATATGACAGAACCACTCAACTCATTTTACAGACAGTAAGCAGAAACAAAGGGGCAAATGAAGTCATAGTGAATAGCACTATTCCAGAAAAGTTACCTCAAATCTATACCTGAAGATAATGGGTGAGATTGAATCAGTGGGATACTTTGATGAGGTGGATAAACTGGAGGATTGTGAGGAATTATGGAAGAGGATAAACAGTTTTGAAAGCCCCATGCCAATATTCCCTCTCAGCTCACTGAGAATGACCTAGTTGATCTTTACTCCTCCCTTTCCCTCCTTTAAGTCACTCAGCTCCTAATATACTCTGTTGTCAACAGGCCATTTGGGGTTACCCTCGCAATTCATGAATAATTTACTAGATCAAATTATTTTGCATCCTGGGGAAGTCCCTTAAGATACCTTTCAACTATCTGTGGGTGGCTCTATTGCACTGCTTTCATGACCAGCGGAAGCTACATGGTTTATAGACATTGTGACAAACTGGGGACCTGCAAAGAATCATGGGAGCAGGGAACAATTTGGAAATCCCTCCAAATTGCTCAAAAAATACCCATTCAGAATTCTATTGATGTTCTACTGCTGTCAACTTTCCATTCCTTCTGAAACTTATTTAGTCCTTATCATACCACTACCTCCCATTGATTAATTTATAAAGTCAAAAATTTTCTGCATACCACAAGAGTCCTCAAGATAGGTATCTTGTCTCTGGGTGGCTCCATTGTGTTGGTTTCACCATCTGCACAAGGGCCAGCCTGCTTAGTATATGTAGTGATGCTCACAAGCATCATACATTACATAAAGTTTGTAAGCCTGGCCAGGGAGGGCGGGTATAAATAAAATGTATTATTATTTAACTTGCTTAAAGTGCAATCCTATGCATACATCTAAACTCATTGATTTCAGTGGACTTAGACAGGAGTAACTTCGCATAGGATTGTATTGTTACAGCAATGGTTGACAGTGATTTTTGCAATGAAAATTAAAGGTCAGTTTATGAGAATCTGACAGGGCAGAAAGACATGAAGAGCTATGTATCATGGTCAGAATAGGGGAGAAATAACAAGCAGGCAGGAATAAAGCATGTTGAGTAGCCAGATAAACCAAGGGTCACAATGCCTAGGAATTAGGGAATGAAGGGCAGGGAGACTGAAGAAAGGGGGGAAGGTAGACTGGAAAGCAATGACTCGAAGATAAACGCTGAAGGCAAGTCCAAGGAAGCTTATGTGGATGCTGAGTATCAGATCACAGTAATATACCCCTTGCACAAAAGGAAGGAGGGAAACATGATCCAGTCCTTATGAAAATTAGGTACACAGTTAGGAGAGGATCCCATGCCGGGTAGAAGCCCCATCAAGTCCCCATTGCCAAAAGTAGATGAGGAGGGCCTACTGAATGACTGGAAACTGTGGGGTGATAAGAGTGTGCACCTCTGCCTTGATCATGCCAACTGACTGGAAATAACCATTCTCCTTTGGTTACACATCTTGGCTAGGAAGAGAACTGCATAGTCACTGAAGTGGACAGAATGGATCTGGTCTGTCTTACAACAAAGAATCTCAAAAATATGATGTAGTCTAATGGGGATTCTGGGACAGCCAATGAAGAGGAGCAGGAGTTTCTCCTTTTTTTCCCAAGGGGACTATTGCTGTGACAATACAGTATGTTCACTTGAAAGCACTGTAAGCATGCTGAGTATTATTATCATCCAGCATGCATCAGGAAGCAGTGAACAATCTGTAAATTTGTTTCTCTTCACATACCCCCCCCCCCATCATGTCCATGATACCTTCTGAGACCTCTGGGCCAAATTTCCATTTTCTTGCAAGTTTTTCGCCCCAGGGAAAGAGATTGTAAAACCCACGCAGTTCCAGTTTGTCCATTCAATCCCACCATCTTTCTTTCAGACTGATTTGCACCCCAGGACAAAGAGTGAATTTGGCCAAGTACATCATTATCTTATTTTATACTCTGGGAGACAAATACAGCTTTTGCCTACTTCCGATGAACTTTGAAGCAATTGTGAGAATCCCTCTGCTAAAGTAATTAATTGTCAGGGCTGGGTGCTGCAGGTTGTACGCCTGACTTTATCTTCACAGAGTTAAGTAGTTTCAGTTTAAGTGACCTTGCCTGGGCTTGCTCAAGATATCTGTGGAACAGAAAGTCTGAGAATGCACCTTTCTCCATACCAGCCATACTTTAAGCTGCCTGCTCCCAAATCTCGCTATGTAACAGGTTGACTACACCCCCACACACCTGTTTGTCTGTCTGTCCGTCCTTGAATGGGGAACAACAGCTGTTTTTCTATTCGGGAAAAATTTCACACATTAAAAGCACTACCCCAAACAAACGAGGAGACTGTAATCCGCCGATGGCCTTGGGCCCCAAAGCTATTCCTCTCCGCCTTACTAGCGTTAGCATTTGAATGCATGCACTCAACGACGGAGGAGTTTTGCCGAAGCTGAGGACATTAAAAAAAAAAAATAAACTGGCGATCCCAGTTCTCTGAGCAGGCTGCTTGCGGACGGATCGCGGGCCAGGATTTCAAGGTAGAAGGAACGAGCCTATCAGCCACACCCGTTTGCAGCCCCTCTGGAGGGGGCTCGTTTGCTGCCCGGAGAGGTTGCCCCAGGAAGACTGAGTTTAGCTGGCGGCTTTAATGGCCGCTTGGCTTTGCAAGGGGGGGGGGGGCGGCGGCGGCGGCGGCGGCGGCGAGCAGGGACTGCATTCTGCTCACAAGCGGAGCAAGAACTGCAGCAGGAAGAGGCGGCAATAGCGCACGGCCCAGGCCCGCCGCTCCTTGTCATGCACGAGACTGCCAAGCGCCCAGGGCAGCTACGAGGAGGCAGCGTCCCGGCCGGCCCTAGAGACCAGCTGCGGAAACGGACGGGCAGGGGGATGGTCTGGGGAAGTAGTGGGTTGGCGCCCCTTCAACTCCCGGCGCAACGAAGACGGAAGGGCAAATTCTAGCCTTTGCGCCGAAGGAGGAAAAGTCTCCCATTGTAGGCAAAAGCAGAAAAATCCCAGCCGCATAACGAAAGACCCGTTTCCAACTCCGTTGCCGGGCTGGTTACCGGCTAAGGCTCGGCTCCCTCCCGCCCGCTCCGTCGCTGTAGTGGAGCCCGGGGAGCGGCCTGCTCCTGCCCTGCCTAAAGCCCAACCCCGTCTCCCCAGTGTGGTGTGTGTGGGGCGCGCGCTGTTCGGCCCTGCTGCCACCCAAGAGGGCAGAGTTGGGCCCCCACCGAGGCGTCCCGTTTGTGGGGGCCCCAAAGCAGCCACGTCTTCGGCCATTTATTTTTGGGTAGTTCGACTCCTCTCAGTCGGCGCGGGAGGGTGAAAGAAGGAGAGCGCGGGCGAAGCTGCTCTTGATTCGCCACCCCCATTGTTGGCCGGAGATAAGGGAGCAGGCTGACCTGCCGAGTTCCCTTCATTGTTTGGGCGGGAAGACGAGGATGGCCTCCCGGCTCCTTTCTGCTCCCAGTTTACTAGCAGCGAGAAGCCCCAACTTCCCACTCCCCCTTTGAAGTGGGACAAATGAGCGAGGCTGTCTGGGCTCTCTGGCCACCACCACCATCATGGATGAGGTGAAAAACAGCTCAGACCCAGGAACGGCACCATAAGCCCTGAAGAGAACCCCGAGGCAGCGCTAAACCCGGTTGGCTGGTGGTCACGGGGGGGTCTGCGAGGCTTCCCCTCCCCCGGGCTGCCAAGGAGAGCGGCGACGGCCCGGCAGGCAGGCGGGTGGGTGGGCGAGAGAGCTCAACAGCCACCATCTTTGCTCGCTCCGGTGCAGCGCTAGACTGGGGGACGAGCCAAGGCCTGGCCTCGCAGGCGGCGCCCTGCCGGGTGGTGGGGAGCAAGGTGACTGGTGGTGGAGGCTGCGGGGAAGGATGGTGCTGGTGGGCGCTGGTGGCGAGAAAGGGCAGGGCTCGCCCAGCCCGGGGAGAGGAAAGAGCCGCGTCGCCATGTGCCGTGGAAAGGAAAGAGGGGAGGGGAGGCCGAGGCCAGGGCTGCTGGCCGGCACCATGGCGCGCGCGCGACTCGTGGGGACGGGTTCAAGAGCTCGTCCAAGGAGCGCCACTGGGTGGGGCCGGGAGGGGCTGCAGCGGCAGTGGGCGCTGGGGGGCAGCCGCGAGCGCAGGGGCCGGCGACTGAAGCCCGTCTGCAGGGACGAGCAGGCGCGCGCGCTGATTGGCCAGCGCTGCTTTTGCTGCTGCTGAACCCCAAGAGTCAGTGAGGGGGCGCGCAAGAGCGCGCACGGGGGACAGCGGCGGGGACGCGCCTACAGGAGCGGCGCGCGAGAGCGTGCGAGCTGGGAAAGGAGCGAGCAAGCAAAAGAGGCTGGCTGGCAGGCAGGCAGCTGTGGTGGAGACGGAGCGGGTAGGGCCCGGAGGAGCCAAATCGGCTCTTAATTTGGGCCCTATACGGTGTTGGGGGTGGGTAGAAGACGGGCAGGGAAGAAGCAGGTAAAGTGGAAGGGATTTTGATGTACCCCAAAGGGACTGAAACTGATCTTTCCGGTCAGATTCCACCTGGGCATTGCAAGGACGCTGCAGCCTACTCCGGGAGGGGCTTTTGGCAGTGGGGCGGGGGGCATCCCCGCGAGCCGGTGTCGGACCTGGCGCAGAAGCCGGGTGAATGAACGGCTCAGTGTTCAGCAGCTGCAGTTTTCGGAGGGAGGGGGGACTGGAAGCAGCTGAAGCGGGAGCGAGGCCTGGCTTGGCCTGCTGCGCTCCCTGCAAGCAACAGCAGGATTGATGCTGCGCTATTGTGAAGGCAACCTTAGCCTGTGCCCGGGAGGTGCCGATCAGGAGGCAATGTTCCCGGGGGTTGGGGGTGGGCGGGAGAAGAGAGAGAGAGACATGCACCCCGCTCGCTGTAGGCTCTCTGCGGCCTCCGAGCCAGGAGCAGGAGGCGTCTGCTGGGCCTCTGCCGCCGCCGCTGAGCAGCAGTAGGAGGAGCAGCAGCAGCAGCAATAGTGGCTGCCATTTTGGAGAACAAGGCCCTGGAGGGTTTGCCTGACCCCATTGTTGCTGTTTGCTTCGCAGGTTGATGCCCGCCCCACAGGATGGATCAAGCCTGCGAAGTGAGCAGAAGGAGCTGCATGACGCCTTTCGCCAGCTCCTTAGTGTTAGATGCACTGGAGAATGGGGGCTGCCCTTATGGGGGGGAGGGTCAGAGCCGTAGCCCCGTGCCACCTAATGGGTACACCATGCAGTTACCCGTAGCAGCGTCCAAGGCTGCTGCTTATGGCCAAGACCCTTCCTCCTGCTACATCCCATTGCGCAGACTGCAGGATTTGGCCTCTATGATCAATGCTGAATATCTGAATGGCTCAAAAGATGGCTCTGACTGTTTGCAGGAACTGGAAAGGAGCAACATCTCCAGCCCTGAGACTCCGGAGCTCTGCAGTTCTTCAGAGTTAGCTGACCCAGAAGACCTGGACATCAAAGAGGACACTGCAAAACTCCTGGATTTTGAGTCGCTCTCTTCTTGCTGCGAGGAGGAGGAGGAGGACAAGGATGCAGATTCTGAAACGTCATTTCTAACAGCAGAAGAAAACCCAGAGGAAGAAATTAAGTTCATGATGAAAAATACAGCCATGACTTCCTGCAGCAAGGAGGCAGAGTTTGGGAATGGGACGAAACTGATTCAAGAGAACCAGCAGAGCACCTCCATGGAAGCTAGATACAATGAGGCCATTTCTGCCCTGCTGTCACCCCCCATTCCTCCAGAGCAAATACAAAGTAATCATTGCAAAGGATCTGGAGTAGGAACTAGAAGTGAGAAAGCAGACCTACCTCCAGTGTCTTATTTGCCTGGAGATACAAAGTCGAAAAAAGAAAAAGAGTTCAGCATTACAAAGGTATCTGGAAAAGAAGATCCAGGTCAAAGTCCCATCACTTTAGGAAACTTGATAGAAAGACTTGAAACATCAATCACTACAAAACCTTCAACGACAGGATTACCATCTGTAAGCAGCCTTGGGGTATCAGTTTAAGCACTGTGCAAATTTAGTTATAGGGAAACAAGGTTACTTCAGTGTTCTTTGGGTCTGTTACTGAGAAATATACAAGTGAAAAGTGGGTGGAGTTAACAGGCTGTCTGGTTTCCATGTGTTCCTATTAGTTTGCAAAGTAAATTGGGATTGATAAGATAATAGTGTGACCTTTAGAAAAAGATTGTAGCCATTTTGCATAAACGTACAATCCAAAAATTTTGCATAATGTACAATCCAAAAAATGGATACAGTGAAGCATTTCTAGTATAGCTTTTCCAGAGTTGAACAAAACTTTATTTTTCATTTACAGGAACTCATATTTTGTCTGCAGGTTGTTAACTGTCAACTTGTCATGATTTTGATTTGATAAGTTTATAAATGACTTTTAAAACATGCATCGCTCACAAAATCCTGCTTCTTGTGTATACTAGCTTTCTGTAATTACAGAAGTTTTAATTTCATTTAATAGTGGAAGCCAAGTGAAATATACTTGGGATGGGGATCAACTGTTCTAAGCAAATTCTGAATATTTTTAAACGGTAGTTGCAGATGCCGTATATTTTTCTTTTGGATTTGCAAGGTTAGTAGGCTTCCTCACACACAGTGTTTTACCTGGATCATGACAAGTGTGTACAGAGTCACATGAGAAAATCATGCAATTCTTTTTTTGCTACACATAGGGAACAGAAATTTGCTTCCTATCATAACTGCTCAGTGTGTTGACAGGCAGTAAAATCTACATGCATGAGGTGCACAAGTGAACATGTTTATTTTCTTGCATAGAGTATAAATTGTAGATATAAATCTGTGTGAAGTGGCCCTAGTTAGAAAAGACTTTTTAACTGATAAAATTAAAAGATTCAGCTGACAATTCTCTTCCTTTTTTTCCCTTTGAGGAATGAATTTTATACAATTGGGGACAGTCTGCTAAATTATTTTGTGCAATGACAGAATTGTTTCTTAATGTGCAGCTATTCCTATATTGATATTTCAGTTATTGTACTAGGAGGCCACTGCTTATTTTAAAAAAACCTCATTGCTAAATAGCCCTACTTGCTATTATGTGCTCCAGAAAAATAGCAGATTTGATTTGTTGTTGCAAAAACAGCAAAGACCTGTTGGCATCTTAACCCCCCCTCCCCTTTTTAAACTAAGTAAGCCCAAAAACTCAGGCAATACCACTGATAGTAGTAGGTGTGTGATGGTACTGTGCAGAATTGTACTCATGATAGACTAATTTAAACTTTCAAAATGGATTTGGTATTGCTTACGTATCTGGTATTTTTCATATATATGTATATTTCTTATAGTTGGAATAGACCAACAGTGTAGTTAAGTGGTATGCTGTCTCACAGTAAAGGTCTTACAATTTTCTAGGAGCATGGGTTCCATCTAGGTTTTAGAAGATGGTTAATTATTTCCGTTATAGTGATGCATGGGCAACTTGGTAGACAGCCATTGTTGGACTTCAGTTACTAACGGTCCATGATTATTTTGGGGGATTATTCTGGGAATGCTTGGAACTTACTAATAAGAAATTGAGCGGGTGTGCTCATAGCAGTACAAATTCACTTATTTAAATATATTGTATAATAAAGTTACAAGAAATTGAAAATGAAGAAACATTGTGACCATATGCTTTGCCTTCCATTAGATCTGATTAAATCAGTTTCTGTATTCTTTAAATATAATATCAGTGTAGCTTAGCGAAGAACAACTTTCTTTGAGTTCCTTAATCTTTCAAGCTTGGTGTGGTGTGGAAACATGACTGTTTCTTATGCCCCCACCGAACATCCTGTTCCGTTAGAAATGAAGTCTGTGTGACTACAGGCTCATATGCATATGGTTTCTAAGTTTTCATAAAATAAGGCGCTAGAAAAAAATTGAATGTAGAGAGAGCAGACCTAAGTAGCTTTACTCGGAATCTCAACTAGGAGTATTCAGTGGTGCTTTCTCCTAGCAAAGTGTTCTTAGGATTGCACTGAAACCCTTCTTTGGATGTGGTTCCTGTTAAGGTCATGGTTTCTGCAATGGAGTAGGCCAATTTCACATAGAAGGAAAAATTTAGTGCTTCTTAAGGCGGTGATTCTCATGTTTATAGAAAATTAAAACACAGGGAAACTTGCTTCTATAAAATGATTTTATTAGGAAGGAGGAAAATGTTCAAAGAACTGGACGGGTTCCACTGGCTGAAGAAAACATGGGGGAACATTCTAGTTTTCACATATGCAGAAGTACAGAGTAAGTGAGAATGGCCATTGATTCAAAAGCACTGGCATGGATGAGAAGCATTCAGTTTCAAATTACAGTAAAACATATTTCATTTGGATATTAGGAAGCATTTGCAAACTCTGGCTCATTCCGCACATGCAGAATAATGCACTTTCAAACTGCTTTCAGTGCTCTTTGAAGCTGTGCGGAATGGCAAAATCCACTTGCAAACAGTTGTGAAAGTGGTTTGAAAATGCATTATTTTGCATATGCGGAAGGGGCCTCTGTGAGGCAGTGAAATCAATTATCAAGAAAGTCATATAGATTTAATCCTAAGAATTTTTAATGAGGATGTTGGATGTAAGTATAATAGGGATCTTGGTTTGGTTATATATGATTTGATCATTAAACAAGAAACAAAATACAATTTTTGTTTACTGTTGTATATTTTATACCGCTTAAAACCGATATGCTTTTTTTTTGGCAAGGATTCTCCCCTTATTTCTTTGGATGCTTATTTAATTTAGTATCACAATCCCTTTTTTATAGCCCTTCTAGGGGTGAGTGATTATAGTAAGAGATTTGAATTGATTGTCATTGTTTGCATTCACATAATGTGGATAAGAGGTTCTGTTTGTGCTAGCCAATATGTGTAGGTGATGATCATTTCACGTGTCTTTGTTGTATGATAATTGCAGTGATCAGATGGGAAAAAAAACAAAGCTAAACTTTGTTTTTGAGATTGTGAGTAATTCTGTAATAAGGAGATACAGGACTGATTGATATATTTCAAAAAAATCCTTTAGTGGCTTTGTAAAACCATTGATAACGTACATTAACTTAATTATATGCCTGAATGGGAGATGTGGGGAGCCATATTTCAAAGTCAAGAGACCAAGGTCAAGAGACTGATAGGATGGAATAGCCTACATGTACAGTTTTGACTTTCTGAATTTTTATGTCACTTGCATTTGGTACAGTGAGGTTATTAGGAGAGAAGGCCATTGATTTGGGAATGATACAGAGATCTGTTCTGGCCAGTCTTCATGGAAGGCAATGAAAAATTCTGCACGTAAGCATTTTTCCCATGGACATTCTGCTGAGCCTGTCTTGTCTCATAAAGGATTTTGTTAATATATGATATATTCTTGGTAGAAACTAGTTTAATTGAGAGTCATTGCTCCGCTGTTATGTTCATATTGTAGCACAATTAATGGTTGTAAATAGGGTTGCGGCCTTTAGCCAGCTAAGGATACAAACTCTAGTAGTGAGCAGAGGTCTGTTAAATCCCCATTGACTTAAATGGGTCTAGGCAGTGTAATTGTAGAGGACTGCCATTCTGTAGTTGCCTGCCTCTTCCTAGCAACTCTGGATTTCCCTGGCAGTCCCTCCATCCAATCACTAACCAGGGCTGATCCTGCTTAGTTTCTGATATCTGACAAGATCAAGCTAGCATGGGCCATCCAGGTCACAGCCTGTGTTGAGAGGTGGCAGTTTGAATGTGAAGGCAAATCATAATCAGTGGCAGGAGCATTTGTTTATGTAAGGGTACAATTTTCATTTTTGAGATTATTTTGGTTTTAGTATGGTATTGCAACAAAGAATTTAAGAGGTGACTTAATTCTAATATTGTGAGCAATAACTTTAAGTCATCTCACATTTACTAATAACTTTCAGGTTGATCTACCTCTCTGGTTGAGAGAATGGAGGAGGGGGAAATGATGCACTCAACTGTTTTGAGTTCCACCTGGGGAGAAAAGCAAGATATAAATTAATAAATCCATTGATGAATGCATGCAGTTGACTGATTAAAGTGCAGATGTTAAATTAACAGACAGCACAGGTCAAAGCAGTTACTGACTTCCAATTACTTAGTAGGGTATAGCTGCTGAGGTCTACACTGCAGAGTGCTCTAGGATAGTCCTGATTCCAGTTCTTCAGAATAGGGACCAGCAACTGGAAACCCAAAAGTTCAACCACACACATTCCAGTTTAGTTTGGGGCATTTGACTAATGGAAAAAGAATTATACGCTTTTCCACTAAAAGAACCAAGTGTGGTCGTATGTGCTGCAGCGGAAGTCACAGCAGCGGGTCTCCACACTTCAGAGTAGTGCAGATTCTTGTGCAGCATCTGACAATCTTGTTGAAATCATTATTCCCTGTGCTGTTAAACACAGTACAATGGAGAAAGAGCATTCATAGTGCCCCAGATGGCTATTGGCAAGACTTACCTTTCTCTATAGTTGCGCCTGCTGTTTTGTTTCCCACAGCAGCTGGAAGTCTATTGAATTGGAACCAAAATGGTGGGTACAATTATAGAGAAAGGTACAATTTGCTAATAGCTGTCCATGGCACCAGAAATGCTTTTTCTTCACAGTGCTATGTTTAATAGCTGAGGGAATAATGATTTGATGAGGGTGGCATTTTAATAAGATTGTCAGACACTACAAGAGAATCAAAGGTGGGGGAGGAGGCAGGCACTAGAACCCTGGCAGAGCAGTCCACCACGAAGAAGATCCAGGAAGACGTGGCAGGTTGATTCACACATCTCCTGAGTTCTTTTGGTGGGAAAAGTTATAGTCAGGTAACCAATCTCATATTTTTGAAATACACACTTAACTAGTACAACAAAAAGTACTCTGTTCATCAACAAGTTGATACTTAACGCTAATTACAAAAACTTGTTACTATGAAACAGTGAAATTAACTTCTGAAAATTGTGTGAATTATAATTTCTAGCAGCAATTGTAAATATCATCAGTTTGTTAAAAGCAGCCATTTTTAAAGAAATAGAATGTAAAATCGAGCTAAAGCACCACAACTATTAAAAAGACACTAAGTAGGCAGAAAGCCTATTTCAAGCATTACTAGTTTCTCCCAGGGGCTTTAGAGAATACGCGACTAGATCCTGTGGAGGGGGAACTCCCTAGTTTCTGCAGAAAGTGGGATTATGGGCAGTTGTAGACAGTGTGACCTTTGCTATAGATGGGTGCTTGTGCTCATGTTTCTGTTTGGAGATGATTGCAGTTACAACATGTGGCCTGTGAGAGAAGCTTTATTGTGCTGTGGAGAGCATTTATTCAAGTTTTTTCTTGGTTGCACTCTAAGCCAAAGCTTTTTGAGCTGACTTACCAAATATAATTAAAGCAGTCATGTTTCCTGGTGCAAGCAACTATTATTGCTTCCCTAGCTACCAAATAGTATTATGATAAAATAATTAAGGTAAGCTGCCATCTGCAGAACGGCATTACACTTTTGTGGAATATTTGGCAATTTATGGTTGCTGTAGAATACTCAGTTGGCAACATTTGGCCAGGGTCTTTGCTTATATGCCAACCTGTACTGCAGTTACAGTCTTGGAGGCAGGAGGACATGTATGGAAAATGTCTTTTTGGTGGCGTGGTGGGACCCTGTTGTGTCCCTCCTCAAACTGGTCCTGGAATAAAGCTAGTTGCTGCCCAAGAGCAACACGTTTAGGAGACAACTCATTAGAGGAACTATTTGTGAGCCCTGCTGCTGCAGATAAGCAAGTTCCATGTGAGAACTGTAAACTGTCAATTAACAGGTGGAAAATATTTGGATATAACAGCTTTTACTAAAGAGGGTATGTCTATTTATTAACAGCATTTGTACCAAAAATACTGAATTTTGACCTGAAGAGGACAGTTTCGTGATGTTGTGCATCCAGAACTTTTCTCAGTCTCTGGTTTACAACCCCAAAACTGGGTACAAGATTTAAAGTGTTGTCTACCAACTTGGCTATATGTTGTGACAACTAAATTTATGTTTAACAACTGACTGATGTTCCTCTTTCTCTCTTGGTGTGCAGCAATTTCAAAGGAACACTGGAGTGAAAATACAGTTATACATGTAATTTTAAACGCTGGTAAATAATGGACCAGTAAACTAGTCTCTTGATTATCATGGCATAATGCTGATTGTTGTGATAGTGTTTGTCAAAGCTCTTTCGAAAAGGAGGAACCAGGCTGCTGCTGATGCAACATTTTGTATTTTTTATGATGCAAAACTTTGAGGGAAATATCTTTTGCAGAGCAATCTTGTGCATAGTTGCTCTGGTCTAAGCCAACTGAAATTAATAGTCTTAGACTGAAGTAAATCTATGTGGGATTGAATTGTGTTCATTTTAGCCATTGTGCAGTTGCTTTTTAAGATCACAAATTGCATACGTTTTGCCCAGATTGTTGCCTAAATTGATAACTTAAATTGTTAATTAATTGCAATAATGTATTTAAAATGTGTTGCAATTGTTTTTTCTTTTGGATGGGAGATAAGAATGTCTTGATTACTTTACAAACACAAACATTAGAGCAAGGTGAATAGATTACTTGTTGAATCCTTCTTTTGCATTTAGACATTGCAAAAAGAACATGTAAGTTAAATGCAGTACAACTTATTGTCCATTATTTAGGATCAGTTGAATGCCATACCAGATTTGTTTTTATGAACAGAGGAAAATTGAGAGTAGATAATGCCCATAAATTGGCCTAATTCTTTACTCTTAACACTGGCTCTTGGAAATTCTATAGTATAACAAGTGCCAATTCTACTCAGTCTGCCCTCAGTCCCGTCTTTCCCTGTTTCAGCTGTACTTTCCTTCAGAACCATTCTTAGCAGTGATCCCATTACTCGTCTCTCTCCAAATTTTTGTCTCTACCAAGCTGACTGGTTTTTGTTGAACATTGAATGGAACATCATACCCAAACAGCTCCTTCCTAAGTAGCTTCTCATTCTTTAAAGCAGACGAGAGGACAGAAAAATTGTTTGGGTGCAAGAGGTGTTTGAGCCAAATTCTTTTTCCATTTTCTTATTGGGGCACCATAGATTTCTGTGAGGTAATTTGATGGACAGAGTTAGGATCAGGCACCAAAGAGCTGTATTGCATCTGAATTGGCTACGATAACCTCTCTTGGGGCAAGAGATTTGGGTTTTGAGAGTGTAACCCAGAGTCTTGTAAAACTGGTATAGTTTTTTGATCTAGAAGAATAGTTTATACATTTATTTCAGAGGCTGGGGCCCATTGCCACATGTATCTTTGCTTGCATCAAAATGTGGAATTTGATGGACTTAAATCCCCACTCTGCCATGGCAACTTGCTGACTGACACACTTTCAGACTGATCTACTTCACAGGGTTGTTACAATGATAAAATGTAGGAAATGAGAACCATGTAAGCCATGTTGGGTCTCCATTTGGATGAAAAGCAGAATGGTAGAATATATGTTAATTTGCTGCAGCCTGCAACCATGGGGTGAGAGTCAGAAGCCACAGGTGACATCCAAAGTTGAGCAGATGACACAAAAAAGTTTAAAAACTCAGAAATGTATAAAATATATTGTTTAATATAAACATGTACTATCTTTTAATATCATAAATATGCGCCATTAATTTTTAAAGTGAAAATAAAAAAAGAAAGATCAGACTTCTTCTCTGGCATGAAGGGAGGGCCAAAATCCTTCACATGGATTTCCAGATCACGGACAGCACTGAGCCCTAATTCCACTGAGGTGGAAGGGAGAACTGTAGTAATAATATTGCAGCCATGCCCCAAATGTTCTTATGTTGAGCTAGACTTGGTCTTTACAGTTAGATTTGAGTTCAATAGCACCTTAGAGACCAACAAGCGTTTCAGGGTATAAGCTTTCAAGGGTCAAAGCTTCCTTTGTCAGACACAATAGTTAAACAGCAGTGTTCAATTCACGGATGCAGATTTCCTCCCCACTCCTGCTTCACCATGCTTTGCCCCTTAAAACCAGTGAATGAATATCACTGTAATAATGGGAAATCTGCAGTGGAGGGATAGGTATGCTGAAAACATACTTAGGATCCAGGAGACTAGTTGTATTTCAGGCTTGAAAAATAATATATGGGTGAGGAATTAAATTAGATGGCTGTATTAAAAATATAGCAGGGTTGTGGTATGAATTTCATTATTTTTAAGTAAAAATAGATACCAGATTTTGAAATGTGTTTCATATAATCTTATGAGTATACCAGATATATCAACAATGTTAAAATTATTTGTGCCAGCTGTTGAGCATATCATTTATGCTAATTATGGATCAATGATGTGGAGTGGAGAAATTTTTGGAAACTTTTCCGATACTATATTTCTGTGTGGAAATTTCTCCTTACCTATGCAGATGTTTATCTATAATTGCCAGGGCTGTTGTGAATTAACTCAACCATGTCAGATGGACTAAATGTGGGAGAAGAGGCGCAGACAAACTCTAGTGTTTGTACATGGTCCCAGGGTGTACGTGCTACATTGCCTAATTTTGCTAACGTTATATAAAATGTTTAAATTATTTATTTAAATTTGAAGCAGGGCATTTTCTAACTTCTGTGGTTGATTAGAATATTATTCCACACTGCCCAGTCATCATTATGCAGATCACAGTGTGGAATACCATATTTCCAGATGGGTAAAATATTTGGCAGGCAATGTTGAGTTCTGTGCAATTTGTACAAGTTTACTTAATCTGTCTTATTTTAGTGACTTTTATTTTGATCAAGAGTTTGTATCACTCTTTGATGAAGAGAATATTGTGACTGTAACACTTGAAAGAATGGAGTTATACACACCATTCCACTGAAATCTCGTCTGTGAACTTCCTTGTTCATTTTCTATAGGACTCTCAAACGCAAAGAATGAACTTTTTTTTGTTAGGTTAACCAAATCAATGTCCAATCTCTGCTGTTTTCTGGTTCTGTGACTTATTTGCTAACTTTTCAAGTCAGGAATATGATGTTACAATAAATATCACAACTTGTAATGCTGTGAGCTAATCAGTATTTTTATAGCGTTTCTAACTCTGGAAGCTTGGAAACCCACATACTGGTAGCTTTTCTTATTGTGAATATATCTACATACAAAAGTGCAGAATGATAAACTCTTTGAAGTAACTCATGGCATGAACATGCTAAATGTAGGCTAATGATGGATTGTGCTGTGCTCTGGAACAGTGGAATTGACCCAAAGTCTCTCCCCAATTCAGTTTTTAAACTATAGTGGATTATTGCACCCTTATAACACAGACTTGAACATTGATATTCTGAAGTAAATCAGGTAAGTATGCAAGTATTTTGTATTGTCAGAAGATTTCACAGATGCAAACACCTGGCTGTTGTGGGGTTTCTGGGCTGTGTGGCTGTGGTCTGGTAGCCATAGATGCAGGTGAAACATTAGGAGCAAAAACTATCAGCTCATGGCCACACAGCCTGGAAAACCCACAACATCCAGTATGCAAAGCTTGTTTTATATAGCACTCTCTTTTCTAGAACATCTCTGTGATGCTGTTTATTTTAAACATTTTTAACACTTTTACCAAAATCCAAGTCCTATGGAATTCTCTGTTGAAATACTTCCAGCTCAGAAGGGCTACCTTCTGTCTACATAAGGGAACTTCTTTCAGCAACTGTTGTATCCAGGTTGCAGTTTGCCTTGCATTCCAGTTCTACCCAAACTTTCACTATGCAAGTACATGGACACTTTCTTTTTCTGTGCTACATGGGAAGCTTCATTTTGGCTGAGAGCCATAGTGAGCTAAAGTTATCATGTTATGAGCTAAAGTTATCATGAATAATATTCATGTGAATGCAAGTATAATATTGTGAACTGATACTAAAATGATTTAAGTAAGGCCTGTCTTGATAACTTTCCCCCCGTTTGAAGCAGAGTGGTGGTCTTGAATTATTTACTCGTTAGTGGTCACCAAATGCATGTAATTATTGACCCCATATAATATACAGTTTAATGAAATGTTGCATGATTTCCTTGGGATTAGAAGAGAAGTATACTTTGGTTATTTGAAAGGACATTTTTCTTAATGTCACTGCCATCACCTAAAAATATGTATTAAGAAACAACATTATCTAGTACAGTGATAGTGCATCATATTAGAAAGCCGGGAAATGTCTGGATTTCCATTGTAGTTTAGCAATCAGATTGGGAAGGGAATTACTAGAAGCCTGAACAAGTGTACGCGTCATCTCATGTACATCAGAGATAAACTCTGACAGAAAACACTATAATTTTATAAACTGAGCCAGACATAGCAGTGATCAACAAAATATGCATACTGCTTTAGAGTAACAAATATAAAAATATGAAAAATGGATCTGGTTTCAGCGTTCCCATTACAATGATATGTACTTAGTATGGATTATATAATAGTTTTGTGTACTATATTTTCCACTGTTTGATATCTGCTGGTTTCTTTTTTAAAAAGCTCAACTTGATTTAATATTGATTTCATTATTTTGTTGCAAGCTACTTGGAACATAAATATATGGAGAAGGGGCAGATAGCATGTTATATACCTGTGGACATAATCACAAAAAGATATGTGAGGCTGATAACAGATGTTTGCTATCAGTTCTCCTTACAAAGTGTTCCAAATGGGTTGAAAAATGATACTCATGTCTTTGCTTTTGAGGCCTTCTCTAGATTTCCACTTGGTTGTTCAGTCACTTGGCCCATGACCAGTATTATGCCTTTTAAATAAAAGCCTTATAATTGCAAGCAGCTATCTCTCAGCTCTAACTTCTATTTGTAATGTGGAGGTAATACGAATGACCCATCTTAAAGGTAGTTAGGATTGTTAATTATTGAAATGATGTATATGAAGTACTTGAAAACTATTAAAGATTTAAGCTGAACCTAAAGGTGGTTCTTTGCATCCAGTTTGTAGCTTTGAGTAAACTTAATTAAAATGTTTTCTCGTTGCCAGCAGAAAAGATGTGTGTGGTGTGTGTGGCCAATGTGGTGTGTGTGGCCAATAGGGCCACTTACAGTCATTCTCAGAATTGGTAGGGAATTAGTACTTTTTTAATGGATAAGGAACATTTCAGTTGTTAATGAGAGAGTAAAAGCTGCAGAAATCCTGCGGGCAATACTACGAAGTGTTAATTTATGCAAATGTGGTTTATTTTGCAGTTTCCAGTAGAGCTGAAAACCAGCTTAAATTAACATTATGAATAGGTGTTAATAATGATAGTTATTAATAGCTTGGTTATTTCAAAAGCTTCTGATTGATATCTGCCTGACTACCCCCCTTCCCAAAAAAGAACACACTGCTAAAAAGGTGGGATAAAAGCGGTTATTTTGGAAGCTGTCCAGACATTTTAAACAGCAGACTGTAGCAATTTAGAAGCACAACGAAGAAGTGAAAACAAGAAAGCAGTTTTCATTAAAAATGGCTGTACCCCAGCATTGATGTGAGGGGTAGGGAGGATCATAGGAAGGGGATATTTAATTACAAATATTTATGCCTTGTGCTGAAGTACTGATGCTGATTTTCTCTGCTAGTTTATGGGTGGCTTCAAATTCTACTAGCCTTTTCTGGACAGAAATTAGTTTTGGAGTTCTTAAAATAGTTTTATCATAATCTTCTGTGGGGAATCTTGGCTGGGATTCAAATAGGCCTAACCTGGAAAGTTCCCCATCTTTTGTAGGTGGCTTTTCAAGGGCTGGGGGTAGAGTAATAGATGGGTAAAGATGGCTGAAAAATCCCTTTGTGTTTGAATTATTGAGATAGATGAAAATTGAATAGTGATGTAGTTGTGGGAATGGCACAACATTATTTAGCAGTCACACCTCAGTTCACTTTTGTGAAGGTTTGCAGTGGTACGCCAAATTGTAGCATGTGCTCATAAGTGAGTGAAGAGTGTAGATGCTTGCTGTGTGTCGTTGTGTCTGAAAAACAAGAAGAAACATCTTTTTGCAAGCAAAGTGGAAAAGTGAACCAGAGCTTAGTAGATACCTATTTATCTGTGCTACTGCTCTGTAAAACTAATGATTCTTGTTAACAAAATACTAATATTGGGAGGAAGGGCAGAAATTGGTGGTTGAATCCAACAAGCTGCTGTCCTTGCCCCTGCTACAGTAAATCTTAGAGATTGAAGGCTTAGAAAAAATGGACGAATCTGGATGCTTAGGAGTGAATTTGCAAGCAAGATTGAAGGGTAGTTATAGGGCACTTTCGCAAGTTCAATTCACTTTTTTAATGCACTTTTTAGCTGGATTTTACTGTGCAAAATAGCAAAATCCACTTGCAAACACTTGTGAAAGTGGGTTGAAAGTGCATTGATCTGCATGTGTGAAGGTGCCCGTTGAGAGAAATCCCAGGTGGTGAGAACCGCAAGCTGAAATTCCGTTTCTGAATAGGATTTGGCCAGATTCTGGTATCAGGTTTATTAGACTTTTTCCTTGATAGAAAAGAGCAGCCTTTGCAGTCAAATAAGTGCACAAAATTGTGTTTGTCTTTGTAATTGTATACTTGTAATTGATATACTTGTAATTGATAACTTGTGTGTAGGAAATGAGGGCAATATTTGTGGGTTGTTCATATGTACATATTTGTGAACTCCCAGTTGAGTTTCACCACTTTTCTTCCCTTCTGTTAAGGGTCGCACCAAGAAGAAACCTATTCCTGTGAAGTATGAAGCTGGGGATCTTGTGTGGGCAAAATTCAGTAGACGTCCATGGTGGCCCTGTAAAATTTGTGCCAAACTGGTAGAGATACCTGCCCTTGACTCCTTCATAGGGCTAAATGTAGAAAAGAGGTGTATTGGGTCCTGAAAATGTGAGGGTTATAGGACTACTTATTAATTGTAAGATTTTAACTAATTAACCATTTGTCTTTTAACTCTCTTTTGATTCAGTGTTAAAAATGGCACATTTACCAACATTTATGTTTTTCATTTAGAGAAAATTATAATAATAGAACTGCTTTAGATTGTTAAAAAAAGCGCCAAATTTAGAGTGTGTAAATTTATAAACATCAAATTTTGTTTACAGGTTAACACAAGACAACCTCTCAATATTAAAATTAAAAGCAATGTATAATTTTTCAAAGCCTATTTAAAGTAACTCACCAGAACTAAATAGCTTCAAAAATGTGCATATTTAATGTGTTATACTTCCAGATAGTAAACTGAAATAGATTAAAATTAATTGAACTAGTAATTGATAACTTGTGTGTAGGAAATGAGGGCAATATTTGTGGGTTGTTCATATGTACATATTTGTGAACTCCCAGTTGAGTTTCACCACTTTTCTTCCCTTCTGTTAAGGGTCGCACCAAGAAGAAACCTATTCCTGTGAAGTATGAAGCTGGGGATCTTGTGTGGGCAAAATTCAGTAGACGTCCATGGTGGCCCTGTAAAATTTGTCATGATCCTGTGCTAGATACTCATACAAAAATGAAAGGTAATGTATTACATAGTCCAAGATTATAGGACTTCATGTAATTGATGCTTCTGTGGTCTGCACTGTTAATTACAAATTCTGCCTTCCTGCTTTTGCACAGCACTTTCCTTATAAGCTATATTAAGTATCTTAATCTTTTTTGGTTTTTAGAAAAACTCAAAGTATAACTAATAATTGTTTAATTAACAGCTGTCTTCCTCATTTCTAATACATTTTAAGTCTGATCATCTTCATGAATTTCTTGTTACTTGTACAAAAGTACAGTTAGTATCACTGATGCTTATTTTAAAATATTATTATAAAAGAAAAGGATGTGTTTCTATGCTCACTTTGTATTGTCACTCCCACAGCATAATATATTGCCAGTGGCTGAGTGGAAGAACCTGCAGCCAAATGTGTAATCACATCATTCCAAAACCAAATTCCAGATTTTTCCCAAATCAGTGAATATATGTGATGGACTAAGACATCACTGATTAAGGATCAGCTTATACAGAGGAACTACTAGTTGCCACCAGATGGATTTTTAGCCTTTTTAATCTCCATTCTAGACAGTTGCTCATGGGATGGAACAAACATCAGAATGGTGGAGTACACACTTGCCTGTATCAACATGAGGAATAAACCTCTCTCGATCAAGAGATATGACATCATTTAAGTTCTGCTTTTTAGGCTGAGGGGATTGAAGGCAGAGGGACTGGTTTGAGCCCATGTCCAGTCAGCTGCCAATTTGGAGGAACAGAGTCTTTGCTTTAGGTTGGGAAGATTCAGTGAGAGAATTATTTTTGCCATAGTCTGATGGCATGAAACTGAATCTACTTCTGAGTAAGACCTGTACAAATTAGGGTCTGTTTCTGACAGTGATGCTGCAAATTATGACAGGAAGCAGGAAGGGTTGTGTCAGTACTTGACTCTCTTGGTACTTTCTTGTATGCTCAGGGTAATGTTGATCACCACTTGGGGGTCAGGAAGGGATTTTCCTCCAGACCAGATGGGCTGGAGGTCCTGGAGGAGGGTTTTTTTTTGCCATCTTCTTGGCATGGAGCAGGGATCACTGGAGTTGTGGGTAGGGGGAAGCTAGTTGTGAATTCCCTGCTTTGTGCAGGGGTTGGACTGGATGACCCTGGAGGCTCCTTCCAGCTCTGTGATTCTGTTATTTCTATTCCTACATCTTGATATGACTTGCTAATCTTATTAATTTTGTTTTAATAGTTTCCAATCGTAGACCATATCGGGAGTATTATGTAGAAGCTTTAGGAGAACCGTCTGAAAGAGCCTGGGTTGTAGGAAAAGCTATTGTAGTTTTTGAAGGAAGACATCAATTTGAAGAACTGCCTGTCCTTCGGAGAAGAGGGAAACAAAAAGAAAAAGGCTATAGGCACAAGGTAAAGCTCTTGCTTGTCTGTATTTTGTACTTGGGAATTAATTTCAGCTGCAGAGATTTCAGCACATGTCTTACTGCTCTTCTTGAGATCAGTGAGAGACCATAAGTTGGTCTGGATTGTGCCTATAGCATCTCAAAGCAACAGTGAGTCACTCAGCATTGCTTTGAGATGCTCAAGGCACAATCCAGACCTTGGATCAGGCCTATGAGTATTATGGATCAGGTCTATGAGATGCTGATTTTTTTAAAGAAAAAGATCTAAGGCATTGGTGCATCTGGGTTGGCTTGTATGGGAATAGTGAAGAGAGCAAATAAGGCTACACAGGGCTAGTGCATTAAAATGAATTACATTGAGACAGCTTTTGAGAATGTGTCCCACTGTTAATTCTGAATCGTGGATAAAGCGGGCTGTGCTGCAAAAAAAAAAAAAATCACAACATCTTGGTCAACCATTTGAATTCTTTTAGGAGCCTGCATCACATTTTAGATGTCAGTGTTGAATTAATATTTCCAGTTCCCAGAAGGTGCCATAAAATGCTTAGGTGCCCAGACAATGTGCTATGTAGGATTGTTCTGGTCCAGTAATAGAACCATCCAAATTCACGTACATTCTTTTGTCAGAATTTTTGGAGCACTTTGGATATTTTATGAATCCCGCTTTGCAACAAGAATTGTAACATTTTGTGAAAGAAAACAATGTTTACCTCTCTGCATAATGTTACTATTTTGTATGGTATAAATATTTGTTTTCAAACTATTCTCTCTCTTTTCAAGGTTCCTAAGAAATTTATGGCTAAATGGGAGATTAGTGTTGGACTTGCAAATGAATGTCTTAAGCAGGATGGTGCTGAGAAATGCAGCCAGACTTCTAGCCATCAAGATAACGAGAAGAACATGCATTTAATGGAATCTTGTACAAAGAGGTCCTTAAATGAAGAGTGCAAGCAGCTGAATGGATGTTTTAGATCATTGGCATTGGACTCTAAACATTCCACTGAAGAAAAGGAAAAGACATCCAAAGCACGAATAAAGAAAAGTTCTGATACAAGGAAGAGAACTAGAGTCAGAAAAAGTAGTTCCAAATTGGAGACAGCCAAGAGAGAGAGTGAGGGGAAAGTGGCAGTGAACAAAGTTAAAAATGTGATCACTACAGATTTGCCAGATAAGCAGGCATCTCATGAACTGTGCAGGATAGCAAAAAGCTTAATGGGATCCAAAGGAACTGTGGAAAACTACTTGCTCTCTTCTTTTGGAGAGAGGCAATTTGACAAGAAGTTTATGAAAACAGAATACAAGGCCTCTGATAGAAACTGCCAGCAGGAGGCACCCAAAGCAGACTTGAAGAAAAAGAAAAACCTAGCAGGCTTTATGTGCAGTTCAAAACTGCATCACTACTGTTCTGCAGCTGATGATGGAACAGATAAACAAATGAAATCTGATTCATCAGATAATGGTACTTGTGATCTAGACCCCCTTGACCAAAGTAATGCAGTAGCTCAAAGTGTCCTGAAAAATGGTGATTCTGTCAATAAAAGAAAAAAGGAACTGTCTTCAGGGTCAAGAACCATTAAACGTTCTTCACACATCTCAAAAAGCAGCAATTCAAGTAGCAAACCTCTAAAAGGCTCTTTAGATGCAAATGCCAATGTTGAAGCAAGAGGTGAGAAATTCCATAAGCTGCCCCTTGCAGCTGAGGTGGCCTCAACTTACAGGAATGACAATCTAACCCTTGTAGATAAGCACACTACACTCCAAAGTAAGGGGTTTACAAGTCAAATGGATACAAAGCAGCCTCAGTTCAGAAGTATAAAATGCAAACATAAAGGAACTGCTGCTGGGACAAACTTCTCTCACAAGGAAGACAAACGTAGCCCCAACTGCTGCTTTTCTGCTGCCAAAGGTTCTGCTGGGCCTCAGTTAGATACACCTGCCAAAAGTGGGAAGGTTGATGGCCCAAAACTTCTGAACACCACAAACCAGAAGTCCCGTGATTCTGCTGAAATAGAAACGGCAGTAGTGAAACATGTGCTTTCAGAACTGAAGGAACTGTCTTGTAGGCCCATGAACGTTGAAGCTAAAGACTGTGGCCCAGCTAAAACCCCTGGGCCCTTACTCTTTTCCTCTGTCTCTGGGCAGAAACACTTGCCTGTTGAGCCTGACTATAAGTTCAGCACCTTATTAATGATGATCAAAGATATGCATGATAGTAAGACAAAAGAGAAACAGATAATGACTACTCAGAACATAGTCCCTTATAGAAGTGCTAACAGCGGGGATAGTTCCGGAAGTTGCGCTCCAAATGATTTGACATCTTTGCCTACAAACGAATCCACTCATAAATTAGAAAAAAAACGAGATAGTGTTCAAGAACCAGAGTGTCAGAAACCCAAAGAAGGTCAGTCCTCTTTTTCACATGGTATCTCAACCAAGTTAATTAATACTGGTGCTAACAAAAGGGAACTCACAAATGTTACTGTTTCTGGTACCAACTGCACTGCAAGGCACAGCTACCCAAAATCTTAGCTTCTGCCCAAACTAGTAGCTTATGCAACTTCAAAGAGCAAGTCACTAATCCAGCTGTCCAGTTCATCTGAGGGTGTACCTCATTCACGTAGAGCTACTCAGGGATCAGTTGCTAGTCTTGTATAGAATGGTGAGGATGACATTGCAAGGACATTGTCTTGGGAGTTGATGGGACACTCCCCTGGAGACTCTGCAAGTTTCTCTGATGGCAGTTTAGTCCGTATAAAAATTAAATCAGAATCTGATAAAAAGAGAGCGAGCTGCAGTTTGATGAGCCTAAAGATGTAACCCACATAGCACCCCAAAAGCAATGGCAGCATTTTAACCAAAGCTGTCCTAAAGCTGGTGGGGGCATTGGTAGACATAGGGAAACAGAACAGCTGTATGCCATTGGCACCTGTGAAACAGAGATGAGTGTGGGAGTCTAGATCTGTATGGGATCCCAGATCAAAGAAGACCTACCAGGCAAGATCAATGAGAACTAGTTGGGCAATGCTCCACTGTAATAAATGGAGGAAAAAGAAATCTCCAGAAATGGAGCTTGCAGTTTGATTTCCCAGTCTCAGTTCTCTGTGCAAGGTCAGGAAATTAAACACACACCGTGACCCTATACATTTCCATGTACTATTCTCAACATTACAATCCTATGCAAAGTTACGCCAGTCAAAGCCCCTTGAAGCACTCCAGACTGGACTACTGTAACTAGTTCTATGCAGGACAGCCCTTGAAACTTCAACCCCAGAAACTTCCAACTGGTTCAAAATGAAGCTGCACGGGTCCTTACTGTGGCAAGCACGTATTCAACCAGTGCTTCACCAGCTCCATTAGCTCCACATAGAGAACAGGTTTAGGTTCAGGGTTCTGGTATTAACCTTTGAAGCCTTAAATAGTCTGGTCCCTTTTTATCTGGGAGACTGCCTCTCCTATTATGTTTCCTAAAGAGCCCTATTCCCAGCAGATAACAACTTACTGGTAGTGGTGGTCCATTGCCTGAAAACTGTCCATCTGTCATCAGGTAGGGCCAGGCCTTGTTTGCCTCTGGTCCTGGCCTGGTGGAACACTCTGTCAAGAGAGACCTGGGCCTTGTGGCTGTTCGGCAGGACCTTTAAAACAGAGCTGTTCCACCAGGCCCGTGTTTGACACTTCCAACAGTATCCATCTAGCTGGCCTCCCTCCCCTGTCCCCTTTTTGCTGAGGATTTTTATTATTAATATTATTTTATTATTTTATTATTAATGATTATTAATAATGAAGGCGCTTGGATATTATATGGAAAATGTTTTCTTGTGATTGATTTCTGTAAGCCACCTTGAGGCCACTTGTGGAGAAGGGCAGCATTTAGATTTAATAAATAAAAATGAATGGACTTGGAATGGAGTACTTCTGCGTAGGATTGCAAAACACAGGATTGTAAGAAATCCACCATAGTTTAGGGTTAAGCATTAATGCTACCAAACAACTTGAGAAATCAATAGCACTGCTGTTTAACATACTGAGCAGAGAGTGTGAAGATAGTTGGGCAGCTGTTGTTTCATTACTGAGTATTTTCTTGTTGACATACATTGCATTGCTGAGTCTTGGTCTATGTTTTTAAGGCGAAATAAGGAAAGACCATTCTTTCCTATAGTTAAGTTTTATAAGCCTTCCTTTCTTTAGCGTGTTTGTTTGTTTTTCACTGATAGCACCGTGTAACTGAAACTTTTTTGCGTTTATGCTAATTTGGGGGGAAAAAACCAAGAAAGTCTGATGGAAATTATTATTTCTGGAATGTTTGCTCTATTGTTAGCTGTACTTTGTTTATCCTGAACTCTGTGCAAAATTTAAGTGCCTGTGCTTGGAGCAGATTGTTGAATTATTGTTGAATTCAAAATGAATTTCAACAGAGATAAATGTAAGATACTTAGGCAGAAAAAATAAAATGTGCAGATATAGGATGAGTGACACCTAGCTTGACAACAGTACCTGTGAAAGGGATCTGGGAGTTTTAGTAGATCAGAAACCGAACATGAGTCAGCAGTGTGACACGGCAGCCCAGAAAGCCAGTGCAATTCTGAGCTGCATCAACAGGAGTATATCATCTAAATCAAGGGACATAATAGTACCAGTCTATTCTGCATTGGTCAGACCTCACCTGGAATACTGTGTCCAGTTCTGGGCACTGCAATTCAAACTGGAACAGGTCCAGAGGAGGGTGACCAAAATAGTAAAAAGTCTGGATTCCATATCCCATGGGGAACAGCTTAGGGAGCTGGGGATGTTTTGTCTGGAGAAGAGAAAGCTAAGGGGTGACATAATAGCCATGTTTAAATATTTGAAGGGATGTCATGTTGAAGAGGGAGCAAGCTTGTTATCTACTGCTCCAGAACCTAGAGCAAGGAGTAATAGATTCAAGGTACAGGAAAAGAGATTCCACCTAAACATTAAGAAGAACTTCCTGACAGTAAGGGCTGTTTGACAGTGGAATACACTGCTTTGAAGTGTGGAGGTGTCTCTTCTTTGGAGGTTTGAAACAAAGGTTGGATGGCCATCTGTCAAGGGTTCTTTGATTGTATATTTCTGCATGGCAGGGGCTTGGCCTTGATGGCCCTTGTGGTTTCTTCCAACTGTATGATTCTATGTGAAGTTTCTCATGTGCTTCTCATTGTTTGCTTCTTCCTGAAAAAGTATGCTTGCCTCATGAAATGCCTGTCCATAAAAAGCCATTCTTGCACATTGAAACTGGCACGTCAGAAGAAGGGCGTGAGTCTTGAACCCTTCTGTGCAGCATCTGGCTTTGAATGTGCATGGAAGGCTTTTTGTATGAAGGAGAATTCTTGCACACTTCCCCCTGCCCCCCCCCCCCCCCGCCCCAAATAGTTCAGTCCACATAAAGGTTTAAGCTTCCTCATCTGCACTTTGTGAGAATTTTGCCTTAGGGATCCAGTCCAATGCTGGACAACAAATAGTTAGTCAACTTTGAAAGAAGTATATCAAGACAGACATGAAGTGAAGAAAATTCTACTTAGAATTTGCAAAGCCGTATATTCTCAGTTTATTCCATGGAAATATTGAGACTTACTCAAGTTTTTTCTTTTAAACTTAATTCAAGCAGATTTCTATTTTCCTAATTAAAAAAAACCCCATCTATAGATATAAGTGCTGATTTGGAGAAATAATTTATAATTACATTATTTAGTTTTCTCTTGCCTTGTGCAGAAAATGTACAATTTAATCTGCAGTGGCGTGAGTCCGGTATGAAATGTATACTGCAGCAGACTCAAAGAAGGAAATTTTGGAATACTCAATTCTGCAGTCCTATACACAGACTTCTAAAATCCCCCGAGGTTTGTGGGATTGCTCTAACTGCTCCTGTAGACTTCAATGGAATACCTAACAGATCAATACATTTTATCAGTCAAATTTTAATTTTTATCCATTTGTAAAATCAGTAGTTCATAAATTCTGAAGCTATTGAGTTAAACTGTTGTATATCTAGTTCAGTATTGTCAGTTCTCGTGGGCAAAGAGGCTCTTGGCCTGAAAGCGATCTTCCCACAAGTTCAAGGTTTTTAAACTACAGCTGCCAGAGATTGAACTTGGGACCTTCTGCCACTAGGCCTTAGACCCTCCCCCCAAATCCACTGTCTAACTAAGGTCACAAAGTGATTAGTGGAGTTCCATTTATAATTTACATAGCCTTTACAGTTCTGTAATGTATTAATATTCTTTGATCAATAGTCCCTTCCAGAGGCAGTATTCCTGATTGGGGTACCACACTGAGCTGCCTAGTATATTTTCACTTCCTTACAAGTTTTATCCAAATAAAAATAAAATTATCAAGAGATTCACATTGGTTCAGAACATTCCAAACCATGATTTACCTTAGTCCCACAGAAGTCTGGGACTGAACGCCAGAAAATAAATAGTTTGTCATTCGTGAGCTTTGTGTGTCTAGAGGAATGTTAGTTGGTTTCTGATCCACGCTTGAAGTTTATCTGAGTAAGCCATGGCTAATGGATAGATGTGCTGTACAGCCCTACCACATTATAGTTAATCATCGGCAAAATAAAACTTGCTTCATGTAATTGTAAAAACAGGAGCTATTGACAAATGGAAATAGTAGGGAAGAGTAAGGGAAGAATGATCTGAACAGTTCTTGTTAGGAGAAGGTGCCAACAAAGACTTTATTCCTGCAAACAATATATGAGGTAGCATAGCTGAACAGTTTCACTCAGATTGCAGATTGGTGCTGGTGTGGTGGAATATTTCATCACTTTAAAATTTCAGCTCACAGAAAGCTAGCATGTGGATCGGGGGTCCTTTTCCATGACATATTGCTTTATCTGCTGGTTGGAAAGAGTAGGTCAGAGGCAGGAGGCCAAGCACTGTGAATTGCATATCGAAGTTCTCCTGTGTCTGTTACACCTTAGACTGTACACTTGCAAATGCTGTGTGTTTTGCCCATGCTCTCATACAGATTTATGTAGCATGAAGAAAACAGGAGCTGTCGCTTTCTCCAAGCTCTGCATATAGGGCAGGGATTCAAAGAGATCTCTGAACATGGAATGTACTTTCTCATAAGAAAAATGGTTGTGTGTTGGTTATTTCCCTCCCCTTCAGCAGCACACCTTTCTCTTTCACGTGTTATTTCATCTGCACTTTTTGACAGTAGCTAGATTTTACTGTCTCACTGTTTAATAAAGGTGTACTAGTGGTGAACAGCACATCCATAGATTAGTATATATCTTACTCTGATTTGAAAGTTTGATTAAATCATAGTTAGCTTCCCTGTACTTTTATGGAGGCACTAATCTTACAAAGGGTCAACTATTTACTTTCTGATGTTTTTGGTTTTCCATGGGACTGAGGTCAACGATACTTCTGAATGTCTCATGCCTAGTGTGAGTTCATTGGGAGTTTTCCCACTGGGTAAAAGGAGAAAGGAAAGAATGCAAGGATATGTAACAGTTGATAGTGGCATTAGGGATGAGATTGATAATGTGTGGCATTTTTAATAGTAGAATGCCTGCATCACTTATGTTAGCTGTGCATCTCATGACAGGGGTAGGCCACCTTGTTTTATCCCAAGTGCTAAAAAGCATGCAGTCCACATATGATGTTGATATACAGGCAAACAAAATGGATTGGGGCAGATAGGGGCTGTTGTTGGTGATGTAGTTGGAGCAGGTGGCACTGCCAGCATCTCAGAGGTTTGGCTCAGGCTTGGCTAGTAGCAGTGCAGATCCGGGAGGCTGTGATGGGTATAAGCCATGCCTGCTGCCCACTTCTGTACTACTGACCCCCAGGGCTGTCAGGGGCTCTGTTGCTTGGGTGAAGATGGGACTCTGGGTGCCGAGCAAACTGGTCTGCTGTTCCACTGTTGGCATGGTTGCCAGGGGTTGCCTGTCCTACTCACAGACTAAATCTGATTTAAGTAGCACCTTAAACAAAATATTCCAGCTGTCATTGATCAAATCTTGCTTTGTCCGATACAAATGATTCATGAAATGTTATACACTGGGGAGTTTTGTTCTGTAAGATGCTACTGAACGCGCATTTGTCTCCCCTCCTTCAGACTAACTAGACTACCAACGTGAAACTGATACTAGCTCTGTAACTTGGACCAATTTTATTACCTCCATACTTTAGATTCAGGGGTGAGGGTTCAAGTAGAGCTATTGCTTAAAGCTATGTAGTGAATTCATGACTGAGGAATTATTTAATCCAGAGATTTCCTGATTGAAATATAGTAATTTTAGAAAAGGGGTAGAACATATTTTAGCGAAAATGGTTTCTGCAAACAAATATTTCAGCTTCATGTTAATATGTTATATAATATTTCAGTTTATGAATAAGTTGTAGTTGGACTCCTTCAAGCACCTGTCAGCTGTTGGTCTCTCTTGCTGAGTATTGTCTGTCCTTGACTGGCAAAGGCTGCCTCAGTTTTAGACAGAGAAAGGTATTTCCCAACATTGGTTACCCAAGATCCTTTAACAGGAGATGTAACAGATTAAACCCAGAAGCTGCTGCAAACAAAGCAGGTGTTCTGCTTTAGGAGATGAATTTTAGGTTCATTACTTAGAAGTCAGGAAGGACTACTCTATGAATGGAAAAAAATATTTCATAACCAATCAGATAAATGCTGATGAAATTAATTAAGGCACTGGACTTAATGGGTTTCAGAATTGCAGTACTAATGTTGCATAGCTGTTTTTTGGTGCCTTTTTATTACTAGTTTTCTTTATCAGTATTTGTCAATTATTTACATTTATCACTTGTAAGCATGCTGAGTATTTCACAGTTTTGTCATGACAGCAACTTGTGTGTTTGGCTCAAGGTCCTATTCAAGCCATAACAAATTTTCAGATATAGAAACTCATAGCGAAAGCTGTTTTATATCCTCCTGCTGTTCTACTGATTGAAGTTAGGGGAGTAATTTCACCCCTATTCCTCTCCTCACTGTAGATTCCTGACCCATGTAGCTTTATTAGTTTAATTCAATTTATTTGACAACCTTTCCCTTACGGGCTCAGGGTGTCATACAACATCAACATAATAAATATAATAAAATCCCATAAAAAACATACATTCAAGGGAAGAATGATAAATGTATCTGTGAATCCCTTTCATACCTATTTAAAGAGAAGGAAGGACAGGGGGAAATATTGGAAAAGGCAAATCATGAAAGGGATGAGGAAAGGGGAGGCCAAATTGGTGGACTACTGTTCCTGTCCTCAACCACAAGCCTGATAGAAGAAATCTTGTCTTGCAGGCCCTGTGGAATTGTACCACATTCCTGCTTCTTTCTGAGTCTCTCAACAATACCCAGATGGGGGCAGGAGTAAGAGGCTGCTGTAAGAAAGAGAAGGCAGAGAAGGATCTGCTTTCTCAGGCAACTTGTCCATAGGATATTCCCCAATAATTCTGCTAGACAATAATTTAAAAATGATTACCACATGGCATGCTTCCAAGACAAACAAAAAGAAAGTAATGTTTATAGGTTGTACAATTTTGAACAGTGTGAGGCAAAGGTAGAAATGCTGTTGACTTCCTCTTCTGGCCAGCTTCATTAAACACAGGAGTGACTAACTCCTCCCCTTGTGTATTTCACACATGCTAGTTCCTATGCCTTTTCAGATCAGAGGCCAACACCAAAGGGAAAAGGAAGCAGAGACTCTTTATACCTTAGGTCAGGGGTCTTCAAACTATGGCCCTCCAGATATTCATGGACTACAATTCCCATCAGCCCCTGCCAGCATGGCCAAGTGGCAGGGCTCATGGGAATTTGGGTCTATGAACATCTGGAGGGCTATAGTTTGAAGACCCCTGCCTTAGGTAATATTTCCTTGAAGACCAAGTCTGGCAAATGCAGCCAAAAACTAGTATGACAGTGAGTTAGGGCAACCAAATAGTATGATACCACCTGTGGACTATCAACTGCCCATTTTTGAGGTCTTTGTTGTTCTCAGTTTATTGACAGATTTATAGAAATTCACTTGGTAAATGCTCTGCAGTGTCCATGGCTGAACAGGGAAACACCACTTTCCAAGATTCAAGATAAATGCTAGGTTATAGTGGTATATCAGATCACCTTACACTATAGAATTGTGTTTCAAATGGGCTTAATTTGTGTCTAAATCAGACCATAACTTGGCACCAAAAGGATGAGTTTTGTCCTCATCACTCTCCCGTCTTCCTCCCTTCACATATTTGAAATCAACTAATGACTTCCAATTTAACATAACTCATAGTTTGCTAGTCAACTAAACCGTCAAACCAATGTTTATTCTAGTTGAAGAATAAGCCTTTTAAAATCACATTTTGAAGTTGATTTGCAATCCTTGTTTACAGCAGAAGAGCAAACATAGTTTGCTGTTGCAGATGCAATTGTAAACTGTGGTTTGTGTTAAATTAGAAGTAACTAAATAGTGGCTATCAAGGAGAAGAGGAAACATACAGGTGGAATGGTTTCCTCTGTTAGCATTAAAGATGGTTTGTTGTTAATGTTCGTGCACTCATTCTGCTTACTATTTTGCTAAATGTGAAAAGGGACTCTAGTCATCAACTTTATTTTCAATTTTTGTCATGCTGTTACATGGGATTCTCCAACATATCTGAACTTCCTGAATATATTGTGTTTAATGCTAAGTGCACACCTCAACCCAACAAGCTGTATTCTACTCACTGTGAACACCAATAGTGCAGAATGCAGACGTCCGACAGTGTTTCTTAGTCAGTTCGCATAGAAACACTGGGACGTCTGCATTCTGAAGCATTCCCTATATAGACTGTTTTATGTTCACTTATATATTTGTATGTTTATTAGTCATGTTGGTTCAGATCGTGTGTTTTATTGTATATTTTATGTTGCACTATTGGTGTTCACATTGAGTAGAATATAGCTTGTTGCGTTAAGGGGTGCACTTAGCATTAAACACAACATGTTCAGGCAGTCCAGAGTGCATTGCATTTATTCTGATTCTTGGGTTATACGTTGCACTCAATCTCTGGTTTTTGCACATGCACCAACATATTTCTTTATTTGCAGTGTGTATTGATGTTTTCTGTTTTTCAAAGTGGCACTTTGGCCATGTTTTTTAGCAGTGGCCATAAACCAAACGTTTTCAAAAAGAGAAAGGGCATGATAAACAGAAGCATAACATACACTTAATGGTTTTAATGTGTCATCCTCATTGGAGATTAGGTAAAGAATAGCTGGTTAAAAATGGTCAGGATAAAATACAGCATATTTCTGTAATGTGGTCTGAGAGAGGTTCATCTACTCTATAAGTATGAAGATAATTGTACAAATATGACTTAAGCAGGTATTAAATCACAAACGTTTACAGCTCTTCCTTCTCATCTTGTTTCTACCTGTTTGACTGACAGGGTAGAGCTAAATCAGTTTGATTTACTGTGCAAAGCTGTTGCATTCAGGCTTAGGGCAGCCAAGCTAGCAGGACCAGTTGATACCAAAAAGATGCTGATGGCAAATTATTTGTAGTTCTCCAGTGTTTGGTAACTATGAATAGGAAGTAGATGGTTTTGGGGGGCAAGGGTGGAATGTGCATGTAACATGGTATGGAGTCTTGCTAAAGAGGAGACAAGACATGTAGGGGAGATGGTTTACATGAATACCCAGAGGGATGTGTTTCTTTTAATCCTAAACAGCAACAGATGATTTGGTTTCTTTCTTTTTTTAAAACCTTCATTTTAGTAATAATGTTAAGGAGAATCAAATATCAAAACTCTCTCTCAGAATCTTATAGTGGTCTCTTGTTGCAGACATTTGAAGATAGGGTATCAACAGAACCAGTTCACAATGGCAAATTTCTTCTCAGGCCTTTTGTTTTTCTTAGAAGACTAACCTGGAAGTTCTCTTTCCTTTTTCTCAGTATCACAGTCAGAAAAGAAACGCCTTAGAAAGCCAAGTAAACGGCTTCTGGAATATGCAGAAGAATATGATCATATATTTGCACCTAAGAAGAAAAAGAGGAGCCGGGAATCATTTCAGAAGGTGGGTGCAACCACTATGCAATTGAAGAAGAAGAAGAAGAGTTTGGATTTATATCCCCCCTTTCTCTCCTGCAGGAGACTCAAAGGGGCTTACAATCTCCTTGCCCTTCCCCCCTCACAACAAACACCCTGTGAGGTGGGTGGGGCTGAGAGAGCTCCGAGAAGCTGTGACTAGCCCAAGGTCACCCAGCTGGCGTGTGTGGGAGTGTACAGGCTAATCTGAATTCCCCAGATAAGCCTCCACAGCTCAGGCGGCAGAGCTAGGAATCGAACCCGGTTCCTCCAGATTAGATACACGAGCTCTTAACCTCCTACGCCACTACTGCTCCTACTACATTGAAATGTAGTAGGAACTTTGTGAAAGACTGGGGAAATGTCTAAATAGGGTTTTTACAAATTCTCATGGGTATTTTTTAAAAGTAGGGCTGGGATCCAGCAAGGCCTATGTTGTCATGCACAAAGGGGCATAGGATCCCAGTTCTCTGAAGCCCCTTTGGCCACAGAAGCTGCTACTGGTGGTTGATTTAACTATTAGGAGTGGCTTATCATAGAGAGCAATAGGTTGCAGTAAAGAAGGATCCTGAACATTATGGAGCATGCTTAGCATGTGTGTCTGTTTGGAGCCTGAGCATTTATGAAGATATATATTTTTGTTGTTATTTTGTTATTGTTATTTTTGTTGTTATTTAAGCAAATGAGTATAAACAGCCCACCACCCATCATTTTGCCTGTCACTCAAGACTGATTGGTTTGACATCAGTTTGATTGCTAACCTGTTGAAGAAATGCTGCTATGTCCGTGAAGAGGATATACTCCCCTGCACAGGATCCAAATGTTGGATCAGAATCTTAATATTTTTTTTCTGTTTGTATATGTGGCCGTTATTTAGGCAAGTTCTTTAGAGAAGGCTGAAAGCAAACAGGATTGCAGCAGTGGCAAGCAGAGACAGAATAAACATCTAGAAAAGAAGTATATGGATTCGGTCTCACCTGCCTCTTCGTCTAAAGAATCTCCTCCAGTCCTTGAAGCTGAACATAGTCTGATTGATGACCCTGAGTCCCATTCCATGGAGCCGAGGTCTGAAATGCCCGTTCTGACATTGTCTTCACCAAATGTGTTGGAAACTGCTGCTGCTTCTCCTTCACAGGGAGAGGAACGGTTGGTGAAATCAGGTAAATTTTACGTATGCACTGAAATAAGTGCATATTCTGTGTATGATTTCCTGTGTAGAGCTGCCATATGAGGTTTTTCTACTTTTCATGTGATATTCCAGAGAGCTGACAGATTTTGCACAGGCCTCTTTTTGTTACATTTGTTAATTCCAACTTTTTATAGAAGAGTTGAGGGTGGAATGGTCCTGTTGCCTCCATTGAACAACCCTGTGAGATAGGCTAGGCCCACAGAATGACTGGCCTATAGTCACACACAGTACAGCCCTATGCAGAGTTAATCAACAAGTCCAAGTCTAGCTAATACTGTAAAACTTGAGCTGATTTTTGGGACTGCAAGTAGATTGCTCTTAGATATAAGATGCATCCCTCCAATAGCATCATCAGCACAGAAATTTTGTTATGATAAATAGGGAGGAAAATATACACTGACGAGGAGCAGAGAAAAATAGATTCAGGTGGGTAGGTGTGTTGGTCTGAAGCAGCAACAATTTATACCAAGTTTTTCTCTTGGTTTAAGCTTTTTGTGTGTGTGCAAAAATTTTCAAACTATGTGCATGCACATGAAAGCTTATACCAAGAATAAAACTTGGTTGGTCTTAAAGGTGCTACTGGACTAATTCATTTTTCTGCTGCTTCAGATCAACAAGGCTGTCCACCTGGATCTGTCTGCAAAAAAGGAAAAAGAAGGAAAACAGAGTCCTTTAATGGGTAGCAGATGAAAAGGAATTGTGGTCACTTGTTTCATGGGAGAGAAAAGTTGAGCCTACAAAAATTCCCACTTACATAGCTCTTAAAATTGCACAGAAGTTCTGGTTTAAATCTGTGATCTATATTCTTATTTTGCTGTTGCACTGGATGTCTGTTCAAATATATGAATGCACTTAGGAGTGATATTGTAATGGAGGTGGGGACAGAGGGGCAAGAACAGAATAGGGCAGGAACGTTGAGAAAATTATTTGTTGAGACAGAGTGTGGGGAGAATATTTGAGACCTAGTAAGAAGCAGCTTAGAATAGCAGCCACATTTTAAATAGATGGCTTCCTCATGTAATTTTCTTCATTTTGCATAAAGTATATGAGTCTCAAAATAAGTTTTTACCTGTTTAGGATGCTACAAAATAACATGTATATTTTTTATTTTTTATTTCTATCCCACTCTAACCTGTTGCTCTTTCTGCTTTTCTTGGCCCTGGGATGAGAAGATATAGCATAAAGGATGTCATGGTTGTTTTGATGCTTATAAGTTCTAGTTTGTACCTTGTAAGGAAAATAACTGGATTGCATCTTTCTTGCAGGGAGCTTTGAGAGCAAGCGACAGAGGAAGCCAACTAAAAAACTCTTGGAATCCAATGATTTGGATACTACATTTATACCAAAGAGAGAATGGACTTCCATAAAGAAGGTACATTCCTTCATTCAGCTTCTGAGTGTTAGAATATTAAGATCTGCTATGCTCTTGGGTGTAAAATACTTGATTCTGCATTCAGAATTTTCTCTGTGAATTTCTCATTGTGGATTTTCTTTTTTTTTTTTTAAAAAGGTGCCATCCAAACTGGGTTGATGTTAGTTCTGTAAGCCCTTGAATTTGTGTAACTTTTATAGTGGCCAAGCTACAACCCACTAATATTTTTGTACACAACCACTATTCATCTCTTTCTTAGTGGTATGTGTTCTCCAGTTCTTTAGGCAAATCAGTAAGTATCTTGTTTTTTTAGGAGGAGTGCAGCCTCTGATATAAAACTCCTAGTTTTTCTTTGCATTTGTGGCTATAAAAAACAACATCAGCACATGCTGACAAAAGAAAAATTGTTTTCCATTAATTTATTCTGTACCATGGTATTAATTCTTTTTATAAGATGTTTATGACATTACAGAAATACCATAGACTACTGTGCTAAAATGTCTTTAGCTAAGAAGCCAGTCTAACTTATTAGATTTGATTGAGTAAGTGAAACTATCTTATGTTGTTCTTGTAGCATTGTGTAGTGGTTAAGAGTGGTGGACTCTAATCTGATGAACCAGGTTTGTTGGTTTGTTTTGACTTAATATCCCACCCTTTCCTGGCTCAAAGGCTAGGCTCAGGGCAGCTAACAGTATTTAGGAAAACATCATACACCATACCCATAACAATAAAATTATTTACAAAACCAATGTTTACAAAATGCATAACAATAAAAATAATTAATAATAATCTAACATTCCTATAAATTCATATGGTGCCAATATCTGTTTAGTTTAATGTACGTTAGCTGTTGGGAACGATTACAGTTTTACTTACAGCTTAAAAATCTTTCCCTCCCATCCCTGTACTATTTTATATCATATCAGAGGAAAGGAAGGGTAGGATTCAGGTGGACTGGGAAGCCAGCTAGGTGGAGAGCTGTTGCTGCCTCAGCCTTAGGTCCGTTGGAACATCTCTGTCTTACAAGCCCTGAGAAACTGAGCTAGGTCCCATTTCCCCACTCCTACACATGAAGCCTGCTGGGTGACCTTGAGCTAGTCACAGTTCTCTCAGAGCTCTCTTAGCCACACTTACCTCACAAGGTGTCATTGAGGGGAAAGGAAGAGATAGAGTTTGTAAGCTGCTTTGAGACTCGGTATGGTTGAGAAAAGCAGGGTATAAATTTAAACTCTTCTTCTCTTCTATATAACCTAAGTAGCTGAGTTGCTGTTCCAGTTCTGTAACTATTGTCCTGTAATATCAAATAACCACATCTGCTAAGTGTAGTAGTTGATACCTGTTAAAATGTAGTATATTCAGTGTAGGCCTTCCACATGTTTTGTATGCTTATGATATTTCTAGTCCTTCAAAGTGCTTGAAAGTCTTTTAAATACATGGGCAGCCCACTCCAGAGACCACTGTGGCCAGGGACTACTCCACTGCAAAAAAAGAAAAAAACACCAGCTGCTTGGTTGAACCTCCAAGGGTTCAATCGTTTGGGTGGCGTAACTCTGAGGCCCCTAGGTCAGTGTTCTCGTCTCATAAGCCTGGATGAAGACCAACTAAGCCTGAGTGGAAGCCATTATTGCAGCTCTGGGGGCTGGGCTCTCTTCCTGGTCAAATATCATTGTGGTCTGCAGTGCCTACCCGCTGCCCAATTTGTCCATCCCCACTGGTATAAGTGCCACTTGCTCTTGCAGAGTGGGCAAATGCCTATCTGGCTCCCCCCGCCCCCATACGATTGGCCTGTTAGTCAATGTGATTCTCCCCTTTTGTTGCCATTGAGTGATCTCTCTTGGTGGTCTTTTCCTCGTTCAGTAATTTGAGAAGCTGTAGTATTGATTTATAAATATGTTGAAGTAGAATTGTAGTTGAGATGAGCTCAGAGAAACACATCTCCTTGCTGGAATGTGAATTTGCTTGGTAAATTGTCAATGTTCCTTATCCACAGTGTTCTGAGGCTGGTCCTTTGGATACTGAAATGTCTGAGTTGTATGCCACACCTCAATTTCTGGACACTGGTGAAGGTAGGCATTGCTAGAATTCTGTGGAATGAAGCAAAGAGTTTCCTGTGCAATGAGTAAATTAAGCAGTCACAATAAATACCCATTCAGATAAAATATAAGCATGTGGTTCATAGTTTCTGGTCAAGATTTTTACAGTTTTTCTTTAAGCTGTGCTGCAGAAATTAAAAAATAGGGCAATAAAATAATTGACGCTGAATAAAACACTGTATATCATGGCATGACTGAGAAATATATATCTGAGAGGGAAAGGGCTGCTTTGACTACAAAATTTTTAAATTGTTCAAATTTGTCTTGTAAAGTTGACAAATCTCAATTTAAGTTAGATCCCACTGATCTTTTTGATGCAATCATTAGCAATAACTTTGGTCTCATGATGTCTTGGTTTTATGGGTCTTACTGGCACTCATGCAGTCTGTGTTCTCAGAGCAGATAACCGTACTTCACAAATGCACCTCTGTGCACAGGATAAATTGCCCTCTGATGGACGAAAGTGTAAAACATCACATGATAGTTCATAAACTATGAATGATGGCAATTAAAATTGAAAATAAAATCCAAAGCATGTAAATTCTACTCTTATATGGAAATCTTAGCAATGCTTGCTTAGGGCCAGAACTGAAAAACTGAAAGACAATTAGCCAAAGAGAACACAGAAGAGACAAGCCACCAATCATGCTTTGCTTAATGATCATGAAGATGAGAAACTCACTTTTTCAGTTCTTCAGTATACGATCTTTTTAGGTATCAGCTACTTTCCTGTGTATTGTACAAAGGAATACATTTAATGTGAGTTCTTTTTAAATATACTAGCAATGTCTTTCAGCTGATGATAATAAAGAAAATAATGTGTTGGGTTCTAATATCCTGATCACAGTAATTTTTGTGTTTATTTGTACTGCCTTGGAATAGGCTTGCATTCATTGATTCTAAGTGTAATGGAGCTTTAGGTTGGCTGTAGCATGCCGAATGCAGATGGGGAATGCTGGATTCTATTGTGTTTGAGGCTGAAAAATGACAATATCAAAATTGTCTCACAATTCTGCTGTTTCTGCCATGGTGTTAAATCATGAACTCTGCCTGGCTACAGCTCCTGAAAAGGCTCCAGCAAAACAGAGAAAGCGAAAGCGGCAGCGGCGAACTCTGTCTTCAACTCCAAATAAAAAAGAAAAGAGTGAAGATATACTGGGAGAAACTTCAAACTCAGAGGTACTGCTGAGCTGCGAGTTCTCTTAACGATGTGATTCAGTATACTCAACTGTTTTTCTTTTGAAACCCTCTCCAAACTTGAAGTGCTTCCTTATGTCTCTTTGAGCCAGAAGTTCACTTTGAAAGCTTAGGTTTCATTTCTTGGAATTTTGGATCTTTGTAAATTCTGATGCAGTGAATTTCACTGGAAGATTTCCTTCTGCATTTTAAAAAGTATCTTTTTAAGGAACGGTTCTGTCATGGAGTTGGATCCAAATTCCTGCTTCTGCGAGTAGGTGCTTCTGCTTGCTCCCACCAGCAGTGGGAGTGATTTTTTCCCTCTTGCTAGTTCCCCCTTCCAATTGCAAGCACCCTGTGGTATTCCTCAGTTTATTGGTAGTGTAGTGGGCTGCAATGAGAAGGAGGCGGCACAAAAGCTCTCTTTTGCAAGTGGTGCTGAACTGGCAGGTTGGATTCTAATTCATGGTCCCTTGAGCCCTGTGTTACACTGCTGTGGAAATGAAAACTACATATATTTTGTCCTCCTAATATCTTGATCAAGACAGTCAGATATAAAATTATTTCTCTGTTCTCTGGGTGTTCTGTAGGTCAGGGACCTGTTCAGTGCTGTATTTTTTCCCCTCAGTCTATCACTAGGACAAAGCTGTTTAGAAGGAGGAATGTACAACTTTTTCCTTGCAAGATTAGTACAAACAGGAAGGCCCCTGTAAACCTCGGGTTCATATACTTGTTTGCTTGTCCCATTCACACAGCGGGGTGTAACTGTTAAAATTTAGGGTGTGGTATTCATACAAGCAGAGAAATTAAACACTTCAAAAATGGTTATTGTGCAGTTTCATAATGTATGTCCAATACCAAGGTGGTCTGGGGAAGGATTATTGAAATTCTCCAGTGTGGCCAGTCAGTAAGACTGCCAAAATAGGATAATAGAACAGTTATATTTAATGTGCTGTATTAAAGTTCAGAATGTTTCTTTCCCTCAGTGAAACCTAAGAGTTGGAGCAGTGTGAGGAGAGTTAGCACCACAGCATGAGGCACCTTCTGCAGGCAGAATGATTAGGGCTAGAAGCGTTGCATGCAGCTCAGCAAGCAGGTTGGCGGCACGTCCATATGTTTTGTAGCCCACCTATCAGTAGCCCAGAAGAGGGTGTGGGGCTGAAGAAAAAAAATTGACTGTTTTAAATCTTGGCTTTCTTTTTAAAAGGGAGATAGAACTACTCAAGGGACACTGGGAAGCCCCAAGGAGACTGCTGAAGAAGGGTCTGAAAATGACCATGGAGTCTCTTCTTCCAAAAAGTTGCAGGGAGAGCGTGGAGGAGGAGCTGCCCTCAAGGAGAACGTGTGTCAGGTAGAAATCGGAGACACTTGGGTGGAATGCTGCTAACTGTGAAAATGTCATGAACTTGGAAACAGATTCTGCAATTCTTGTTTCATGCAGGCTGGGTTGGCTTGTTTCTGGGTTTTGTTTTGTTTTGCCCTGAAATAAACTTGTTGCAAACAGGGGCCCAGCTCTGACATGAATTCATTTCATCTGTTAGAAAATGATTTGAAGTTGGATCAATCACTGAGATTTCCTTCACACTTCTGACAAGTCACACAAATTTGGCTATGTGCTTTGCTCTAAAGAGATGTGGAGACCCATTTTTGAAAAAGGTTCAGTTGAAGAGAACACCAACAGTATATTTTGTGCATATTTTTTTAAAAAAAATAACTTTGTGATAATGTTTTGTTTCCCTTCTTCACAGATCTGTGAAAAACCGGGTGAGTTGTTGCTGTGTGAGGCTCAGTGCTGTGGTGCTTTCCACCTGCAATGCCTCGGGCTCTCAGAAATGCCAAAGGGCAAATTCATCTGCACTGAATGTTCCACAGGTACAGTACTTGAAGGACAAAGCTCACTGCTAATCTGTTCTGCTTTTGTGCTACTCTTGGGTGTGAACCTGTTGAAACAAGCAACTTTGCTGTGTGGAACAACCAGAAAGCGACACTGTGAACTGAAATAGAATAGTCCTTTTCTGGCTACCATCAGCTAGACTGTTTGCCTAAAAGTTTCTGCTTTGTTGCTTCTTAGAAGTCTTCTTCCGTCTATATTTTGATTACATGCTGCCAACCCTGTAGCAAAATGTAAAGTGATGCACATAGGGGCAAAAAATCCAAACTTCACATACACGCTACAGGGGTCAGTGCTATCAGTCACAGACCAGGAAAGGGATTTAGGCGTCTTAGTTGATAGTTCCATGGGAATGTCAACTCATTGCATGGCAGCTGTAAAAAAGGCAAACTCTATGCTGGGGATCATTAGAAAAGGAATTGATAATAAAACTGCAAAGATTGTCATGCCCTTATATAAAGCAGTGGTGCGACCGCACTTGGAGTACTGTGTCCAGTTCTGGTCGCCGCATCTCAAAAAGGATATTGAGGAGATAGAAAAAGTGCAGAGAAGGGCAACAAGGATGATTGAGGGACTGGAGCACCTTCCCTATGAGGAGAGGCTGCAGTGTTTGGGACTTTTTAGTTTGGAGAGGAGGCGGCTGAGGGGGGATATGATTGAAGTCTACAAAATTATGCATGGGGTAGAAAATGTTGACAGAGAGAAATTTTTCTCTCTTTCTCACAATACTAGAACCAGGGGGCATTCATTGAAAATGCTGGGGGGAAGAATTAGGACTAATAAAAGGAAACACTTCTTCACGCAACGTGTGATTGGTGTTTGGAATATGCTGCCACAGAAGGTGGTGATGGCCACTAACCTGGATAACTTTAAAAAGGGCTTGGACAGATTTATGGAGGAGAAGTCGATTTATGGCTACCAATCTTGATCCTCCTTGATCTGAGATTGCAAATGCCTTAACAGACCAGGTGATCGGGAGCAACAGCCGCAGAAGGCCATTGCGTTCACATCCTACATGTGAGCTCCCCAAGGCACCTGGTGGGCCACTGCGAGTAGCAGAGAGCTGGACTAGATGGACTTTGGTCTGATCCAGCTGGCTTGTTCTTATGTTCTTATGTTCTTACAATTCTCTTCCATTTTACTGTCCTATCCTTCAGGAGTCCACACATGCTTTGTATGCAAGAGTAGTGGAGAAAATGTGAAGCGGTGTTTGCTTCCTTTGTGTGGGAAGTACTATCATGAAGAATGTATTCAAAAATATCCTCCCACCGTCACGCAGAACAAGGGCTTTCGATGTTCATTGCACATCTGTATGACTTGCCATGCTGCCAACCCTGCAAATGTGTCTGCGTCTAAAGGTACAGCAATTTTATAATCCAGCATTGATGTCTTTTTCTAAATTCAGTTCTTGTATAGTCATTATTTAGGATTTATGCTTCTGTTGAAAATTTTAGATGTGGGATTGATTTTCTTTAAAAAAACTTGTATGTTAGCAATTTTTTTAGACTAAAAAACTCTTAAACTCCAATGTGTTTCTCTACCAGGTCGTTTGATGCGTTGTGTTCGATGTCCTGTTGCATACCATTCTAATGATTTCTGTCTTGCTGCTGGGACAGTGATCCTTGCTTCCAATAGCATGATCTGTCCTAATCATTTTACTCCTCGAAGAGGCTGCAGAAATCATGAGCATGTAAACGTCAGCTGGTGCTTTGTCTGTTCTGAAGGTAAGACAGTCTGCACATTGTGGTATTGCCATATTCCAGGTGACTCCTTTATTTGAAGGACGCTGTTGATGAACATTAGTGCCTATGCAGAAAAAAAATACAGGCTTGCTAGAAGTAAAATTTAATGTCCAGCTTATCAGGATTTAATTTACAGCATCAAAAATCATAGGTTGACATTTGCAAATCATAAGCCAAAATGAGTTAATGGAATGAATCTTTTTCCCTCTGAGACTTTCTGCACTCCACTCCACACACACACCCCGCCCCCAAAACCCCAAGCTGATCCAGAATCCCAGGGAGCCCTCGGGAACTCAGTGGTTCACAGTGCTGAGGGCTGCGGCATGGATGCGGAACCAACAGAAGAAGTTGGTCTTCTCTTTCTTGAGTTTTCCATTCACAGAAGAGATTGCTCAGGATAGGTGGGAGTGACTTCATGCCACTTTCAAGCTGCATCCCACTGTATTGCATCCCAGAAGTGCTACTTAATCCTCAGGAACAGCTTTTGTGGGGGGGAGGGACGATAGAGGTTAGGGGTTGGCCTCCTTCAGTTCAGCTGAGGATTCTCACTGACAAGGCTGTGCGTGGAACTGATCAACTAGCCCCTTTTGTCAGTCATAAAGCCCCATATATCCTTCTTGATGCAGTTTTTTTCAAATATTCAAAGTAAAGTGCCGATGAAGTCTTTGATCAGATACAGTTGTGAACTAGTTGGCAGGGAGGGGGAGGCAGCGGCAGGGAACAAAATTAAGTAAAGAATCCACTGGAAGCAATTAGCAATGACAGGAGCACATTCAGGGGCTGTCCTTGAGTCTTTCAGGGAATGAAGATGGGAGAGAAACAGACCTCACCTCACAGCAGAAAGAAACCCTACATCCTGCTCCAGTTTGCTATTATGCGTCCCTGTAAACTCTTAATATGGCTATGCAGTAATGGAGCTGGAAGAAGACATTTGTATTTTTATCTCTTCAATATAGCATCCTTCAGTATTCCGGCCAAAATAATGAAAAGTCATGAGAAACCCCAACTGCTTATTTTGGCAAAAGAAAATGTTCTTCCCTACAGGTGCAGCTCTATGCAAACAAGTATGGGAGCACTGAGTAGTGGGTTAGATACCCTTGATGCCTCTGAAATAAAACTGACAACTGTGAATGAAGATTGTCCTACACAAAACACCAGAGTTAATACTGTTCTGACCATATTTCCTATCCTGAGATCTGCGATAGGGTTTGAGATCTAAGGCGCCATTACGTTTCATTTTGAATTTTGCGCCACTAATGCTTCTATTTGTTGCATGGGAAGGAAGAGGCTGTATGTAAGTCGAGCGATGAACACACGGTGGAACTCTTCAAAGCCGCCTTTTGTTTCTCACAGGCGGGAGCCTTCTGTGCTGTGAGTCTTGCCCTGCTGCCTTCCACCGGGAGTGTCTGAACATTGACATGCCGGAAGGGAGCTGGTATTGTAACGACTGCAAGGCCGGCAAGAAGCCCCACTACAAGGAAGTGGTCTGGGTGAAAGTGGGGCGTTACAGGTGGGTCAAGGGAAATGATGTTTTACTCACTGTGAGGGTTCAAGCTGACTCTGTTCTGGTTATGGTGATGCCTTCAGGTTTTAACTAACTGGTAAGCAGGACAGTAATAAATCACGCTAGTGATACCCTTTTTTACATGGTCATATGCCTGTTGTTCCTTCAGTTGTTCTTACACTAATAATAGGATGTATAAAGTCATCTTTCCATATGAACTGCAGCTTTGTCATGGTTAGCATCTGTATAGATGATGCACCTCCAGAAGGAGTAACCTAGGGAACAGAAAGCCTATCTGGGAGTCCCAGGTTCAATTCTCCATTTGTGCCATGGAAGCTCCCTGAGTGACCTTGGGCCAGTCACACATTCTTAAGTTATCACAGGGTTGCTGTGAAGATAAAATGTGAGATAGGGGAGTAATATAAGCCACTCTGAGCCCCAATTGGACGGAAAGGTAGGGTATAAATGAACTCAATGATACATCTGGAAAATATCCATTGTTCCTGGCATTTTGTTTTTGTTTTGTTGTGATCAGGTGGTGGCCTGCTGAGATTTGCCATCCTAGGACCATCCCTGTCAACATCCAAAAAATGAAACATGTCATTGGTGAATTTCCTGTGCTGTTCTTTGGGTCAAATGATTACCTTTGGACACACCAGGCTCGAGTGTTTCCCTATATGGAAGGAGATGTGAGCAGCAAGGACAAGATGGCAAAAGGAGTGGACGGCATCTACAAGAAAGGTAACATGTTTTCTTTTATGTCTTTTATTGTACATCATTTACATCCTGCCTTTCTTCTCTCACAAGGGCCGCCAAGGCAGCGAATGACAGGAGCACATCATTAAAACAATTAAAGACAGCTAAAATGTATATAAAGACATAAAAGTAATGATTAAACCATAGGGGAGGGAGGGGGATCACTGAGGGAATGCCAAATGAAACCAAAAAGGACTGGGTGTTGTGTTTTTTCCAAGTTTGCCAGCCATAGATGGGGCAAAATGTAGGAGCAAAAACTGCCAGACCATGGCCACACCACCTGGAGAACCCACAATCCCCAGCTGATTCCAGCTGTGAAAGCCTTCAACAAACAAAAAGTCCTCATTCACTGGTGGAAGATAGCATCAGCAGAAGGTAGATGAATCTCCCTGGGCAGGGAGTGCCAAAGTTTGTTGCTACATCTGAAAAGGCCCTCTTTTGGGTTGCTATCTGCCTATTCTCAGAAAAGAGGGCACCTGAAACAGGGCCACATAAGGTGGTTGGGCAGGTTCATAAGGGAGTTTAGGAAATCCTTCAGCTATATAGGTCTCGAACCATTTAGGACCTTAAAGGGCAATACTAGCACCTTGACTTTTGCCAGGGAAATTGAAAACCAGCATAGATGAACCAAAACTGGAATGGTGTGGCCCCTATAACCCACTCCTGTCAATTGCCTAGTTGTAGCATTCTGTAGCATTGTGTACCATTTGAAGTTTCTGAACACTAGGGTGTTGTGTGGCTTCCAGGCTATATGGGCGTGTTCTGGTAGCATTTTCTCCTGATGTTTCACCTGCATCTGTGGCTGGCATCTTCAGAGGATCTGAACACTTCTGAAGGGCTCTTAAGAAAGGGCATGATGACTTTGCCACTGAAGTCAACCCTAGGTGTTGTTCATGTCTACAGTTCCAAGAAACGACAGTATGACTTTTAGCAAACTTTTAAAGCCATCAGTACCCTTCAAGAATAGCAGTGACTGGAGTAGAGCTGTTCTGAGGAAATAGGGAGTAATTTTGCCACCTCCTCTTAGCAGCCCACCAACATGCATTGCTGTTACTCTATGCAGGTCCTGCAACCTGGGAATAAACTTTCCCAGGGATGTAAAGAATTGCTGGGGGGCAGGGAAGGTGAGCAGACTGTTGGATCCATTCCTTAATCTAAACTATTTGAATGTTTTTACTGTTCTTAGATTTGGTCAGAATAATTTAAATAAATCTTTCTGAATCTGTTCCCGATTCTGTACATGCCCTGTCATGAATTATTACAAAAACCTACTAGATAGTGACTCAATTCAGAAATCATGCTAAATCAAAAGTAATACATCAGCTAGAAAAGTGTGTATAGATGGCTGTGTATCTGTTTCAGTCTTATTTGAAACTTCCCTTAATGTAGCTCTGCAGGAAGCAGCTGTGAGATTTGAAGAGCTAAAGGCTCAGAAGGAACTGCGGCAACTACAGGAAGACAAGAAGAATGATAAGAAGCCCCCTCCTTACAAACATATCAAGGTGAGAGTTCAGAGTGCCATCACAAACTGTGTGGATGTGGTGCTCCTAGTCTCTCAAGCCTGGTTAACAGAACAAGCCCAGTCAGCCATAACTGTGACTGAGGAGTTCAGTTGGGGCCATACTTAACCACAATTAACACTAATCAGGATGCATTCTTCACATGTGCTGTACTTGCCACTGCATCACTGTATATCAGGGGTCCCCAAACTTTTAAAACCGGGGGCCGGTTCACTGTCCCTCAGACAGTTGGAGGGCCGGACTAAAAAAAACCTATGAACAAATTCCTATGCACAAAGGATTGTAAAATGTTTGATTTCACCTTTCAGCCTTTCTGTCATGGTCTATTTTTAGAACAGTGACCAAAGTATGTCAAGTACAGGGTGGGCTCCAAATATTGTTGGGGAGGCTGTAAAAAAAAAAGCAGAACTTTCCCAATGAAGCATTCCATCTAACCCAGGATCAGGTATCTTCCTGGGTTCTTTCCTCCCTAGCAGCCAGCGAGCGATTCGCCAGCCTGGCTGATGCCAATGGGAGTGAGGCGGAACAGAAAGCCTGAGAGCAACACATGGAGTAGCTGAGAGGGAAGGGCGGAGCAGGCGTTGCCACATGTAAGGTTTCCAACTCTGGGTCAGAAAATGCATGGAGATTTGGGGGTGCCATCATGTAACTGCAATCAACAGCCGTTGGGGCCGGTTTTTCCTCTCTCTCTGCACATGAATGGAGCCATCGCCGCCATGCCTGGCGGGCCGGATAAATGCCTTCAGGGGGCCACATTTGGCCCCCGGGCCGTAGTTTGGGGACCCCTGCTGTATATAATATCTGTACAGTATTTCCACTGTCATATTTGTCTTTTTCTAAAAGGATGATAATTGAACCAGAAAAGCAGCTTTCAATGGACTGTATTTTGCAGTGTAGGTTAGCTACATTAAATTGAGTGCTATGAACCAGTAATACATGCAGCCCTGTTCAGAGGAAGGGGACTGGTATTTTGTCTCTTGGCTCCCTGGAGATCTCTGTTGTTTCTGGCAGGTGTTTCCTGCACCACCCTTCTTGGGAGGGTCTGGATTGTGCTGTGAAAACCATTGTCACAAATGATAATTGAAGTGAAGGATGCACGTATGAGAGGGGCCACACCTCAATGGCACAGCATCTGCTTGGCACGCTGAAGGCCCCAAATTGAATTCCTGGCATCTCCAATGAAAGGAATCATGTAGTAGACAAAGTGAAAGGCTTCATGAGAGCCAGCGTGGTGTAGTGTTTAAGAGCAGGTAGATTCTAATCTGGAGAACTGGGTTTGATTCCCCACTCCTCCACCTGAGTGGCGGAGGCTTATCTGGTGAACCAGATGTGTTTGCGCATGCCTACATTCCTGCCAGGTGACCTTGGGCTAGTCACAGTTCTTTGGAACTCTCAGCCCCACATACCTCACAAGGTGTCTGTTGTGGGGAGAGGAAGGGAAAGGTCTTTGTAAACCACCTTGAGTCTCCTTACAGGAGAGAAAGGTGGGATATGAATCCAAACTCTTATTTTTCTTCTTCATTCTGAGACTCTGGAGAACCCCTCCCATTCAGAGTAGACAATATTGACCTTGATATATCAGCGGCATGACTTAGTATATAGGGGTGCCAGCCAGACAAGTGCGTCGCACATGAGCGTAGGTTCAAAAAGCCATATAACATCAAATAAAAGAATTTATCACAACATCTCATAACCGAGGAAAAACTCAAAGTACTTTCACTTCCCAAATGTCTCTTATAAGGTAGTGTAATAAATATTTTCACTTCTTCAAAAATGTCTATTTTAACATAGTATAATAGTACTTTCACTTCTCTTATAGGGTAGTATAAAAATACGCGGGACGTTTGAGAAGTGAAGTACTTTGAGTTTTTCCTCGGTTATGAAATGTTGTGATAAATTCTTTTATTTGATGTTATATGATGAAATGTGTTATATGATGAAATAGGAGCATCTGTACAATATAGAGAACTATATATGAGAGATTTGTGTTTTGCACTTTTTGAGCCTACGCCTGTGTGCAACGCACTTCTCTGGCTGGCATTCCTTATGTTGCACCTGTGTGTTTTTGTTCTTGTTAGTATACGGGGGTTTCATGTGCGTTCACTTTCTGCAGCAAAATACACGCACCTTCTCATATACATGTGCATACCTTTGTGTTTGGCTCCCACCATGCTTGAGTTTTGAAATGTTTTGCAGCTAACCTTGCCTGTTTACTTAATGTTGTATGTTTGTATTTAAAGGTAAATCGACCTATAGGCAAAGTGCAGATCTTCACTGCAGACCTGTCTGAGATACCACGCTGCAACTGCAAGGCAGCTGACGAAAACCCCTGTGGCCTAGACTCAGAGTGCATTAATCGTATGCTGCTATATGAGTGTCATCCAGCAGTGTGCCCGGCTGGGGAACGCTGCCAAAACCAGTGTTTCACAAAGAGACAGTACCCAGAAGTAGAAATCTTCCGCACACTCGCCCGAGGCTGGGGCTTGCAAGCTAAAAGAGACATTAAAAAGGTATGTTTTGTTTTGCTATTTGAACTTCTGTATTTGGTTTCAGCAGACAACATCCAGCACTTTTCATGACTCAAATCCATTCTCATTAAAGCACAAGATTTATAAAGATGAGAAATGAGCCATCTTTTTTAGGTAGTATTTCTATCTATATGGTCGGAGTTTGTTTCCCAGGGTACTGAAATAAAATCATTTTCTGTGCCTGCATAAATATTGGAATCTGTAATAATGGGACTTCAAAATGTGCTATGCTGGAACTGGGAGAAGGTGGGATATGCGCAGCTAGGCTGTTCTGATTGCATAGTCCCCTTCCTCCCTAAAAGTTCTGTTTTGCATAATGCAAGTTCAGTGTTTATGTTTTTAAAATACACATATAAATAGCTTCTCAGTTATGTATCTTCAAATTAGGGGTTTTATTTATTTACATTTGTTAAAATATCTGTAACCCCACCTGTCCACATGGTTTAAGGTGGCTTGAAATAATAGTTAAAACAGTTTTAGCTAAAACAAAAAATAAAACCTCAACTCCTCCCCCTCCCCCTATTAAAAGATGCCTGCCGTTCAAACTCCTTCAAAAGCCTCGACACTCTGGCAGGAGGGGAACCTTTCTTACTTCTTCAGGGAGCCCATTCCACAGAGCTGGAGCCATGATGAAAAAGGCTCAGGCTCTGGGTGTTGCCATCCAGGACACCCTAAGTGATGGGATAGCCAACAGATGGCTGCCTGATGATGGCAGGTAGCACGTAGGGATAAATGGAAGGAGATGGTCCAGATTAGGACTCCCAGGCAGGTCAAGTTCTAACTTTAACTAGCTTGAATCAAAGGCATCACCAACAATTTTCTTTGCTTATATTTTTGGGGGGAAAGATGGAGAGGAGATTGCCAGTGCAAAAAGAGAGAGATCCTAGGTTTCTGAAAGTTGTACTACAGAGTTGATTTCAGGAGGGGCTGCTGGTCTCCTTCCCTCCATGCATGATGAGCTTCGCGCTGCATGTGATGAAGTTTCCTCTTATATGCAAAGAGACCCTTTTGCATCTGACCACCCCAAAAAGAGAAGACAGTTCCACTTGTTCCCAACCTGCAGACTGGAAATAAAGATGGGTCTCATAAAAACAAATGAATACCACTGTTTTAAACAAATGGGTCACAAATGCTGTAAGTTTCTTATAAAAGTTGTCTACCTGTACGGATTTTTGTTGTATAAGTTCACTATTAGAGATTCTTAAATGACAGTGGATTCAACCTGTATATTGGGTGAAACTGGCAAATTGTTCAGTGTTTTCTTTTTCAATGCAGCAGTCTACAGCACATAATATTAGGGTGCAAATGGAGCTCCTTTGTGTTTAGGCTGCTGCTTTTGAGAGTCAAAATCTCCACGCTATGTTGCTGGCCCTGTTTGCCACATGGCCCGTTTTGTGCTTCAAACCATAAATAATATTAACTTAGACCATTTCTGTAATCTAAATGTTTCTATTTTTTTTTACTATACAGCTGTATAAATAGATTTATGCTAGTTGAATCAATGAGATTGATTTAAGCAGCTTGCATTTAAGATAAGCCTGGAACAGGCCAAGTTGATACAGCAGCATTGTGATAGGTTGCCAGAGGACTTTTTTTGGTTTCTGTTTTTTACAAATAAGGAAAATATTTATTTGCTTATACCTTAGTACTTCAAACTGTGTCCCTAAGCTATACCTACAAGCTTTTGATGTTCATGAAAGGCTATTTAAATGATGTGTTCTAGTTTTGTCCTTAAGTAACTGAAACTATTCTCTCCAGACACCTAGTTTAGCTGCTAGAATGTGATCTGATGCTTCAGAAAAAAATACAATAATGTCAGTGGGATTCTGATTGTTGTTTCCTTTGCCGTACTGGAAATGGGACAGGGTGGGTTGTATCCTACCATTACACATAGTTTAGGATAGTGCATTGTGTTTAGTACAAAATGCATACCCCGCATGAAAGTAATCTTTCCCTTGGAGGAGCTTTTTGCACAGCAGGCTACATCTTGTGCTGACGAATGCACCACTCCTCGCTGATTGCAGCAGTAGGCTAGCACTCAGAATTTTGCCTGTCTCTCCTTTCTTATTATATTGATGGTGTATTTTAATTTGTTTTAATGTTGTGTACATTGCCTTGGGGTTTTTGTTTCAGAATACCATATACTGCAGAAAGGGCAGAATACTTTTTTTTTTTAATTTCCAACTACCATTTTTTGACGATTTTTTTTGGCTGGTCTTAGCTTCATGTTCAGGGTACTTCTTTGTCTCACTTTCCCTTTGCTTTCAGGGTGAGTTTGTGAATGAGTATGTTGGAGAACTGATAGATGAAGAGGAATGCCGGACTAGAATCCGCCATGCACAAGAGCATGATATTACCAATTTTTATATGCTGACTTTGGACAAGGTATGTGAAAACTTCTTGTTTTCTGTTCTTCTGGTGAAATTTGGCTGTGTGTTGCTGATTTCTGGTGTGAATGGTGCCTGGTAGAAATGCTTGGAATGTGAATATTCCATTGTGTATTGACCAGAATCAGGATATCAGGTCTTCTGGAGTATTAGTCCTGTTAATGTTAGACTATAAAATTTGTTGAGAGAGAGTATGTATGTGTCAATAAATCTATCAGGCACTCTATATCTGTACTGAGTTGGTTGCAGTTGGGAAAAGGTTCTGGCACTGTTTTTAAAGTCAGAGTTGTTCTCTGTGATTGTAGGATCGAATCATTGATGCTGGACCAAAGGGCAATTATGCTCGATTCATGAACCATTGCTGCCAGCCCAACTGTGAGACTCAGAAGTGGTCAGTGAATGGAGACACCCGGGTTGGCCTTTTTGCCCTCACAAACATCAAAGCAGGTAAGTTGTCTCATTTTTTGTTGGTTTGGTTTAAAATGCCTTCACACTGCCTCTCCACCCAAAGTGCTTGAGGCAGTTCACAGTTTTGTTTTTAAGTGTTTGAGGGAATCTAAGACTGATGAACTGCAAGATGGATTTACCGAATTTCCTATACGGAAGTGTGATGTCCTCAAGCAAGCAAGATTGTGCAGACATGCTGAGAGATTCTGAAGCTCAGCAACTTTAGAGGGAGTTCCTTTTCCCCCTATTCTGCTTTCTCTCCTTTACTGGTAAAATTCCCTTCCCTCAGTTCTCTCTTTGCGGCCATAGATAGAGGTTCTCTTCTTTGAAGCTCCCTGTGAATAAATTGTTGCATTTGGACTATGTCCTTTCTTTACTACATCCAGGTTTATAGTTTGCAATTTACTAGGTGCCTATTTCAATGTAAGAATCAGGTCAGAATTCCAAAAATACCTTTGCTTCCACTGTGAAAGTCTCTTTCAACATACACCATCTTACCATTTAATCTATCTACGCCCCCCCCCCCCAAGTTTTAACTGATATTGTAGCAGAGATGGTAGTTTTCCTGTGCCGATTAGTGTGTGAAATCTCTCCCTACGTAGATGATTGACTCATCGTAGCAGACTTCAAGACAAAACTGCATCAGATGTCTAGCTGATACTGAAGATCTTAGATGGTCTCAGTATGCCAATAAAAAATCTAGGCTAGAACTTACCCACAGGGTGTCCTTCATAGAAGCGATATGAGATTCCTCCCTGGCTCTGGCCTTCCCACTTCCGAGAACAATTCTAGCCATAAATCTAGGACTGTCCATTGCAGTCACTTATGACTCCAAATGGCCATGTTTTCCCAGAGTCTTTTGGAAGTAAATTGTCAAATGCATCCCCAACAAGGAATTTTATTAATGTTTTTATCTATTATTTTATCCTATAGCTTTTGAATGGGTCTAAGTACCTCCCATGTTGTATACATTAATTCCAGCTATGCCAATAAAAGTTTCTGTTTGTCTATTTACCTAGCAGCCATTGCCTCCTGCCATAAAGACTTTGCCCAAAGGGAATCTAAAGTGTTTTTAAAGGACCTGCTAAACCAGTTCTCCCCCAGTGTTTTTAAAGGACCTGCAATGCAGTCTTACCCTGGTGTTGCCCAAACTGATGGGCAAACCATTTGGGCCTATGGCCATTTGCCCATTTAGACTGTCTATGAAAACTGTATTCTTGGTAGCCCTAGCCTGAACCAGGGGAGTCACTGAATTCCAGGTATGATCTTCCCTTTCTTAAAATTCTCCTCTCCAGGTTGGTGCTATGGCTGTCACCTGAATTCTGTCCCAAGATAGTGTGAGCCACTCATTTAAATCAAGACATCAACCTACCAGTGTTCTTTCTGCAACCATAAAATGAGATTGAACTCTAGATGTTTGCAGGGCCCTAATAATCTGGACAGAATCAGGAGATTCAGAAAGGATAATATATTTATCACCTACTCAGGCCCTCAGCCAAGCCTCAGATTCTCCACTCAGTCATTTCTAGATGGATTGTCTCATGTATCCCTTGAGAAAATTGACTGCCTGTTACATTTCCATGCCCACTGCACCAGGGCACAACTGACTTCAGCAATATTCCAGCAAGGACTTGCAGTTAATTAGGCATGCAAGGCAGTGACCTGGTTCTCCTTTTGAACTACTCTGTGGACATTGATGCCATGAAAGAGATGACAGTCAGAAAGGTGGTATTCCTGTCAGTTTTCAACCAGGACCTTGTACCCACCTTCCAAGACTTGCTCAGTCAGCTGCTGCTCTCCCTTCTGGGGCTGCACAATCCCTTGTGGAACTGCATGATAAAAACAAGGTTGCACTTAACTGTGACAATCATTCATCAAATGGACACCTATGTATTCATATAAATAAGGCTAGCTCTCTGCAACTGTGGCAATGAGGAACTGAAGGAAGGGCACTTTGCCCCCTTTAAAATGAAAAGGTTGAAAAGCCACATGCGGGGGGGGGGGCATCCTCTAGAGTTTTTTGGCTTTAAAATCTCTCAGTGGCAGGCCTGAATGTGCTCAGTAACCCATGTAGGACTGTCCAGGTGACCACTCAATGAGCAGCAGTTACAGGATAGGACCACCCCTGCTTTTTGGACAATTGGTGCCAACTGCACTTGAATCTCAGTGTGTGCACTTCTAACATGAGATGTGGAAGGAGGAGACTCTTCTCAGCACTTCTAGGTAGGTTTTGTTAGACTTTAATTTTTTATGCCGTTGCAAGGAGCTGAATGTTACATTTAAAAGACTGTGATAATATAAACGAGTCATTGATTTCTCTGGTTTACCAGGAACTGAGCTGACTTTCAACTACAACCTGGAGTGTTTAGGGAATGGGAAGACGGTTTGCAAATGTGGTGCTCCAAACTGCAGTGGCTTCCTTGGAGTGCGACCAAAGGTACACCAACCCCTCTCTGAATTTTTTTAGGTTCATTGTGTGATTGATGCTGGTGCTAAAAGTAACACCTCTGGAAAGCTAAAGCCATTGCCCTCTCTGCAGTGTTTAAACCAGTTGACAATGCAAGTATTGCATGAGAGATGGCAAGTGAAAGAGAGTGCTAAATACCATTATTGTGCAAGCCCACTTTTTTGTAGCAAGAGCCAAGGCCAGTGTCTAGCTAATCACAATTCTCCCTAAGGAATTGTGATTATTATAACTGTAGCCATTTTCCCCAGGGCAGTTTTCTAGGTTAGCTAAGAAAAAAAGATTGTGAGGACAGGGAATGTATTCCCTTTGGAAAATAGCTCACTGAAAATGTTTTGCCTCTAGAATCAGCCTCCTGCCACTGAAGAGAGGTCCAAGAGGTTCAAGAAACGACATGGGAAACGCAAGTCACAGGCAGAAATCTTGAAGGAGCGAGAGGACGAATGTTTCAGCTGTGGGGATGGAGGACAGCTGGTTTCTTGTAAGAGGCCAGGCTGTCCCAAGGTGTACCATGCAGACTGCCTCAACCTGACTAGACGTCCTGCAGGTCAGTAATATGATGTCACAGCTGTCCATAGAGACAAAGGATCTCAGTCGGACTGTTGGTGCCCTAGCTGGAAAGCTAGCAGCACCTCATGGGCACGCATATCTAGTGAGAACAAAACACTTAAGTAAGTAGCTGCTTCTCCAGTTTATCAGTTTTTGTTTGTACATTCCTTCAGATCTTCCCCATTTGACTTCTTTTGTATTTTCTAGATATTTTGTCCTCATTTCTTCCATTGGAAAACTTTGCTTCAAATGTAGCCCCTCTTTTCCCAAACCGAATTCTGAGAAATGAAAGAAATTAAAATAGGGCAGTGTTCTAAAGGACGTTGATTGCTATATGTCAAGTTCATTTCCATCCTAGCTTTGGTCTTCATCCTGCTTCATAGGGTTGTATTATTGAAGGTAGATAAGTATATTTGAAAATTACAGGGTTCAGATTAATTAGCATAAATATGTTGGGTGGATAGTTATCTTGAACTGAAACACAGTGTTCAGAATTGAACAAAACTGAAGTCAATACCAAATTACATTTCCTGCTGTTTGTATGTATGTTATGTGATTTTACATTGGCTTTTGGATGCCTGGTAAACAAGACTCAGCTGATATTCCCTACACAGACTCCATAAGACAGAGCAGTTCTGCTCTGACTTGATCTTCTAACAAGTGACCTATCCCCCATTCAGTTGTGCCTGTTCTTCCCCTTCTTCAGGGAAATGGGAATGTCCTTGGCATCAGTGTGACGTATGTAATAAAGAAGCAGCCTCTTTCTGTGAGATGTGCCCCAGATCCTTCTGCAAGCAGCATCGAGAAGGCATGCTATTCATCTCTAAATTGGATGGACGCCTGTCATGTACAGAACATGATCCTTGTGGCCCTAACCCTCTAGAACCAGGAGAGATTCGTGAGTATGCGCCTTCTACAGAATCAGCAGCTGGCTGCAAAAACACTGAGTCATCAGACCAGCAGCCTTCTGCTACCGACCCAAAATCTCAGCCATCAGAGAAGCTACCTCTGACTGTGGCCCTGAGGTTGCAGCCCTCAGATAAACCACCGTCCTCTTCATTGGCTCTGAGATTAAAGTCCTCAGAAAAGCCGCCTGCCTCAGTTGCACTGAAGCTACAGCCCTTAGATAAATCACCCTCCACAGTGGCACTGAGGCTGCAACCATCAGACAAACTATCCTCCACCCTAGCCCTGAGTTTAAAGCCCTCAGATAAAAGGTCCTCTACCCTGGCCCTGAGGTTAAAGCCCTCAGACAAATTATCCTCAGCCCTTGCCCTTAGGTTGCAATCATCTGACAAGCCACTCTCTGCTGTGGCTCTTAGGCTACATCCCTCAGAAATGTCGCCCTCCACTGTGGCCCTGAGGCTACAGCCCTCTGAAAAACTAGCCTCCACTGTAACCCAGAAGTTGCAATCCTCAGAAAAGCTATCCTCCACTGTAGTTCATGAGTTACAGCCCTCAGACAAGCTGCCCGCCACAGAGGCATCAGGACCCCAGGACAAGAAACGTGCTGTAGAGGCTTCGGGATCGGAGACATCAGGATCAGCCAAAATTCCCACTACAGAGACACTAGATGCTGAGATGGCAGATAGGTCACCTTCTGCAGACACACCCGGGACCCAGATGTTAGACAAGCCATCTGCTACGGAAACACCAAAGCTCCAGGTGTTGGACAAGCTTTCAGAGCCTGAACCTCTGAAACTTCAGCCACTGGAAGGGGCCACTTCTGTTGGCCCACTGCCTCAGCCATCAGGCAAGTCTGCCACTCCTGTGAGCCTGCGATCTCAGCCAGCAGTCAGGCCAGCTACTTCTATATCCTTGAGGTCAAAACTATCAGAAAAGCCAGTCACTCATGTGGGATCATGGCCTCAGGTGCCCAACAGACTTTCTGCCCCAGTGGATACTCGGCCTGTGCCATCAGACAAGGTGGCACCTTCGACCACTGCAGGCCTGAGACCTCAGCTGTCAGATAGGTTTCCAACCCCACTAAGTCCACAGCCTTTGCTGTCAGAAAAAGCACTGAGGCCTGTTGACCAGAATGCTCAACCAACAGAAAGAGGCTCTGTAACCATGGAGCAGAATTCACAACCAAAAGAACGGACATCTGTATCTGATGAGCGATCCTGTGGGCCTACTGGGAAGCTTTCAACATACATGGGACAAACAGCCTGCCCCCTGGAGAACTTGCAAATACATGAACAGAGCTCTTGGCTTGGTGCGAAAGGACTGTCGTCTACAGATCAGTCACTTTGGACAGCTGAGAAACTGCAGGCCCCAGAGCCCATTCTTTGTCCAGGCCAAGAAGTGGCATCTGTGGCCCCCACAGAGCAGACATTTTGGTCAACAGAAAGATTGTGTGCATTTGAACAACCTCCTTGGCCTGCAAAAGAAGCTCCCCTTCCTTCTGGACAAACGTCATGGCTGACCAGAAACCTTCAGACATTGGAGCAAATCTCTTGGCTGTCTGGGAAAGTACAAACACCTGTGGGGCAGGACATTTTGCCTTTATCTGAACAAAATTCGGTGCTAGTACTGAGCCAGGATTGTCCTGGCCATGAACCTACTGAGTCTAAACCTAAGTGAAGCCAGTTTATGATATCGCACGGGTCACCGTACTTTGGTTGTTGTTTTTTTATTGTATAGGGAAAAGTATTTTGTTTTGTTTTAATTTTACTTCCCCAGACCCTTAACTTCCAACACATCCCACCCACCCTATTAAGATCTGTACCGGTACACTAATCTAAATTGGAATGATGCCCAGCCAAGGAGCCAGAATGTGGATGGTCTGTTCCTTATCCATTTTGCAAACAATAAAACTGAAAAAGTGGATTCCACTGTGGATAGAATTTCTAATGCTGTTTAAATAGCCAAATTACTAGTTTTACATGTCCCAGCAACAGGCCTATATTGAAGGTATGTTTCCTAAATATTCCTACATAATTCTGAAGGAGTAATTTCCTTTTATCTGTTCTGGCCAGATGCAATTTTTCACTGGCATCTCACATTTCCAAAACAGTTAAGGGGTAACTCCAGTTGTAGGGACAGATGAAGGGAAGGGACTTTATACTTTCCCCCTCTAACTCTCTTTCCTCCCAGTTCTGTTTTAGGACTGTTTGCTTGAGAATATACTGCCAGTGCAAAACTTGTCCAAGTGCAGGTGCTTTTTTGAAAAAAAAAAACAATCTTGATGTTACTTGAAGTTACTTGAGAAGCCAGGTCTGTCAGGCATGATAGTGCACTGCACCATGACTGCCTGATCCTACAAATGGGAGTGGAAATAAAATACATTCAAAGTTGTCATCAATTAGTATTCTTATTCTTGGGACTTAAATCTTTAAAGCAATGCAGTCAGAGCTACCACTTCTCCAGAAAGTCGACCACTGAGGGCCACAGCAAAAGCATGCGGCAGAAATGAGCAAGGCCCTCTCCTGGGTTTTGCAGTATCTCGTTGCTGTTCTCCAGGTTATTCTCTCCCCAGCTCCGTTCTCTTTGCATTGGCAATTGTTTGTCACTGTGGACAAATGAAATTAATCATCTTGCCCAACTCCATTGCAAACATGTGCTGAGGAATTATGTTTGCATTGTGTGCTATAGTCTGGTAGCTTTGTTGTAGTGCTGTTGCTAAAGTATAGCCTAATTCAGAAGGCAAGACAGAACTCATTGCCTGTATAAGAAAAAATATGACCAATGTGGGTTATGGTGTTTTTGTTTTGTTCTTTACGCTTATCTTGATTCGTGTTTGGCTTAATGCATCTCTCATGTTACCAAAAATACTGAAAGAAGACTTGAATTAACTGGGCTACACTGAAAAGTCTCTGCATATCAGAAACAGAGATTTTCCTAAGATTATAGTTCTCACACTGGAACACAAGGGCTCCAGCATCTGGCTGAGATCTCTGTTCTTTTCCTCTTTATTTTCCAATCAAGGCAGCCTTTATGTCTGGTGAATTGCCAGGCTGGTATTCTGTGTAAACCTGGTTGGGAACATTTGCATTACCCAACTAGACAGCTATGTTATTTGGAGATAGAAAAGCAGTTTGCTATGGTATTGATCAAGTGTTACTGTACATTTATACCCTGGGATCAGAGAAACTATTCCTTGGGGCTGAATTATGACCGTTTCTGCTGTTCTTGCATGTGGGAGAGCAGACAGACCTATCAAACAGGTACTTCCCATATTGATTTCAGCTCAATCCTAAGCAGGAAACATCACTATTCTTGCTTAACTGTTGTCATTGTACTTTCTGGGCAGTTGGAGTTTCACCATCTGTCACACTCCACTTTCAGAAAGCAAACTTGGCTCACATCCACTTGACCTCCTTAGTTTTTGCTCAATGTGGAAGTCCTAGTTGTATCCACACCCAGATCCTCCCACAGGGGAACAGATAAAGCTGGATGAATCAGGTCTGATAGGCATTTGCCAGTATTACAGTTTATGCTTTCCACAGTGATGGTATCCACTGGGCAATGGAAAACATTCCCTCCGCCGTTGTGCATCTCATCCTCTCCTCTGAATCATTTCACCTTCTCTGAGTACAGCTGGTAACTTTACAAGGCAATATAGCTCATGGAATCTTAGTGCTTCAAGCTGGTTCTCCCGTGAGCAACTGCAGGCCAAGCACTGCTCATAGCTGAAACTGAGGAAATGCATTTGTTTCTGCGTGACTCCTGTTTGGAGGAAAACAGGACAGATCTTCAGAATCAATGAGACAGAAACAAGAAGCCAAGGGCAATTTTCTAAAGCTTTTCCTAAACAGTGAAAAGATCACCTTTTCAAACTTAGCAAGCTGACAGAATCATGAGGCTCAGTATATTTAATATTTTTTCTTGTGTGGAAAAAAATAAAGCTCTAGAATTTTTAACATATCTAGGCCTTCCTATGAGCTGGACTGTCATGTAGATTGTGTGTTTGTGCCAGCCCCTTCCCCACAGCCAACTGTTCCTGTAACAAGAAAATAACTGCACTGCTTTGTCCAACTCTTTTCTTGCAATGTCATGTGTTTTAACTAGCTACTTGTTTCATGGGGAAAAATAAACTGTGAATATTTTTGGTGGAGGCTATTTTAAATCTTTAAAGTAGAGCAAATTTCTCTATGAATGAATTCTCCTAAGTGCAGGTTCCAGGGATCAAGTGATATGATGACAGTAGCAAAGATGGTCCATACAGTAGCAGCACATATTAAGTTCTTGGCTTGAAAAACCTCATTTGAATTAGGTTAGATGGATTTTTTTTGCATGTCATTCCAAATGGATTGCTTTACATCTCCCTTCATCTTTTCCGTCTCCCTTGAGAGCTTCTCTGTACAGATTCAATTTCTCCTTCCTTAATCAGTGCATTTCTTGGAAACAAGAAGCTGCCAAATTAATAATCTGCAATGGAAACTGTCAAAATGTACATGGAATAATGTTCACATGCATGCTTATAGTACTACTTTATCCACTACAGAGAACACCTTTCCAAGTACAGTGTCTAATTGATTGAGATAAAGAAATAACAAGGCAAACTTAGAGAAGCATTCTTACAGAAACCAGAATTGACACCAACTCCCTAAATTCAAGGCCCTCTCTGGAATGGGAAGAATTGCTCACTCATATAAGGCAGAACAATTTTATCAGGACAAACACCAACCAAGCAAAGACTGAACACTATAGCATTCTGAGAAATCCTGAATTTGAAGGATTGTCCAAAAGGACACAGACTAAAAGAGTGATGAAATCATCTATTTGGATAGATTGCCAGACTTGGTATAACATGGATCATATGCCTGTCACTTGCCATTTCTCTACTTGACTCCCTAGCTACCGTTTCCACAAGCTGGGTTGCTGTTGTTTGTGCAGTACTTTGCAAGTCCACAAGCATCTGGTGTTTTCCACCTTGATTTCATATTTCATTCAGGAAACCTGGTCCTCCACCACTGAGGTCTAGTTACACAGAGGGCTTTGCAGATTTCCCAGCCTCTGTCAAAATAGGCCAGATTCTTTGGTACAGTGATGTGTAGATCATGCAAATAAGCAGAATTGCAAATATTTGCTTATTTTACACCTTCGACTGAGAAACAAAGAACTAATGGCTCATCCACTGTTTCAATTCTTTTTTGTATCTTAAGGACTATAACTTTTAAAAAGAAAAGATGGATGTTGCGGTACTCAGGGTGCCAAATGCTGTATTCAGTACAAGATTATACTTGCACAGCAAGTTTACAGAATTGCATAATAGACAGAATGCAATGAGGCAATCATATTTGGGGCCTTGGTTGATTGGAACAACTGTTTATAATGGAGCTATTTTGCCCCTTTAAAAAAACATGTACCAGTCATTCAGATTACTTTATGTGAAAAGAAATATTGCAAGCAGGCTAATTATTGCATCTCTGTGAGAAACAGAACTAGCCAGTATCTGTATAAAACTGGCTTGAAAGTGAAGTAAATAAACTGGTTTTCCCAGACTTAGATTCTTATTGGCCTCCTGAGAACATGGAAGTGTTCCCCAATGTTTTTAACCACCATCCTTCTTGTAGTAGATCTGCACTAGAAGCTGCAATGCAGGGCTACAAGTTGTGTCTTTGTATACTGATTTGGATAGAAAAGCATGCATGCCAGTCACTGAACATAATTTCAGATTCCTCTGAAAGGAATAAATTGTTCTTTAATTGCCTCTCAAGGCTTATGTTTTTTTGGGGGGAAGCAGCTCTTTGATTTGAAAATCTGTAGCTGCTTGTCTTGATCTTGGGCTATTTGTGGGAGCATTTGACAGCTCAACACAATTAAACTACGTTCAGCTTTCCCATTGCTCCTGTGACTTCAACCTTAATGCTGCATATTTCCTTCCCGTCTCCAGTACTGTGCTGTAGCCTAACAACGTGTTAATGAAAGCTAGGCAGGCTATATATGTGGAAAAATATGGTTCAGCTTTTATAATGAAAGATTGGGAGATACCCTGCCCATGTTAAAAGCAGCTGCAGTGGCCTTTGCTTGTGTGGACCGCACTTCTGTTTTTGTTGTTCTGTGAATGCTAAGCTTGCTGCAGCATATTTGCTTTAGGATATATAGTTTGTAGAGGAGGAATTGAGCTCTGGGCTTTTCTGTTGAAAGTGGAAATTTGGCATAGGTGTTTGAACATTCTGCACACGCTTATGGTTCTTGTGCCAGTAAAGGCTTTCTCCCAAAATCTGTAGATGCTTTCAGGCCTCTATGATACAACAAGTTTGTCACTAGCCTGTTTGCGGTGTTGTTCCTGTCTGTGAGAAGCAGAGGGCCAGTGATGCCGAATGTTTTTAACAAGGTTTTTGTTTAAAGGTACTTAGGATAGCTTCATTCTGAGAACAAGAGATTTCAGAGTACATTTGCAAAAAAAGTAAGGAAATAGTATTGACTGCCTTTTTGCCCCTTGCTTCTACGTTCCCAAATGGTTACCATTGCCAGGAAAGCAGGATCAATGTATATATGACACCTATCTCCCATGTCCCAATTCTTGCAATTGTTTTTTTTTAAAAAAAACAGTATGTTCTTGCTCGCTTATGCACACGTATAGGTAAACATTCCTTTACAACTTTGATTGCGCTACAAAAATGTCCATGATAAAACATCTGCATAGCTCTTCTTTGTATTCCTGGTATGGTAGGTGCCATGCAGTAAGTGGAGCAAGGAGAGAAGAGGGTTCATGCATCCCTGGTACTGCTTGGCCCAAGAGCAATGTCTGCTGCAGAGAAAGCTAGAAGTTGATGTCCCCATTGTCACATGTGAAGAGTATACATGTATGGTTCCCTAGAGTTTCTCAAGATCTGTAGTATGCTGGAGACTAGAGAAGCTCTTCTTGAGAGGCTTATGTCTGTTCCAACGTTTATTCACAAGGGCTTGAAAATTAGTGAAAATTAGCAGGTTCTCCCCACTCCTTTCAGTAATAATATGTAGTGAACGAAAACAGAAAAGCTAAGCTGGGAAATGAACATTAAGTGGTGCTAACGTGAATTAGTGGAGGAAGACTCTTTTTCCCAAGCAGTTTTGTATTGCTTCATCTTTCTCAGGCCTGCTTGTTGCTGATTCTAGAAAGCACCTCAGTGGGAGTTGTGGCTGAGCAGGGCTGTTGCAAGAGGAGGATTGAACTCCTATTCTTCAGTGACTCTCCAGAGTTTAATCCTTATATTTCTGCATGGATAATGAGAGGGAAGTCAATGGAGCATATGCTGGTGTCAGTGACAGTCAAGCTTAATGTATGTATACAAAACTACCCAATCTCATCTGTATAATCTACAAGAGGATTAAAGAGCTCACAAGGGAAATGTTTACAGTGTCTGTATTAAGAAGAGAAGGCGTATTGGATCATTACCTTCATTTTGGTCTCCTTAGCCAGTTGACTGTATGTGAAACTTACTATAATGGAAAAGATTGCCCGACCCAGGTGTTCCCGGAATATGTACTGTAATTCTTTGTATATAAAAGAAAACAATTACTGTAAAGTAAAGTTTAACTTTACTCTGGATGGTTGTATGTTGTCTCATTGAGCGTGAGCAGGGCAGATGCATCTTTGTAATCACATGGAGGAAACTGCAAGCTGGTAGACAGATGGTGCCAAAAAAGCATGGGCCATGAATTATCCACAGGTCTGGGCAGGGTGAGGAGTGGAGTGGGGGTTCTGCTTCATTGTCATGGCATCAAGGCACTAAATCCAAAGTTAGATATTTTCATGAACAGTTTGAAATCGCTTTTAATCACAACTTCAGGTTTCATTTAGTAAAGCCTTTTGATATCTGTAAACAAATCCTGCAAGTGGATTCTAATTGCAGATGTCTCTAATGACTGCTGGGAAGCTTTGGGGCCTTCCTAGTTTGAATCTAGCCCTTTTACATTTAACAAAAACCCTCGCCACCAAGACGTACAGTATTCCTTTGGAATTTCACACATCCCCTTGGTTGCTTTACTCTGGCAGTCTGACCAGGCAACATACAGTGAAAAAGACTTTATAAAGGCAAGCCTAGATTTAAGCTGCACATCACAGTGTGGCTGTGTTAGTTTAAACCTGGCTTTCCCCCAATCATAAATGAAGCATCCAGTTCTGAGGACAAAACAGTTGTGGAGCAGAGCCTCTGCTCCCACATTCACAGTGGGGCTTTTCTGCCAGTGGGATTCAGGTCTATCATTTGAGTTCAGTTGGGCAAAAGATATATCAGGAAAGAAATGGGCAGAGAGAGAGGTAATGCCGCCACCCCTACACCACATGCTCTTTTACTTGCAAAATGTGCAGTTGTTTAAAATGGGTATTCTGCCAGTACATGCATTTTCTGTGACAGTCTATCACCTTAATAGATGCTAGTGTAATGTTCAGTCTGAGATTTGGGTATACCTGTACATCAAACAATCTAACAGTAATTCTCTCCGGGGACCCTGAAATCTTACGTTCGGTGATGAAGTTCCTCACCAAATAGCAATTCCTTTTATAAATGGCATTCAGGGTTCTCTGTAGTGCGTTATGTCATTGCTCAGGCTAGCCTGATCTCATCAGGTCTTGGAAACTAAGCAGGGTTGGACCTGGTCAGTATTTGAATGGATGACTATCAAGGAATACCACAGTCACTATGCAGCAGGAGGCAATGGCAAACCACCTTTGAATGTCTCTTGCCTTGAAAACCATACATGGTTGCCGTAACTTGGCACTTCCCTCCACTGTATCATTGCAGTCATGCTCCTGGAAGTGCTGTGTCTGGATGTAACTGGGAAATATTGATGGTTGCTATACAAAAACTTGGCTAATCTGATTAGTTGATTGGGACCACTTACTGAATTTGCTACTGTCATAACCCCTTCTGACCAGCTCAGCAGGTGACTCAAGTTCTCGGGCGAAGAGATGGTGAGCAGCTGAGGAGGGCCAGAGAGATCAGGGAGGGCCCTTCATTAGGCAATGAACCACCACCACCAGAGGCTCCTTACCACAGCCAGCTAAAGAAAACTCACCACTGCCCTGCAGGACCTGGATATGGGCTTGTAGCTACCCAGGAACCTCTTCTGCTTTTCAGGAACTGTAGGAAGCAGAAAATCTGGACTGGGGTGGCACAGAGGCAAAATGCCATGCATACAACCCCACTGTTGAATAAGGACAGTGCTCTGATGGTGGTATTTCCTTGAAAGATCCTGGCCAAAGCACAGTACAGTCTCAAACTCCAGCAACTATCTGCAGTGCCACTGGGGTGAATTACCTCTCAGCCTATTTAGGCTGAGACCTGGGAAGAACCAGTCCACATGGCACAAGCCCCATGTTCTAAGCTTCATATCCAGTGTTCCATTCAGACTTTCAGCCCCAAGCTCCACTCCATGCCGCAAACATTGACAGCCCCAGACCTAAGGGTAAGGTACTATTTCAGGCAATGCCTGCCTGGGCGGAGCACACAATAGTTGAATGTTTACCTTATCAACGTATCCTATGTGGACATATATCATGTATTGTCTGGAGTTTTGGATAATTGAACGTATATATTTGGGAAATCGAGCCTTTATCAGTGCCCGGTAGTTCTACTTTTGCCTTCTACCATTGTTGCAGACTTAAAAGTATTTAGCTATCAATAAAAACATTCTTCTCCAAAGGAGAGCTGAGAATACACAGAAAGGTAAAGTACTGTCTTGTATCAGCTGTTTTTTTAAACAAAGCAGATTGGGAAGTAGCCACTGTGTTTCCATAGCCCCTTACCGTACAAAACTGGAAAGGATGTACACCACTGGTATTTAGTGTCTTGAGGTCTTTAACTAGGATTGAATCTACATTACTGAATATAGCACAACCATTTTGCTGTGGCAGTGATTGGCAACCGGATTATCTTGTGTGGACACACTGATGCAGTGGCAAATCACTGCTACAGCACGGTGCAGAATCCAAAGTGGTAAGCTTGAATTGCAAGACGGTTCCTATTGAGACTTCTGTGAGCCATCAGTATATTAAAATGAAATATAGGGAGTATCTTATGGTTCCTGAAGTCCGTGATGCAAAAGGCTGTGGAGAGAGCACAGTGAAGTCTTTCTAATCTTTTATCAAGCCACCTGATAAAGAGAATCTTATCAAATCAAAGGTGCAAAGTATACTTGTAAATGCAAGGGGAAATGAAGCTGGGAAATAATGACTTTATTCTCTGTAAGGGTTGTAGCAGCTTGTGTGGAAATGAAATCAGCAGTATCCCACCAGTATTTCTGTTTATAAAACACATATAGTGCTTTTAAGCTTCTGCTTATAACACAGTATACAAAATATATTTAAAATTGGTTAATAAAACAAACTTGATTTTATTGATCACTTGGGAATTTCCAGGGACTGGTATGGCCTTGGGTCCACTATACCTTCCCAAGCAACACTCATTAAGCTGGTGGTTTTTGGCAAGGTGAAGGAAAACTAGTTTTGATTCCTTGCATTGACCAGTTAGTCCACCTGTCACTTCTGAGAAAAGGCTAGGAAGAGGAGCCCCAGTATTTCCTTTCAAAAATTGGCGAGGTAGGCTGTCAGGTGGAAGATAAAATAACAAGGGTGCACAGATGCGCCTCAGCTGCTATTCAGGACACATGGAGAAACAGCCATGCTTTCACACCTGTTTCCTATGGAAGAGAATGAAAGTGGAGCTTGAAAGTGTTGTGGGTTTTTTTCAGTCTGTAGTCCCATGCTATTAGGAAACTCACCCAATGCCCTTTAGGAAGCCATAGCATTTTTCCAAGTTCAATAGCAACAAAATTCCCAGTGGAAACACAGGAATTCACTAAGTGGAGATCAATGTTTCTTTCCAAATAATCCCATACCTTTTTTTGTGATTGTTTTGACTTGGACTTTTAGGTAGAGCATGTACAGAATGGCTGGTGAAACAATTCTGGAGACCAGCTTTTGATTTTATTGTAAGCCAGAGCATGCTCATTGTTCAAGAGATGTTTTATTTCTAACTGGAAAAGTATTCAATATTTTGGCATTATGGAGAACTCTCAGTTCAGTATATGAGAGAGAGCACTGCATTCTCACCTTATTAGTAATAAAAATGACATAACTGCATATGCAAACAGCTAGTTCCGAAAAAAGATACTCGCACAATTCTGAACCAATCGAGCTTGTCATTACCCACAATAGTTAATCCAATAAAAGGTCTCAGCAGGTTTCTCACAGGCTCTGTCAGACCCAAACTTTTGTTTCTCCCCCGAAACAATCCCCCTACCCTCAAGTGGCTTGTCCTGTGCCGGAAGTTGACCATCATGTGTATAAACCCCAGCAAGGCATATCTTTCCTACTGATTAAAAGTGTTCCCTCTCCAACTGTGTTTGCAGATAAAGGGTCAACCCCATCTTCACCATGTGCTTCTCCGTTAGTCTATAAACAGTCCTAACTCCAGCTACTTTCCTTAACAACACAGGACCACAGTGCATTTTTATTTACATTTTTATAACTTATTAGAAGCCAAATTTACATAATAAGCAATCAGGCAACACCTTCCAAAAGGCAGAATCCACCACGGTCAGCACAGGCTGTCTTTTGCAAGGAAGCTTGTTGTAAAAAACAATTCCCAGCACACGTCAATGATTTAGCTAGCCTCTGGAAGAGAGGAGGGCACATGGTCCCAGTCTCTCAACAACAAGTCTTGCAGTAGATGCAACAAAAAATCTGGGTCTGCTGCACTCTCTCTTCCCAGAAGAGGTGCCAGCCAGTGATGCTCTGGATGTCCAATGGGCAAAACGTTCCATGTAGCGAAACAGTCTCAAGAGCATGAACTGCAACGGAAACCCAGCAGGGGAACACTGCTTTTGGCAAACTAAGGATAACTCAATGATGGCAGCAGCTGTAGAAGTAGGTGGGAGAGTTCTTCTGGCTCAGATCCACCCCTTTCTCCTCTGAAAGCAGAGAATGTATGAAAAGCAAGTGGAACAGGTAGCATCTGCAAGATTAAGGCTCCATACAAAAAGGATCTTTAATGACTTCTAGAAAATAATCATGCCCATCCAGATCAATCCTATACACAGAGGAAGCACAGGGACTGACACATTTCCTCTTCTGCCAGCCCCAATCACACATTTATCACGACAACATTCAGAAAAAAACTTCATGGAGTTTGTAAGCTGCATATAATAAAATGTGCAAATTTGGGGGGGGGGATTCCCTGCCACAACACATCCTTCTCATTCACAAGGTTCGTATGCTAGGTGTGCCCCAATTCAGGAACAGCTTTGTACCAGAGGCCGTTTCCGCACGGCGGCGGAAACGGCGAGGTCGGCGCATTGCGCGCCGACCTGAAGACGCTGGGACCGTCCGCATGGACGGTCCTTGAAGTTAGAGCAGCCAAGGCCATGGGCGCTACTAAGCGCCCCAGCTTCATTCACGACCCTTGGTTTCCTTCAGGTGGTCAGCTGAGGTTGATTGACTGCTTTTCTGACCTGCGCCGCCTGAAGCAGGCAAGAGGGCCAGGTGGTCCCCAGGCTCCCCGGCCATTGGAGGCCTGCTAGAGAAGGTGAGTGCTGGTGGAGGGTATGCATGAAGCTGGCTGCCGTTTCCTCGCCTGCATGCTTCATGCCAGTTTCTGCGCACAGCTTTCAAGCGCCTGGGGAAACGCCACTTCATGCCGGCCGGGCTAGGGCTGCAGCCATGCTACAGTAGCTATGCCTCGCTCAGGATGTGGGCTGCCTGGAGATCTGCAGCCACCGCCTCCAGGGTCAGCCAAGGAATGTCCTGCAGAAACGGCCAGAGAAAGTACATACATCCTTGACCTGCATAGCCCAATCTTGTCAGATCTTGGAAGCTAAGCAGGGTTAGTACTTGGGTGGGAGATCATCAAGGAAGTCCGGGGTCCCTATGCAGAGGAAGGCAATGGCAACCACCTCTGAACATCTCTTGCCTTGAAAACCCACTGGGGTCTCCATAAGTCAGTTGTGACTTGACAACATTTTCTAGCACCACTACGGACAAGGAGGAGGATAAATATCTTCACGAGGACACTTGGATGCACAAAGAGTAGCTCACCTGTCATTTCTTGAAATGCAGTAAACTGCACATAGTCTTCAGCTACCTTCTTGAAGAGCTCGTCTAAAAATCAGAATATGAAATCATGCTTTACTCCCAGCTGTTTCAGTAGGAAAACCCTGCATCTCCCTTGGCAAGCTGACAACATAGCCCAGGGGTAGGGAACCTGCGGCTCTCCAGATGTTCAGGAACTACAATTCCCATCAGCCTCTGTCAGCATGGCCAATTGGTAGGGGCTGATGGGAATTGTAGTTCCTGAACATCTGGAGAGCCGCAGGTTCCCTACCCCTGACATAGCCAAATCAAATAATCCCATGGAAATTATTGACAATCTGACTACCGTGTTTGTATGCTGCAGTTATATGCCTGTCAGAGTGCTTGGGGGTGCCTCTTGGATTGGGGCCTCTGCTGGTTGCTCTTTGCTTTTTGGACTGGGGGCTTCTTTGCTGGTTGCTAACTGCTCTTTCTCCTAACCTGCTTGGAATGTAGATAACAGCTAACAACTTCGACCCTCCCTGCCAGGTGGCTCACTATCTCACTATGACCTTGGGGAGGAATATTGGCTTTCATACACTTTCCCCGCTTTCTGCCCTGCGTAGGAAAGGGGTAGGATGGGGGTTAGCTTCAGTGGAATTATACTGGGGGAATTGGGGATTGCTTCAGAAGTGACTTTTGCAAAGCCAGGCTTCAGGTATCCAGTTCAATAAATGTTTCTGATTGATGAAAACCAGAGTGGTCACTGTGAGGAATCCTCGACCTGACAATGCCAAAATGTGGTAAGGCTTCTATCCTAGGTATGCTAACTAGCGAGTGAGCAAGGGACTTCTTTATGGACAAACATGCTTAGGATTGAGCTTTGGGCAGCTGTCTTCTCTTCCTGTCATCCTTTTTAGGAGGCAAACAGGCAAGCTGTCATATCGCCAGCAACCAGGGATTGTCAAACCAGGGGAAGCAATTAGTAGAAGATCTAAGGTAAAGGCACATCAGTAACCTAGTCCACATTATTCCCTCTGGGAGGAGGTTTTTCAAGTACCGTAGTTGTGCTCTGGTCATAAAACAATATTCTACATGTTGCAAAGGATACACACCTACGTTTTGTCCTGTCTTGCTAGAGGTTTCAAACAGCTCAGCTTTGATATCTGAAATTACAATATAAATATTTTATTGCACAGTACATTTTCTTCAAGATTGCTCCTTAATCCTTTGCAGACACTGTGATCTGTCAGTGGAAGGTGGTGGCAGTCGCAGAACTTCCCTGCTTTCCCCTCTTCTAGCAGCCCTTCCCAACTTCACAAAAGTTTATTCCTAATTTTGCAGAAACCACCTGGACTAACAGTCACACATGTCAGAGGACTGCAGTTGGGAGGTGTAAGGGGACAAAATCACCCTTCCTGCCATTACTGTCAACAGAGTTTTGCTGGTGAAAGAGGAAGGAACAAGTGGAAGTGACCACCGCCCAAAATTGCAGAAGAAAGGGTATTCTATGGCCTGAATTTCCTGTTATAGACACCACAAGGATCTTTTCCCTTTGGACTTAGGACTGAATTTTCCCACAGACAAGCACTCATTCCAGCAAAACTACTTGCAGAGCTATCTTCTCCAGCTCTCCAAACCGCTGCCCCCTTCCAGATTCCAGACATCCAGTTCGCAGAGGAATTATGGCCAGCAGAAGAACACACTCATGTTTTTGTGACAGCCCAAGGAGAACTTCTAGGGGCCCCAGCAACACAAAACTCCTTGGTGTACCCACTGGCTTTCTCTCAGCAACAAGTGAAGGAAAACACACACCGTCAGCATAGTCCTGCGCATCATGGAAGTCAACTCCCCGTTTTCTCCTGTCATCGTCCAATAAATCACTCTTAGTGCCGCACAAATAGATCCTGCAGTTCTGCAGAGGAAGGGAAGGAGGCAGGTATGGCCATACAAGTTCAGTAGAACAAGCAGGTATGTCCTCACCTGGTCTCAAAAACCCACACAGCCAGAACAAGCATACTCCCACACATAAACCATTAGTTCTTAGAAACACCTTTCCGCAATGCCCAAAATGCAATCCCAAGTCACAACTGATGCAGCTCAGGAAAATAATCCGAGGGCACACGATGCTGTCACTTTGTAAAAGCCAAGCAGCAAAACCTCAATGGAAGCCCCACGTAAGTTACCCTAAGTGTTTACATGCAATTCTACTCTGAGATTACCACCACCCTCTGCCAGCATCACATCAGTATCCATCTTAAGTGTCTCTATGTGCTGGGCTGTGACCCTCTGCAAGACAAACTTTCTCTGCTCCTATCCCATTTTGAAAGTCAAAGTTATCTTTTCCTGCCTAGAAATGGAAATCTACTCACCTCCTCAAAGTTCTGCAGTTCGTTCACCCAGAATTTTGCTCTCTGGAAACTGCTGCTATCAGTAAGATCTGTAGAAGTGCAGAGGTGTCAAGACTAGATCCTACCCAAGACCCCCCCCCACACACACACACACTATATTCCATTTCCCCCTATACAGGCAGGGTGCATTTGGAGACTAGAATGAATAGGTGATTAGTTAGGAAAGCACTGCTTTCTCCCTCAGTAGTTCTTCATAATAGAACCACTGCTACGATCTCTGAGCTTTTTGGCTTGATTATGTGTAATTCTATTCATTATTTAACAAACTTAACATCCCTAATCCAAAAGAGTTATAGGCAGGACTAATGGTAACTACCCATTTTCCTTGACCCAGGCATTAAAGCGGTTTGTTTTGACTTTATCATTCCACAGTGTGGTAGTGCAGCTGAGCAAAGAAGCCAGCACAGTACAGTGGTCAGAGTGTTCAACCAGAATCCCCATTCAGCCATGATGTTTACTGGGCAGACTGTGGCCATCCATTCCCCCCTCAGCCTCAACATATATGTTTTCCTGAGCTAAGATAAAACTCTAAAGAGATAGAGAAAGGGTTCAATAAGACACAACTGCTATGCAATCACAGTCACATTCAGCCAAATATACATTAGAAAACTTTTTTCCTACTAACAAAGACAAAACCATGATGTTCACTAGCCTCATAATTTAGCACCTGCCCAGCTGCCTGTGGCAACAATGGACTTCAATCAACTCTGCTGCCCTCGTAATGGCAGGCCGACAGAATAGGACTATTTGTGGAGCCTGCGCTGCCACAGTATTGCGCCATTTAGCACAAAGTCACTAAGGAAGCTGTAGAGGCAGAGTTTGTCTCCCTTCCACTGGTCCCGAATCAACTTCCTTGACAGGGACGAAAGCAACTGGTATTGGCAGCAGGCACAGAGAAGGGGGAAAAGAGAAACAGTGCAGGTGAGGACAGCAATGAAGGGTTGACCCTCCTCCTGAGTACTAATCGCCAAGGCTGATCAATACATATTCTCAACAGCATCTATGCCTTTTGATGGCAACTTCTCTTCCCCTCTCCTCCCCCTCCCCAGCACAGGAGGTGATGGTAACAAGGACAGATCAGGAAACATTCATATGCTATATAATGATAAAAGGGTCTCGGGCATGTTCTCCCGGCACTGGCAGTCCACAGCTATACATTCACACATAAATGATTGCTTACCGTAACACACAATGGCAGCTTTTGCCCCACGATAATACATCCGGCTCATGGCCTCATACCTTTCCGAGCCAGCCGTATCCTGGAGAACAACAATGTGGAAGTCAGAGCTTTATATGTATCACTCCCCTAGGCCATATAAGACAGGTTCATCATTTTTTAAAAATGGAAACAAAGACTGCCCATGTTGCACAGTGAAAGAAACACATCTAGGGAGGTTCCAAAGCATCCATCACTGCTAGGGTACCAGACACTAAAATAAGGTTTACAACAAGAAACAGTCCTTCCCTTTTCTTCTGTACTACCAAAGGAACTACAGTTTTCTTATACTGCAAAGCTTGTTACATATAAGCTTGGATCCTGATGAAAATTTCTACGGATGAAAGGATTTTCATTTGCAAAACACAACTTCCTTGCCTACCCCCTCCTTCTAAAGCCCAAAATGTTCTCTGGAGAACAGGGGATCCCCACCCACAGAACAGCATAAAGGGGGAGTCAGATGTCTGCAGCAAGAGGGGGAAACAGACAAATTGATGAAAATCCTTTTCATTAACAGACTTCACAGGACCCAATCTATTGCCTTACCGAAGTTCCATCCCAACCAGTGTTTAGAAGCTATAATGGGCTGGATTTGGGTGAAAAAACTGAAACTTAATCAAGACACAATAGAAGTGCCACAAGTTGGTAATCAGGATGATATGTCCAATATCCGGTAGGTGGGGTTCCACTTCCCTGAAAGAACAGGAATACAGTTCGCAAATGCTCTTGGCAGCCTTACTAGGCACAAGGTGCTAGAAATTTTGTCCCCTAGCTTAGGTGGTTTCATCAACTATAGCTATTGCTACTCACAGATAATCCTGCCATACAGTAATACCTCAGTAACATCCAGAACAAATTACTGTAATGTGTTCTACATTGGGTTTTCCTTGAAGATGGTTCAAAAACATCATCTCATACAAAGTATGAGAGGTTTTTACTGGATCCTGTCAAAGTGAATATATAAACCTGAACCTCTACCATTGCACTGGCTGCCAATTTGCTTCTGGGCTTGGTATCAACTTGCTGCTTTGGACCTTTAAAGTCCTAAATGGCTTTGGTCTGAAAGTACCAGAAGGACCTCTTTGTATATTAACGGGCCTGAACAGGTAGATGTCTTCCTGTGGGAACCTGCTTTATCAAAGGTGGGGCTGGAGAGAACTTGTGGCATAGTCTTTTCAGCTGCCATCTGCTAGTTGTGGAATTCCCCTCCTTGAGAGGTGAGCCTGGTGCTGTTTTTTCAGGCCTTCTGAAGAACTCCGAAGGCTGTTTTGTTAAGTTGCTTCAAAAGGACAAAATAGCATGCTGGTGGCACCATCTCTTTTTAATGGGTTCCCTACTGGTTTTAAACATTTTAAAAAATTTTATGTTCATACTGTAAGGTACCTTGGGGATCTGTTTGGACCCGAAAGCCAGGAATAAAAACCCACAGTATAAATCAATCTCTCCACTCACCCAAATTCCCAACGTCACCTTCCGGCCTCCCACTGGGATGACTTTAGCCACAAATGCAGCACCTATTGTCTAAAAGAAAGAGGCTAAATATAGAAGCAGTTTACATGACAGCAGTCCCTCTCCTGGCTAACTGGTCACTCATGTATGACAAGGAAGCATCACCTCTAGGAAGCAAAACAGGGAACTTCTTGCAAATACCAAAAGTGGGTTTTCAGGTCAACAGTATGTCACAAATGACTAACATTGGTATGTGTTGTGAAGAAAATTAGTAATTGTTTTTTATGGATTAGTAAGAGCTTTCTCAAATTGGGAACAGATATACACATTTTCTCTACTTCCTCAAATTCTTCTTATGCGGGGGGACATGTTTGCACTCTAAGTATTTTAAAGGCCATCATTTCAAAGAGGGCAGGGAGTTGTTCCAAAGCATGGGACTCACAATAATGAATATAAATTACAGGTGGAAAGGTACTGGCTGGATATTAGGATTTTTTTTTTTTACAGTAAGAGTAGTTCAGTTGTGGAGTCAGCTGTCTAGGGAGGTGGTAACCCCCCCCCCCCCACAAAACCCAACATTCTTTAAGCAACAAAAAACACAGAAAAATTGATATGGCTGGACAAACACTTGTCAGGTATGGTCTATACCAGGGGTGTCAAACTCTGGCTCTTTAGATGTTCATGGATTACAATTCCCATCAGCCCCTGCCAGCAGGGGCTGATGGGAATTGTAGTCCATGAACATCTGAAGCACCAGAGTTGGACATCCCTGCTCTAGGCTAATCCTGCATTAAACAGGGAGTTGGAATATATGGCCTGTATTATCCCTTCCAACGCTAGGATTCTATGAACAGTGTTAGTTTCCTTTCCATTCAGGGTATCTATAGATTTACAGATCTGTCACCTGATAACAGTTTAACAACATGCCAAGAGAGAAAATGAGAAGTTTTTTTAAAAAAAGACGAGAATCATTTAGGGGTGGCAACAGAACAGAAGATAGCTCAACCCAACTGTTTCCAACTCTTCCATGAAAGGGATGGACTCACATTCTGGTAGGGCCCCACAAGGAAGCGGTTATGAACATATCTTTCCACCAAGCTGGTCTTGCCTACGTATTCTTTGCCCAGCATCACAACTTTGGCATCCACACGCTGCCCACTCATTCTCCTGCCCTTGCAGCAAAGAGTTTCCCTCTAGAGGGATTCCAAGTCCTCCCTCTTGGAGAGTTATCTGGAGAGTAGTCTGCTCTGGAGAGTAATCTGGAGCAGACGATGGAAAGGTGCAGCTCAAGCGGAGAGGCTCATCTGCAGGAAACAGAAACAGAAATTAACTGTATTGGTACTATAGAGAGCAGCATAAAAACACCACCACTCTTCGCATGAAGAGTCATGGCAATCAAGAATTCTCACAGTTTATCAGAATACCCATGCACATTTTTGTGTAGGATTTGCCAAGGGAGGGAAAACTTAGTAAAGGAGTAACAAACATACATAGGAATGGAAAAAGAGAAAAACACATTTACTCCTGAGCAACACGAACTGCGTCTGGTGACCACCGGTGGGCTCTAATACAAAAGGGCTTCTGCCACAATAGACTGGCCAGTCTTTCAGATGCCATAAAACCAGACAACAGAACAACCGCACTGGAACAAATCCCAGCCAAGGCTACCTGTGGTATCTGTCACTGGGAAATCTCAAAAGAAACACCCTTGCTTTTCCTCGATTCCATTAACTCAAGTGATGTTGGCTCAAGCGCATCCTGATCTCCGGGGGAGACAGAATCTGGCATCGGTAGCGGGCTTGGGCAGCCTCCAGGAAGCCCCCGTAGTGGTCAGGTGGATCCCCAGGAAGTGACCGGCATCTCCCCGGAACAGAGCAGCCCACTCGGCGGCACTTACCTGGGCCTCATGGCGCTGAAGCGCAGAGCGGTGCGCGATGCAAGGGGAAACCTCAGCTGGGTCGGTCTCTGGACAGGCAAGCGCGGCCAGGCAGCTTCCCCGGGGAAGGGGGCGGCGCTTGGTGTCGGGACCGGAAGCGCGTGCCGGGGAGGTGCTCGCGGCCTGGAAGGGGCCGGGCAGAGGCGGCGGAAGAGCAGGGCTTCAGTGTCGGAAGTCGTTGCCTCGCCCGTGTCCCCGCATGGCGGCTTCTGGGCGCCGCCTGCCGCCGCGATCTGTAGGGCTGCCGGTGTGGCGGGTGAAGAGGGGTCCCTGCAGGCGAAGGGCTCGGGCCGCCTAGGCCGGCGCTCCCGGCGACGCACCCCCTCCTGCTTCTCCGTATCCCGCAGGCTCGGTGACGGCAGAGCTGATGGGGAAATACTTCCTGACCCTGAGCGTCCTCAAGGGGCCCTGGGACCAAGTCTTCGCCGCTTTCTGGCTGCGCTACCCCAACCCGTACAGGTAAGCGGGGAGGGGGAGCCAAGCAGGCCGTCCCACCGCCCGGGCGATGGTTCCTCTTTTTCCCGGGCGGCGGGGGTGGGGGGAGATTGTCTACACTGCTTCTTGGATATCCTTTCGGGAAGAGATTTGGGGAAGCAACCCAAAGCAAGTCTAGTAAAAAATAAGCCCCATTGTATTACTTGTTTCCAGGAAATATTTTTTTAAGATCGCAAAAGGCACGGGTGGGAGGGCTGCTAAGCCTCCTGGATTTCACAATTTGTAATTTCCTTTGGAAGTTTTTCAGGAGCGCGATTGTACGTCGACCTCTCTCTGTTTGTTTACTCCGAAATCAGCTCTACTTGATTCACCGGGGCTGACTGTGTGCCCAGGCTCGTCGCATTAATCTGTTGGGCTTATTTCTGCAAAGCCGAGCCGTGCTGGAGCAGCAATTAGGCAGGGCGCCCTCCAACCTTGCGTTGAGGAGGACCTTTCACCCACTGGACTGAGCACTGCATTTATGACTTGCTTGTTAGCACTGTGATTGCAGCCACCCCCACCCAAGCAATTTGAAATAAAAACGGAAAGGTTTTTTTAATGCATGCCAGCTCCAAAGCCAAAAAGGGCCAGCGTGTGAGGAAGTAAGGAAGTTATATCCTGGTGTGTGTGCAGAAAATAGGCCCAAATGTTGGTTTGATGGTAAGCAGGACAGAGCCCTTATTGTGCCTTGCTGACTCTGATATGAGGATAGTCTGATGAAGAAAAGGATTTTGTATCCTGCTTTTATGATAATTGGAAATTGCTTTCCATGAACGTGGTGCAGCGCCTCCCTGCTAGGTAATCCTAAAGCCCTGGAGAGAAGGCTGCGAGGGAACAAACACTAGGAGGGACCTCATCTTGCTTGTTACTTCCCACAGACTTATACCATATTATAAATATTGGTTTGTCTGAGCTGTGCAGTCTTCAGTAGGAGCCCTGAAGCTTACTGGCTGTATCCAGGCATTCGGTGTTAGGAGCTCTGGATCACCAGTTAAAATTTATGTCCCAAAGGCAGACTGTTAGTGAGAAGAGGGATCACCCTTAATGAAACTGTTCACAGTTAACCAGTGACTGAACACAATATGATAAAAGGCCAGGATTGACTCTGACAGTTGAAGATAACAAGTGACATAGACACCCTGCACAGAATTGTTCTGTGTGAGTAGCTCCTCCTTTCTAAGAATAATTTTGTCTCAAACTTTTACTACTGCATTTGGCGGTAGCCCTATTAATAGACTCTACCAAGCTGGGGGGGGGGGGGGGGGCTAGTATCTCACTCCATGGGTACAAAAGCACAGGCCAGTTAGAAAACACATTTTCCTTATTGCGATTTCCTTATCTGCCTCCATACTGACTGTGGCTTTCTCTGTTACTTGGGCTTTGACTAAATAAAGCTCATGCAGGACTGCTTAGAACATACTCCAATGCTTTTGTCTCCCCACCCCAGTAAACATGTCCTGACAGAAGATATCTTGTATCGGGAAGTGACAGAAGACCAGAAGCTGCTTTCCAGGCGGCTCCTAACCAAGACCAACAGAATGCCTCGCTGGGCAGAGCGCTTCTTTCCGGCCAATGTTGCCCACTCTGTCTACATCCTTGAAGATTCCATTGTGGACCCACAGAACCGAACTATGGCCACATTCACCTGGAACATCAACCATGCACGTATTATGGTATGTAGTAGTTTCTCTGCATGCAGTTAGGGCTATGTTCTAAAGTTCTGGAGCTGATGTTGGTTGTTGAGAGTGATGGTCATTTTGGTCTTCTATCTCCTGTGCAGGTGGTGGAAGAACACTGTGTTTACAGAGAGAACCCAGATAACAGTAGCTGGACAGAAGTCAAGCGGGAAGCTTGGGTATCATCCAGCCTGTTTGGTGTCTCACGTGCTGTCCAGGTGAGTGTACCATAGATCTGTATAGCTTTATATATTTCACATGTATGAAATGGTCTCATCCCTAGGATTCAAGCTGTGCAAATAAGTAGCCATGGGGAAACACTTAAACATACCTTTTTTACAGTCCAATCCAGATAGGGGGTATCTAAACCCACATGTATCCTCCCAGTTGGCATAAGTGGCACTTACACAAGCTGAAAGGGCAGAGAAGAGGGGTGGGTGAGCACCATGGAGCTCCATAGCACCTGACCCGCTTCTGGCTGCCCTTCCAGAGTTGCGTTGGCCTAACTTGTAGGCTGACACAAATGATGGCATTCCCAGAGGCAGAGCCAACGTTAGTCAGCTTTTACCCAGCTTTGGCCCTAGGAGCACCATTGGGAGGGAGGCGGACTTATGCCACCCTTTTGGGTGGTATAACTCCATTTTCCCCTATGGAGGCCTTTTGAGTGGCTGTGTGTGTGGGGGCTTTTTGTTTTTTTCTGCCTCCTTGTGCTGCTAGAAAGCCCTCTGGAAGCAGCATGGCAGCAGCACTGTTCTCGACCACTGCCTGGATCTGGATTCCTCTCTATGTCTCTGTTCATATTTGCTGGGTTCTTGTTTCAGGAGTTTGGCTTGGCCAGGTTCAAAAGCAACGTGACCAAGAGCACCAAAGGGTTTGAGTATATACTGGCTAAAATGCAAGGTAAGTATCTATTCACAAAATAAACTTTGTTGTTTTTGTTTAGCTAATCACAATCAGCAGCAGTTTCAGTAACGCAACAGAATACAACTTCAGGCCTTGGTACAAGTTTGTGGGTAAACTTTGCCACACTCTGCTTCTTTCCTAACCTGTACTTGTTGCACAGCAAAAGGCTAGTGGGAGCACAGAGGAGCCATGGTAAATATCTAAGAGGCATGTAAAACTCGTGTGTCGTGGAGGAAATGAGGCATTGGAACTGAAGGGAAAAATGGCATATGTCTGGCTTCTTTCTCTCGTATTTGCATAACTGAACACTTCTCCCAGAATTGCTTCATAGTCTCTTAATATTTTTCATGAATTGAGGGCTAAATAACTCTCCATGTTTTTCTCCCATGAAAATGAGGGCTAAATAACTTTCCTTGTTTAAAATCAGTCTTACCGCGATCTGGCATGAAATCCTTGCCATTAAGTTCCATATACCAATATTTTAAAATAGTGATTTTGCATGACATTTGTGCAAAAACTTTTTGTTGAGGCTTGAGTTCAGTGGCTAGAGTTTTGTGAGTGCTTGCTTGACTTTTTTGTTTGTTGTTTAAACCACAGGCGAAGCACCATCTAAAACCTTGGTGGAAACAGCAAAAGAAGCAACAGAGAAAGCCAAGGAGACTGCCTTGGCTGCTACAGAGAAGGCAAAGGACTTGGCGAGCAAAGCAGCTACTAAAAAGAAGCCGCAGCAACAATATGTATGAAAAAGCGGCTTTCCTGGAACAGGGACCGGAGTGCCATTGGCACAGGCACCATAGTAATACTGGGAAGCTCACCTATAAACTGTAGGTTTACAACCCTTGGGAAGTGGAGGTAGCCAGACTGTCTTCTAGATTTTATGTTTTTTAATTGATACTGTACAAATCTGACAATCATCTTCTTTCTCAAGGTGTAATTATCATTAAAAGAATAGACTTACAATTCAGTCCACTGCCAAGAACTATTCTGCTGGTAGGAACTGATCTTCAAAACTGTGATTAACTGGATAAGTCTTCCTGTTTACATTGACCTCCTTGGGGCGTCCAACGTGTATATCTGTAGCACAGACCAGTTCAGCAGGGTGGTGCCTGCTTGTTAGAAAAGCAGGCTGCCTGCTCCAAGAGCTTACTTGGGTGCTTTTGAACTGTTAGGTTTTCTTCCAGTGGCTCGGGTGCATATTATTAAAGAAATATTTACTAAAATGCTACTGAGTACATGTGAGCAGGGGGTACAAAGGGGAGGCAGCTGTACTGTAGAGAATCAGAGTACCTTCATCTGTAGTGGCCATCTCGAGCCAGGTTTCACCAGTTGCAGGCATCTTCTCACCCCATCATCCACCTGCAGCTGACTCCGTTATTTGGATTACATATATTGTGCCAAAATTACTACATATAGGGCTTTATAACCATGTCCTCATTTCATTCTCTCTCTCTCTTTTAGTAGGAGGAAAGGGCTGTTGCCTTCATAACATAGCCTCTAGGAGCAACAGTGGCTGACTCTGGCAAGGGCAATGTTGAGATACAGCATTAGTGTCTTTTGTCCAAGGACAGAAACAGCCCTCTTCCTCTTTTGCTGACAATCCTCTCTGTAGACAGGTTCTATTCATAGCAGTCTGAAGCACTGAGAGGTTGGAATCATCTGTCTTGCTGCAGAGCTACCCACTGAAGTGGAGTTTTGTTCATCATAACCAGAAGTTGCTGGTACTAGAGTAGCTGTGCTCTTGCCCAGTGTTGAAAGAGGCTACCACAGCATCTTCAATGATACCAAATTCCAGGGCCTCAACATCCACTTCTGCATCTTCTGCAGCAGGGAAAAACATCCATTATAGTTCTCCATTAGATCTATTATGTGGCTTATTACAGGGGCTTAGGGTAGTTTCCACTTTTCTAGGAACAAAATGGGCTAGATAGTTGTATATTAAAGGAACCATGTCCTATAGTAATTAGCCAGCCCTCTTAGTTTTTGCAGTGAGCAGCTAATGTTCTAACAATAGAAAATATCAGCCCCAGAAACTGCAGACTGGCACTGCAGCAGGGAAAGTCTGGTTGTCAGGTGGCACTCACCTTGGTCCGAGTCAGAGCGTTCAGAGGAGAGCTGAGAGGAGTCCAGGCTGTCAACGCGCAGCCTTTCTGTACCAGAATGGCCAATCAGCACCTGCAACCTCTGATGCAAGATCTTCTGCTCACACTGTAGCCTCTCCTTCAGTTGCTGAGCCTTCCGCTCCTGCTCTTCCAACTTCTGCACAAGGATGAATGAGGGTAGGAACCATATCACTCAATTATTCTGCTCCCTTAAAATGTAACTAGATTATGGTAGGTGATACTCCAGGGTAATTAAACTGCCTGGTAGGACCATCAGTGTTTTGACTGTGAGTTTCCTGGAAATATCACTGACCACTGAAAGAACATAAATCAAGCAAAAAGTTGCACCCTCTCCAAAAGTGCAAGAGCCACTTAGCTGCAATCAGATATGCCTCTCTGTTCCTTGGCCAAACTATTGTGGTGTTTGAGAGCTAGCGTGGCATAGTGGTTAAGAGCAGGTGGACGCTAATCTGGGTTTGATTCCCCACTCCTCAACATGAGCGGCGGACTCTTATCTGATAAACAAGATTTGTTTCCCCCTCCTGCATTCTTTCTGGGTGACCTTGGTCTAGTCACAGTTCTTTGGAATTGACTCAGCCTCACCTACCTCACAAGGTGTCTGTTTGTGGGGAAAGGAGGGGAAAGAGTTTGTAAGCCCCTTTGCGTCTCCTTACAGGAGAGAAAGGCGGGGTTCAGATATAAATCCAAACTCTCCTCACTTTCAAGCCATTCCCAACCTTGCTCAATGAATCTACTGGATCCTATCCAAACATCTGCTATGATTCAAGTATGAAACACAGGCTCTACTATGAGAACAGCAATTCACAAAGAACTGATAAAGCAGGGCTGGCTATGATTGCCACTGCCCTTGTATGTATAAGGAGTGATGCACGTAATTTACCTTAATGTGCAATCTGGCTTGGTGCAAGAGACTGAGGGTTGTAGACCGAGAATGCTCTGAGTTCAGGGGGACTTGCTGTTTCAGCTGCTCCAAACACTGCCTCAACTGGGCCCTCCTGCCGGGGAAAGAATGTAAGAAAGAAAGGGCTATGTTTCAGTTGGGGCTGTAACTAATTTCTAGGCCCTTTTGAGATGGCAACATATTTTCCAGAAGTTTCATCTAGTAAAAAAATTACAACCCCCCATGCTTCACTTTTTTACTAACAAATACTCATTTGTGCAAAATGCAGAAACTGAACCAGATTTTATAGTCCACCTCTTCTGTGTTTGCCTTGCTAGCCACAAGTAAAAGGATATGGGCAGATGGCTAAAGCTACAGAGGTATAAAAACCCAACACAGAACATGTAGCTGTAGGGAACGTGTTTCTTTCTTCTCCATTGTCTTTTCTGCAAAATACTTTCTTGTCTGAGCCTTTATCCCCCATGGATATTCTTGCAACTAGACAACTCCAAAAAAGGTGTTTGAAAGCCCTGCCGTAAGAATCTAGAGCTGGAGATTAAGGACTAAATTGGATGGTCAGCAATTAACTTTGGTCCAGCTGGAGACTTTCTGTGGGCAGTTACTTGAATCAAACCACCAGGATGTTGCAAGAAATGATATATACAGAGATTGGCAGTTAAACAAGACTGATCAACCAAGAATGGCAAATGTTTAGAGTGACACCTTTATCTGAAGAGGTACCAAGAACACAAAGCTGTCACTTGTGGCCTTGATTTGTCACTGCATTGCTATGGCACTGTCCCACTCAGCTGCAAAATGCTTTTGCTAGTACATTAATTCCTTCCCACTCTTCGAACACAGCATAACCATAAAGCTGCTAAATTTAGTGCTATTCATTTCCATTTCTTGCATAAGCAGAAAGGGGGATGAGAAATAAATTATCTTTGTCCTCATTCTTTCTCATATAAAAGTTTACCTGTGCTTCTCCAGTTCATTGTGCATAGACCTAAAAGCAAAAAGAGAAGGAAAAGAAGGTTGGGAACTATGTTTAAATTTCCAGAAAGGGACAGCTGCACTTCTGACTGGCAAAGTCCACATCCAGTCCTGCTGTTACCTCAGCTTTCCCTATCAGAACTGTGTGGGGATAGGTGGATACTTGCCTCATCAGGAGCAGTTCAAGGAGAACCCAATTGACCAGAACAGTACCAATTCTTCCTTGCTCCACCTCGAGCATCACAAAACCTCACAATGGCCACCACATCCAAGAACTCAGGGACAGTCAGTAAGGCTATGCTGATAGGACATGATGGAGCACAAGGTCCTGCAGAACTACATGTGTATCAGTGAGAACAAAAGGGCCAGGCTTCACAGAGAAAAGGCTCTTGGTTGCATGTTCTCCCAAAGGCATTTGGTGGACCACTGCAAGTAGCAGAGTGCTGGACTAGATGGACTCTGGTCTGATCCAGCAGGCTTGTTCTTATGTTCACAGCTGACTTCCTTATATCAGGAATAAGAAAGCAGTCTCTGCATACAGAAAAATGCCATAACTGGTTTCAGAGATGAACTAGCAAACAGGAACAGTCACAACTCCTATCCTAGATGTTCTCGCGCCATACACAATCTTACAGAAGATTTATAAATTCCTTGAGAGCTTCAAAGCATTAGGCATTGAAATACAAGGCCAAGGTAGTGGACTATGTGCTATTCTTCAAAGGAAAACGAAACAGCAATTCTAGAAATTAAGTCCAAATCCTTACAAATGCAAAAGTGCAGCAGAAAGGTGGGCCTATGCTGAAGCTTGCATATATCAGTGATCCAGATTTGATCTTTATTTACAGGAGTGGGGGGCAGAGTAACCCCATCATCATTATATGACACACAAATATATTTTTGTCATTTCTTTCATTTTCTGAGTCTTTGCCAGTGATTCTTGCCAGCTGGACAGAAGTCAGACTCCACCTTGTTTTGGTTACATATTTTCCTGCCAGACAAGCATCACCTGCTATGTTCTCATTAGGTGTGTATGTCCACATTTCTGTTGCAGCAGATTTATGGCAACCCATAACAAAAAACTAATGGAGGTGGTTTCCATTACCATCCTCTGCATAGAAACCTTGAAATTCCTTGGTGGTGTCCTATCCAAGTACTAGCCAGGGCAAACCAAACTTAGATTCCACAATCTGAGAAGACTGGGCTAGCCTGGACCATCCAGGCTAGAGCGTGTTCTACATTTGGCCTTCAGTGTATCTCTCCCTTATCTTCATTACGGTGGCAAAACTCAAGTATCTACAAAGTCGGAAGCTTTCCCTCACCAGTTCCCTGCAGAAACTAGCCTCCCTTTATGATGGTCAACAAAAGAGAAAAATGCCAACCTCAAAGCTCAGAGAAGAGCTCTTACCTGACATTTTTCAAGGCCTTTCGAGGCTTCACCCTCTTTTGGGACTGTTTTGGGCATTCTCCACAATAAGGAGCAGGAGAGGCATAGCCATGTTCTGTTTCTAAAGGACAAAATAACAAGCTGTACACCAATTTATTCTTCCATCGCACCCCCATTCTTTTGTTCGTTCCCCCACAAATTTACACACACACGATTCAACTGTCAGTCATCACGCAGTGGAGGCAAAGCAAAAGCCTCACCACGCCAAGAAACCGCATTTCCCATTTTCAGCCATACCGACCCACTCCTGCCGCCTCTCTCCAGCCAGGTACCTCTCTCCCTACGGTCCAAGAATTCAGCCGCCTTCAGCAGCACCTGAATGTTGCCAGCGATGAGCTCCATGACAACCAGGGACCGGGACCGAGCACGGGGTTCGCTACAGCACGACCCAGCCACCGCCCGTAGCAGCCAACCCGGGGACGAGCCCGCCCATTCGAACGCTCGGGGATTCACGCCCCGCCCTTTCGAACCGGCCCGGCAGCGGCCGCGGCAGAGCTGGTCGCCTCGTAGTTTTCACATAAGCCTTCATCCGGGGGCGGTCTTTTGACACCCGCGAACTTTGGCCCCAGTTTACACGTCGCTCCTACTGCTCTGTAGTTCGCCGCACTGTTTTGAATCTCAACCTTCCATGGGCGGGACTAGGGGAACCGGCGCTACTATTGGCCAAAGGATAAGACAAGGCTCCCTGACGTCATTTCACTTTCAAAACAAATTCAAGCGGGAAAAACTGAGCTTTCAAATTTGAATTGGAGGCAGGTCCAGCTCTGTCTAATTGGACTGTATTGGTTCGAGAGGGTTGGTTGGTTTTTTTTGGACCGTGTCATTTGAAACCCCCACGCAGCCCTGCATTTATGCTCTCGCTGGAGGTCCAGCTTCTGTACTGCATTAAGGAACTCGGATTCGTTGCTTCGCCTTCAGGCGGTAGAATCTCTACTCCGCATAGGACCATACCTAGAAAGCGGGTGGTGAGAAAACACTCCTCTTGTTGTCGCTCCGATAAACGTGATCTTGAGAATATAATTTGCTGCCTATATTATGGTAAACGGATAACCATGCCAATTCCTAACAAGGAAAGTGGGTAACTGAGGAACGCAAATACAGCTTCGGTGCTGTAATGAGAAAAATAATTCTCAAAAATGAGGTGACCTTAAATGAAATAAAAGTATAAGGCAAAGTACATCAGACTGCCTACTACAGATTAAGTGGGCAGAAGTAACGGAAGGTTTAAAGCTATATTGTCCCTAAAAAAGAGTGATGGACTAGGTCTAGGATCTGGGGGACCCAGGTTCAAATACCCCCTGGAAATTTGGTGCAGGATGGATGACTTTGTGCCAGTCACATATTCTCAGCTTATTGTTGTTAGGTTAAAATAGAGGACAGAAGAACACAGTAAGCTGCTTTGGACCCCCAGTGGGGAGAAAGGTACAGTAAATGAGAGAAATCGATTAGAATTCCATACTCCGACAATTTGCAATTATAATAGTATTAGATGCAACTATTTGCTGTTTAAAAAGAGATTTTCACTGGGGGGGATGATCTCAAAAGGCCACTAAATGTTTAGTAAGGTTAATATGTATTTTGTTTATAACTTTTTTAATTCAAAGGAATTTATTTAGTACGTATGATTTATCTAGAAATGTCCAGCCTTCAAATGAAAACTGCTTCCCCTCTTCACGTGTTGATTCCTTTGGTATGTTTTTTGGCAATGATTCTGATTCATACTAGAGATAATCTTGTCATCAGTTTAATTCTCTCTTTTATGGGGTCTGGTATTCCACCGAGAGCCAGCCTGGTGTAGTGATTAAAATGTTGGACTAGAATCTGGGAGACCCACGTTCGAATCCCCACTCTGCCGTGGAAGCTTACTGGTGACCTAGTGCTAGTCACACAACTCAGCCTCAACTCTGGCAAGTACTATTTGGATGGGACACTTCCAAATAATACCAGGGGTGTGGCATGGAGGCAGGCAATTGCAAACCACCTCTGATCATCTCTTGTCCTGAAAACCCCATGTGGTCACCATAAATCAACTTCACAGCAAAAACAAACAAACCAGTATTCCACAATCTGTTTCTCCAAGTAACAATAGCAGTAGCTGTGAAAAGTACTGTCAAGTTTTTTTTTTTAATCCAATTTTCTTTGTGTGCTGGGCATGACCCAACATCTTAGTATCTCTGGTTTCATAGATCTCTCTGTTAGATAAAGCAGTTTGCACTCTGATTTACTCTCTCACCCAGCTTAATGAGTTCTGGTGAACAAAAATGCGTACCCACAGTTTGTGTTTTCACTTGTTCCTTATAAAAGGTATTATGTGGCCTTTGAATTTGTCTTTGAACTAATGCAACTACCTGCAGTCTCTCTGTTTCTGGGATTTAAGGCTGCCTAACCTGTGTAAAAGGCATGAAGTAGGACAAGTTAGATTGTTTTCAGGGGTGGTGGGGTGAAACCTGAGGGAAGCAGGGGAGAAAAGAGGTGCTACAAACACTTCCCAAACAACAAAGCCCAGCTAACCTGAAACAAAAAGACAGTTCTTTGTACAATGCAGAAGAAAGAAGACTAACCTAATTCCTACTCCCTAATTGTTGGATTAATTCTTGCACCACAAAGGACGTTGGACAGATGCTGACCATTTTTTGGGGAGAATGTTAAGTGAAATAAAGGCTAAAAGAAATTAAATGGAAGGACTAATTGAGAAATTAATTTATACCAGGTCCAGATGGCATAAACCTGATAATTTTAAAAGAACGAAAATGTGGAAAATTCTGATCTAATGAAAACATTCTGTCTTTTCCTCCAGATGACTGGAGATTAGCCAGTGCATCATAGAATTTTAAAGATAGATGGATAGGGGGTGGCTGGAGATCTTCTGGAATTACAACTGGTCTCCAGGTAATGGAGATCAGTTCATCAGAGAGAAAAATGCCACTTTGGAAGGTGGACTCTATGACACCATACCCCAGTGAGTATACCACCCCAAACCCTACCCTTCCTCTGGCTCCACCCCCAAAACTCCAGGAATTTTCCAACCTGGAGCTGGCAACCATATAGATTGGGGGGCAGAGAGAGGGAGAAAAGAACAAGAAATTACAGGCCACCAGCTGAATCTGGCCTTTGACCTTACTGTTTTTAAATGTTTAATCTTCATAACATCATGGGTCTACCTGTTGAGGACCTGCCTCATGCATCTGACAAAGCAGATTCTGGGCCACTAAAACATATGGTATAGTAAATCTTCGTTAGTCTTTAAGACATCTGTGCATTTTTGTTGCAACCAACTAGCATAGCTTGCCCTCCAAAACGTTATTGTTCAACAAGGCAGGTGCAAACTCAACAACTTCTCCTTTAGGATCTGATGAGACTGAAAACGGGTGGCAGGATAGGTAATTGCAGTTTTGGGGCATATCTTGTTTTAAGACAAAAGGGTTTTTAAATTACAGTGGAGACAGATTACCATTTTAGCAGATGTAGAAATGATCACACGTTTGCTTGATCATCTGTTTTACTATGAACATCCATTTTTCTGTCGCTTTCTTCATGCATTGAGGCATATGGGAGGTTCTGATCAATAAAAAGGTCTCCTTTCATTTCCTGCATGGCTGAACTATCACCTGTGTGAGCAACCCATAGCCAATGACATTAAGATGGGGAAGGTATTCCCTAATCCATATTTTTCATAATTAAAATAGTCCTCAAAAAAGACTTTGTATTTACTTACAGCATTTACTCAAATGAAAGGCTAGATTTTTCACTGGTATTCCATCAAAACCAGTGTTTTAATGGGCTAAGGTAGCATTGCTCTGCTCAGCTAAATGCAAAGCCTTTTTCTAGCTGCACAAGGAGCCAAATGTCTCCTTGTAGCTGAGGAAGACCCCACACACCTCATTGAGCAGAGTGATCGGATGTAGATACTTCCTAAATAAAACCTGCCTTCATGGCTATAATCATAAAAATACCTAGTTCAGTTTTAAACCCTCCTTACACAGCCTCAGAGAGAACCCAGCAAATTTCCTTCATATTTTTGCTATTTTTATAAAATGATATACAATACATTGCTTATTTTTAGATAACTCATGACCCCAGATAGAGTGTCCTTTGCAACCTGCAGCCTTGGCAGGTTTCACAGGCTTGTGCCGGTTGGAATCAGCACTCCAGAGGCGCTGCTTCTTCGTTTTTCTTTCTGCTTTATCCTGTCCCTTTTCTGTTGCCACATAGTTCCCCCCCCCCCCTAAAAAGTAACTAATCTCAAACAGAAGCAAAGGCAGGCAGAAGCTATTGGTCAGATCAGCGTTCTCTTGAGATAGCAGGTAAGTACCCTAATTTATATTTAGAATTAAAGCTGCGCTAGTTACAGATATCAGGCATAAAACAAGCATAAAAGCTTAACCAGGTGGATGTGGGACATGTGGTGATTTGCCTATCCCTGGCTCCGACGCTGTAATGGAAGCTTGTGAATTTTTGTGCTGCATGGCAAACTTGCAAATTATATTTCTCATAGCATCCTTGTCTTAAAAAAAAATAACCTGGTTTTAAAAAGGCCCGACCTCCCAGTTTCCCTACAATATTTGCTAAAATGATTGTGTCTGTGGATATTCGGTTTCAGTGTCGGGTTTTAGTATTAAGTTTCATATTGTATTACTGGAACTGCTTAATGTTTTAATATGTGTAAGCTGCCCTGAGTCCAGCTTTGGCCAGGAAAATCATGGTATAAATATAATGTTAAAAATAAAATGTATATTTTAAAACTGAAGTTATTACCCTCTTAGGAACAGTTTTGTTTGCAAGTTGAAGCTTAATAGATTAAAAGTAATTGCTGTCTGTTCACACTAGTGGTCTTCATTCACTCAGTATATTGTTATCACATTCTACATTTAAGATGGACACAAAAGCAAAGGGACCCATGCCTGTCCACCACACACTATAACTATGTAATGCTCCAGACAATACTTTAGGAGAGCAAGAGTGTGTGAAAAGGACATGGGGTGCCTTCCCCACACATTTCCTATGCCAGCATGGATCAGGGAAACCCAGATTAAAATCCCCACTCTGCCTTGGAAGCTTGCTAGGTGACCTTGGGCCAATGATAACTCATAGAGTTGTAAGAAACAAAATGTTGAAGGGACGAATGTTTTAAGCTACATTGGATCCCCACTGGAATCAAAACTGGGATATAAATTAAGAAAATACAAAGTGTAAAAACATCCTGTTATTGTTTCCAATTAGGTCCCTATCCCGCACAAAATTTATTATTGTTGAGGTAAAATAACAGATTAGGCCTCAAGGATAGGGAGTTACCCCCTTTTTAGGAAATCACAGCCATCTTTACAGAGAACATGGGAAGTCTATCCATTACGTACACACCTTGTCACGATTTTTCTTGCTTATTAACATTAATAGGTTATTGTGCCATCAGAAGGATTAAACCAAGCATCAGTACTGGAAAAGAAACAGACATGGAAATATAATCCGGAGTATACCACAACCTCCAATATGTCTGACATGAAAATGGGGCACTATAGTATATTCAATGCTGGAGTTCTCACTAAACATCGCTGTGGGGCAAACTCGACTCCCTCATCACACATACATTGTTGAAAGCAATTCTGAACTCATCTGTTCACAACATTAATTTACTCTGCAATAGCTTCTTTCTGCACAAACTGCTGGAATTAACCAGAAGAGTTTCCTTTTTAAAAAAACCCACTTAATGGTTAATGTTCAGTAGATCTGGTTGTACTTATTATAGAATAACTGCAACTCAAATTTGCATCAGGAGAGATGTGTTGGGTATAGCGGAAGTGTGAAATGGCAGTCAAGAACGAGCTTTTCCATGCCCAGCAAGTCTAGTCACAAAATATGAACACAAATCAGTGGGTATTCTTTTGCCTAAAGATGTACTAAAAGAACATAGTTATCATACAAACTGTATGTGTGTAAAGTACTAGTGTTTTAATATTTGTGCATCAACATTTCCATGTTTTTACACTATGCATGAGGTATGTATCCATTACCACCAGCACCTCAATTCTACTGGGTTTTCAAGCACCTCTGGTGTTCATCACTAGGTCTCTCATTCAACTCTAGCACATACTAACAAGATGTTTGAAAATTGTCCAAAAAAATGAAGGCTTTGGGACCAGTATTTACATAGAGCATCCTAAGACGAATTGAGAATTGCATAGTTGCAGCATGGCTGGTAAACTTCATGGGGGGAGGGGGGTGTTGTGTGTTAAGCACATGCTCCTCCTTCACACAGCAGACCTATACCTTTTTGTTTTATGAACATACAGAAAAAGATGTTTTTGGGCACACCACTTTCCTTCCTTCCAGTGCACAGACATCTCTAACCCAATGTAATTAAATTGATAGCTGAATTACCTGGGGTTTTTAGACAGCAAAGTGCCCCTGAATATTTACGTAAAGTACATTTCCCTTCTCACAGTTGAGCAAGCAGAACTGTACCCTGTACAGCAGAAACTCAAGCGAAGGAGTTGAAGGCCAAGATAAAGCACAAAAACGAAACACAAATGGTGCATTTTGCAGTGTGTTGTTTGTCAAATAAAGGAGTTTTGCTTTCTACTTAAAAAAAACAAAAACCTACCGCTTCAGAACTACATGAAACTCCCATTAGAACTACAGGAATTTGATTTAAAACTGCTTATTACAACAGAACTGCTTGTTAGGAAACCTCCAGAGGTATTATAAAGTAGGGACTGGCCCTGAGAAGTTATAATAGTGGAAGGATTTGATGGGATATGGCTGACGGAGAAACGAAGAAGCAGCCTGCTTAAATGTTGGCCTATATATCATAGGAATCAAGCTGATTCAGTAATGTAGCAGCATCATTCACAATGAGCTGCAGCAGTCAGCGCAGGTACCATTTGCTCAAGGATAGACACCTTTGGTTGCACCTCCTCCCTCAGTTACCAGGGCACTCACAATTCCTTTGCTCCCATCACTATGTTCTAAAGTCACAGGAGTGGGTTTAAGGAACAAGAGCATGGAACCGGTGTGAGGCTGACAGAAGCTGGACGCCTCATTATCATTGCCTACTGAACTTGGAGGGCTTGCATGTCAGCACCTGTGCCTGCATGACAGACGGGATATGAGCAAGTCAGATTCCATGCTTGTTTCAATCCACAGCTCCCTGTACCAAACGACATGCAATGAAACAAGCCTCAGCAGGCATAATCGGGAGTGGGGCAGAGAAAGGAGAAAGAAAACTAATACACACCAACAACTTCTGAAAGTTTGTATTTGCATTTTCTTGTGGGGAAAAGGAAGTACATCAGCAGATTCTGTCTGTCAACACCCAACACAGCAATCCCACAGGCAAATCCAGCTACTGCCAGCACATCTGCTGTGAACCCAGAGAAGGCAAATTGGCAAGAGCAACAGACAGCATTTATTCAAGTATTCAGGAGAGTTACCAGCTCATGCTGGTTTCAAAGAAAGGAGCTATAAGTCTCAGAGGGCTCCAAAGCATTTCCCACACACTAGCGTGGCAAGAGAAGTTTATAAAAAGTCCAGGCAAGGTTTATTTGCAGCCTTTTTCTGAACAACCCTCCCTTAGCCCTTTATACATGTCAGAAGCTGGTGGGGAAAATGTCATGGCTGTCTTCCACATGCTTTGTGATAGAGTCAAGATCCTGCTTTCGGTTCCAGCGAAAGGGACCATGAAGCCCGTATTGCACTTCAGTCCACATCTGGCAATGCACCTTTATAGGCTTCTCAAAAACAAACCTGTAGGATAAAGCTAGGCTTTGACTCCACTGCCCCACCACCCCTTCCTAAATGCAGGAATCCTGGAAGCCAAGCTACCAGCACCAGGCAATCCTTACATGGATTACAGTCTACTCCATCCAAAAAAGTAATGACGGAGAGGAAAGCGGCCGTTAATGCCGATCAGAGGAGTTTGCCCATTTACAGTGAATTCTAGCTCAGGTAAAATGGGTCACAAATGTTCTTCAAAAGTTAATACAAAGATCACTTGCTATGAAATTCCTCTTCTGTTCCATCCCCCACTATGAAAAGCCCTTTGGCGTGCTCACAAGAGCTTCTAATAAGACACAAGTGGTTGCTTCCACAGTTCTTTGCAGGTAGTATAAGGTGTGGCTGCCTTCTAGTCTTTGGTGTTTCTGGAGGCACACAAGGTATGGGATGAAACTCCAGTCCATAGGCTGATGCTCACAAGCAGTTGGCATCTTTGTGGGTAGAAGGCAAGTGGGTGGTGTAGCAATGAGTGCAGATGCGGACTGGCTTCAGCTGCCTGAAGTGAGGCAGAGGCGCCAAGTGTGATGAACAGCGAGAGCAGAAGATCTGAAGGAAAACAAGCAAGGGTCAAATAAGATCATCCAGTTCTGCAAGCCCCACTTATTTACTTATTGAATTAATACCCCAATTTCCCCCCTAGTTATGACCCAAAGTGGCTTACAACATTCTCTCCTTCTATATATTATCATCAAAACAAAGCTGTAAGTTGAGTAAGACTGACAGTGGTCCGAGGTCACCCAACAGGCCTCTGTGGTAGAGTGGGAATTCAAGCCCAGGTTTCCCAGACTGACACTCTAGTCTGACACTCTAGTCCCTACACCCTGCTGGCTCTTCCTGTGCTAGGAGGAGGGGGAGGCAAACATGCAGTCCTAAGAAAGCATGCATCTGTGTGTCAAGGCTCATATCACAAATGATCAATAGCCAATATCAATCTCATGCCAATATGGCCTGGCATAACCAGCCAGATTAACTGAAAGTCCTTTATTTGCACCAGAGGAGTAGAGGGGGGAAATGGTGCCTGGGCCCCGCCCCCTACCCACTTACCTTAGTTCAGCCAGTTGCAAAGAGCAGCTGGCTGAACAGCTTCTGCTGAGACTGGTGGGGTGTGGGGGGTGCCCCCCCCCCACGGCACCCTGCCCATCTACCTTAGTTCAGCCAGCTGCAAAGAGCAGCTGGCTGAAAAAGAGCAGTCGACTGCTCTTTGCAGCCAGATGAAAAGCTTCTACTGGGCCTGGCAGGGAAGGGGGTGGACAATTTTCTGCCCGCCACGTTGACTCACTGGGGGCACCCGGGGCGTATGTCTGCAGATGTCCCCATTACAGCTACACCACTGCTTTGCACCCATAACGTTGCTCAGAATGCCTCTTTTGTTCCATTCCCCCTTCAGAACTGCTTGCCAATTCAGCCAGCACCACCTGCAACTGCCTTCCAGATTGTCCCATCTGGCTGTGACACATTTCAGTATTTCAGCAAAAAGGACCACTAAGGGATTCATTCACGGAATCATGCAACTGAGAGGAGTCTTTCCAAAAGAATGATCTAATCCAACCATGGCCCCCAATGTTGGCTTATTCTACACATAAAAACATTCACATCTACTGACTGCTTAACCTCGTTTTTTTCCTTCTCCCAGAATCAAGCTATTTGCAGGTTTCTGGGCAGTAACCAATCTCTTACCTTCCCACAACTCCGGCAGTGGTGTCGTCGACGAAGAAAAGTAAAAGGCACATGGCAAGCCATACAATGGCTACAAGTGCTGTCTGGCACCCACTCTGGGGGTTCCAACGTATCTGGAAAAGGGTCAGAAGGAAAGTTGGTGATGTGGCTGTACTTCTTTTGAAGACAGAAAGAGCTATAAGTCTCCCCAACCTATTGAGAGTAAATATTTGAGGCCCATATATCTTATTCCCCACAACCAGTCCTCTTCTTCATACTATCTATTGCCCTTCTTTTGCTCCTTCTCATACCCCCCATAGTATCCAGTGGTGGCGAACCTTTGGCACTCCAGATGTTATGGACTACAATTCCCATCAGCCCCTGCCAACATGGCCAATTCCAGATGTTATGGAATTGTAGTCCATAACATCTGGAGTGCCAAAGGTTCGCCACCATGGATCTAGCCTTTTCATGCTTTATACCCTCCCTACAACCTTTACGTCTCCCACTTTGCTCCATTTTTCTTTCCTCCTCCCCTCAGCTGTAGTTTAATTCCCACCTCTTTCTTTGTTGTCTTTCCTACCCCCCACTCCTACTTTCCCATTATCCAGCTCATCTCAGGTTTTAAAATTAAATTCATCAGCTCTTATGGATTAGCCAGGCAAGCACAGACAACACTAATGATGGTGTCAGTGATTACCTAGGTAATGCACCATGGCTGCTGAGATATCATGAGGTAATTTTGCAAGATGTTGGCATTTTAAAAATTAACATTTTCTTTTAATTCCTCCCTCTTTTTAAAATTAATTTTGTTCCTGCAAACATGGGGTCTCCTGGTTCCCCAATCTATATCTGCTCCCACTCTATAGATTTTTTGATCGATACACTGGGGATGGGTCCAAAATTAAGTCATAAATATAGTAACCTGAGATGTATCAGTTAACAGTGAAATAAACTGGTGCAGTTGGAGTTTAAAAGCCAGGGTCCTTTTGAGCCGGCTACAGTTTAGAGTTGCAAACCCTCAAATGGGAAAACCCACTGCAAGGCAAACAGTAACCTGCTAGCAGAACCTCTGGCTGACTGCAAGTCTAAGATCAAAACGAAAATACTAGCCAAGCCAAGATCCACCCTTCCTGCCCTGGGTGTGCCTAACAGACCCCTGAAAAGCTAGGCTGAACTGTTTTTGGAGGTCAGGCAAGGAGACCAAAGTTCAGGCCATACCCCGGGAAAGCAAACATGATGAAGCAGAACGCTGTAGTGTCAAGCGTTTGGCTCTCACCTTGTCTTCCAGGGCCTTGTCTACTACTGGAACAGAGAACACAGTCTGTCAAGCGAGGAACTGTGGGCGCCACACAGACTCCCACCTCTGAAAACGGGAAATTAAAAGCGTTAGCATGCAGGCAGCTTATGTTTGCCCATGCAAAGTGCCAGAGCCCAGATACAACTGGTACAAGTGGCATCTGCAGGATGTTTCCTATCCAAATATGCAGCCGTTGTCTGCTAAATTGAGACATCTGAGGAAGAATACATCCTCCTGGCACTGGGAAGCCACCAGGCTAGGCCAGCAGCTCCAAGTGTCAATTATTTGTTACAAAGTGATTCCTCCCCACCACCCAGAAAGCACTTCATGTTCCACACTTCAACATGCACTCCACTGCCCTCTGATGGGCATCACTGCTAAGCACATCTGAAAGAAGCAAGACTGCTGAGTACTGCAATTACCAACGAGCAAGACTTTTAATGATACACTTGTTCCGAGCCTAATAAAGCTGAGACTCTGCAAATCTCTCTCAGGGGTTTCACCATGTTGTGCCAATAAGCACTCAAGGGGGAAGGACAGAACTGAGCTTCTCATCATACTTTTGTTCTACTGATGCGGCTATTGCTCCACATGTCAGTACACATTCAAATGTCCATCACCAGTGCTGGAATTCGAGTGTGACAGGTTCATTCAAGTTTACAGCTCAATGAAACAAACTTTGCCCCTAACATCATTGGTTGGAATTTATGGGAGAGCAGCATGGCACACCTGCACTGTACCAACTACCTGCCTTACATTCTGGCCTGAGTGCCAAGAACCAAGCAAGCTATCATGCACAAATCAAAGAGTCACTCACTGCCAGTGTCAGTCACTTCCCGCTCCTCTGTCCGGGATGTCGCAATTGCAAATACAGTTTTCAGGATGGCACGCAGGTCACTGGCAAAGTTGGTCTGGAGCTGATCTGCCACTCCTGTCCATATACGGTACAACAGTCAGAATGCAGAAAAGGCAGGTTCTGGACATCCACACACCCCTTTTGCCACCACTGTGCCCATTCTTCCCACCTGATTAATCCACCAGCGGGTTGCTATCTTCACTGATGTCTCCTCCTGCAGAGGCATCTGGCCTGCAGGACTGAGGTATAAGCTACGCTATTTCTCACCCTGTGCGCTAATCTTTCAGTAGGGCTAAGGTAGTGATGTGGTTGAGAGATTAAATCTGCAAAACAGGAAGTCCTCGGTTCAAATCCAGCCTCACTCCCTTTTCTGCATTAGGAGGTAATGCTGAACTGCCTCCCAGGGTTGAGCAAAGATTACTAAGGTAACATATATTAAATGCTTTGAACACCTGAAATGCATTATGCAAATGCAAAATATCATAAGCCTCCCTATTACTTTTGCAATCAAATATATTACTAAATAATCCCTCTGGGATGAGAGACACGCTTGGTACAGGTTGCTTTTCGCTTATTAGGTTTGGAACCTGGGACCTCCGTACCTGCGGGACCGTCTTACCCCATATGTCCCGAATTGGTCTCTGCGCTCGGCAGAGGCCAATTTACTGGTGATCCCTGGCCCCTCAATGATGCGGCTAGCCTCCACCTGGGCCAGAGCCTTTACAGCTCTGGCCCCGCCCTGGTGGAACGCTCTCCCTCCAGCTGTTAGGGCCCTGCAGGATCTTAGCGAGTTCCGCAGGGCCTGTAAGACTAAGCTGTTCCGCCGGGCCTTTGGGGAGGCCGGCCGCTGATGGCCCCCTGTAACACCTGTAACATCAGTGGATCCTGCCGCTCCCCCTCCTTCTGGTCTTTTTAGGGGATTGTCAGTAGGCGCCATCTATTATGTTGATTTTAGTATGCTGCGTTTTAATGGGGTGGGGCTATTTTATTTATATAGAGCCAATTTAATTAATATGTATTGGATTTGTTTTTGGTTTATGCACTTTATTTTGTTTTGTTATTCACCGCCCTGAGCCCTCTGGGGAAGGGTGGTATATAAGTTTAATTAATAAATAAATAAATAAATAAATAAATAAATAAATAAATAAATAAATAAATAAATAAATAAATAAATAAATAAATAAATAAATAAAATAATGCTCCAATTTTTCTTTTAGGAAACCACTATGAGAGATAATATGTTACAATGCTTACTACACCCCCATCACATACGCTGATAGCTGCCATTTTCTGACCTCCAGAGGATGGTAGTGAGGCAGACACAAGGCATGCCTGGTTCTAACTTACCACATTAGCCTCATCCCCCCCCCCCCCAGGGTACAATAACTATACTCAAGTGTTCATCATACAAACAGTTGTACCACGTGAAAGCCAATTTCATTTTAAGGAGAACTCAAAATACTCTCATCTTGCCACTGTCCCCTTCCAAGATCTTTTCCCCAAACAGACACACTCTCTAGATCTACCTCTCACTGCTTGGGACATGTTTTGTGGTGATTCCAAGTCCCACCTGGTTTCGGAAGGTGCTACTGGGGGACTGTTGGTCAGTCCCTTGTCCTCTTGTCCCCTATGCTTTTCAGCATCTACATGAAACCTCTGGATAAGGTCATCCAGACACTTGGGCTGGGCTGTCACCAACAGGCAGATGACACTACGGCTTTTTGTGCTTCCAGCTGATCCCACAGAGGTTGTAAAAACCCTGAATTTATGGTTGGATGCAATATTGCAGTGGATGTAGGCTAATAAACTAAAATTTAATCCCAACATGATGGCAGTACTACTAGAGGGTACAAGATCTGACCTGGGACTTAAAGTGGCACTCATTCACCACAGTGGTGCATGCCCTGGTTACATCTAGATTAGATCACTGCAATGCATTCTACATGGTGAACATTTAAAAAAGGCTTCAACTGGGGCAGAATGCTGTAGCCAGGATGTTGACTGAAGTGGGTCACTTCACTCCAGTCTTGACCTATCTATACTGGCTCCCGATCTGTTTCAGGGCACATCAAAGTGCTTGTGTTGACCTTTAAAGGTCTATATTGGCTTCGGATCAACATCCTTGAAGGACCATCTACTCCCTTATGAACCTGCCCAACTACTACAGGCATCTTCCGAGGCCTTGCTTTACGGGTTCCTGCCTTCTGAGATTAGGCAGGTGGCATCCCAGATAAGCACCTTCTTGATCATGGCACCAAAGCTCTGGAACTCCCTTCACCAGGGAGACTAGCCTCTCCTTTCCATTACCATCTTCCCCTAGCAGATGAAGTTTATTTTTTGTTTCATCTGGTGTTCCCTCATGATCCATTCTTCCAGCCCTATGTTTTAATTTTTTGTATGTGTAGTTTAGATTTGGTTTTAGATTGTTTTCATTTTGTATGTTTTTAATCTGATAACTGCCTTGGTGGCCCTAAAGAGGGCAGAAGGGCAGGGTGCAGATTTTCTAAATAAATGTTTCTATCACAGGTAGAATCTGACCTTTGCCAATTCAAACCAGAAGATCGTATACTTCTTTAAGTACTCTATTATCCCAAAACTCTTTGTACCACCAACCACATATCCAATACTAATTTTCCCCATTGTGGTGAAAGATGTGGAATACCCAAGAAACTTGAAGAACTGGTTGTTGTGGGTTTTCTGGGCTGTGTGGCCATGGTCTGGTAGATCTTGTTCCTAACATTTCGCCTGCATCTGTGGCTGGCATCTTCAGAGGCGTATCATAGAGGGAAGTCTGTTACACACTGTGTCTAGCGAAACGTTAGGAACAAGATCTACCAGACCACGGCCACACAGCCCAGAAAACCCACCACAACCAGTTGAATCAGGCTGTGAAAGCCTTCGACAAAACTTGAAGAAATTTGGACACCTACCAGAGATACAGACAAAGAGTGTGTGAATCATGTCCTCAGTATTCCTGTAACGGGCTCGCAATTCCAACCATCGGGACTGCCGTGAAATATCAACAACAGCTCCTGCCTGAGTACCCTTAGGCTCTCGCTCATGATGCCTGTTAAGAGAAGCTGCTTTAGAACAAAGATGAAAAGGTATTATTTTCTCCAATGTCCCCACCCCATTTTGCAGAGGCATACCAGGCGAAAATGGCACTCGGGGCATGACTGGCTCACAGCCCTGCTGGCCCGGCTCCCCGCACCGCCAAACCCACCCACCCTCTGCGCCTTCCCCTTACGTGAGCCAGCAGGGCTTGGTGGCGCGCAGCTCGGACGCGTGATTCAGGTGGATGCTGCAGCAGCAAGCCAGATCCTGCCCACCAGGGGGCGCACCTGGGTCACCCTAGGGAAGGCAGGAGCTGGCCTGCAGGGAGGCAGGGTGTGTGTGTGATGCTTGGCAGTGGCCGGCCCAGATGGGCACGTGGCAGTGGGCTGGCACCTACCCTCCCCAGCTTTTGGGGGGGGCGTAGCCAGCCTGCAGCACTGGCAGGCAACTCAGCCAGCGAGCAGTGCCCTGGCACGGAGGGAGCTGCCAAGCACCAGCCGGGTTCCTGTGCCACAGGAGGGGCCAGGGCAGGGACCCGGCTGGTGCCTGGAGCCCTCCACGTGATGAAATGGCATGTGCCCCTGCCATTTTGCCCAGATGAGAGAATTCCATTAAGGCATCTTTCCTAAATGTCTGAATGTCCATCAAGGAAGTTGCCTAAGAGAAGGGAATCTCCATAATCAGAACTTGCATTAATGTGCCCATACCAACTTTGGGCCAGAAAAGATTCATGCATTTTCTTTTTTCACCTTCCAAGAGAGCCTTTGAATCCTTAGATTTGGCACAGGCATGACTGTGACTGGCTGCTAACTGCTTTTATTGCCTCTATCTTTAGCTATAGATCTTTAACACTTATCAAGGCAGACAGCTTCATAAAAAATGTTAAGACTAACATGTGTCTCTTTGTTTGGGTGTCAAGGGGGAAGTCATGTGAATGGGGCTGTGGTCCAATTCCTCTCAGTTATCAGAAGAACTGTGCTGAGAATTTCAGTAGGTAAAGCAGCTGCCAATTCCTGATGTGTGTGTTGTGTGTGTGTGGGGGGGGAGGAAGTGACTTTTGTTCCTTACCTTGGGACAGATACGCAAGCGTGTGGAGTCACAAAGCCCCTGACAGCAGCAGAGTCCACCTCAGAGGAGGCTTTCGAATCTGCAGCACTTTCATTCAGGACACGTTTTTCCAACATGTAAAGCTCTTCCTTGGACAGCACACGCAGCAGGTCTCTGCAACGGAAAAGCTTTTTTAAAAAAACAGAAAAGATACAGTACACCTGAGCAGCTCTCAAGGGCTGAACTAAGTGCACATAATAATTGGAAGGATAATCTCTAAGCTTATTTTAAGTGCAATACAGAAGCCAAACTTGGCAGCAAGGGACTTGCTTGATCTCGGCAAACCAACAAGGCATCTCAATCACTTATCTCACTCCAGTGTGTATACAAATGCTTACTCCCCTAGCAATAGCTTACTGTTGCCCACATGAATTGTGCCTCCCCCTGTAAGAGAAACTGCCAGAATCACTACAATGCTCTCCTTAACTAGAACATAACTAGGATTGTACTTTCAGTTAGGGAAGTGGATTCAGATACATCAGAACTGAAAACATATCAAAAAATACATCAGTATTTGGCATTCCAAATATATTCAATAATTTTTTGAGATGCCAAAACAATGGTCCCAAAAATCCTGGAAGCATTTGGGATGTACCAGGAAGATCAGAAGCCAGCACTTGCAGGCTCCTGCCAGCTGTTTTTTTCTCCTCTCCCCCCCCCCCCTCCCTTGGGTTGTGTGTCAGGGATGCGGGCAGCTGTGGGATTGCCAGGCTGCTTCTGTTAAAGTGTCTTTGTCAATCTGAAGAGGGTTTTTTTTCCTTTGCCAGAGTTGCTTTGCCTTTCCTTTCAAGTGGGCTTGCAAAATCCTTCCCCCCTTTGATTTGTTCTGCTGTCTGTAGTTCTCTGAATTAACACTAGTCCTGTTGATCTTATACCACTGCGGTGAAATGGGTTCTGCTGGGCATTCTGTACACTGTCATTTGTTCACTGGGCTTGCAAAAGTGCCCCCCTGCAAAGTTTCCACTGCATAGATTCTCTGGCTTGACGTTACTTGTTGAGTCTGGAGGCTATTTTTTCCCTTTCAATAGAAAACAATAGAGGACAGCTGGTGGCATCCTGTTCAGGGGCCCATGGAATTGGACGTCTTGATACTTGGAATTTGGGAGTAAAGGACAGGCCTATACCTTTAAAAACAACCTCCACCCCAACCATATGGAAAATTGCCCCATAGGGAATAACAGACCCCCAAAAATCTGGATTCTTGGAGGGGAAAATCAAATGTGAATACCATATTAATTCCGGAATTCAGAAATATCAGGAATACTTAATTGGAGGGGGGTGGGTCAAAATACTTGAATCTGAAAAATACCACTTGCTTGTTTTCCATGTCTCTACTTTTAGTACAATCATGTGGTAAAGAGTTTCTGGGACTTCTGACTGCAGAAACTGCAATTTGAATGCTCTGCCATATTCTCTACTAATATATTAAACTAAGACATCAGGGAGAAGAATGGGGCTACCACATCTCTACAAAGTGCTAGCTGATTACATGGAAACATTTAATATAGACAAACATTTGCTACAAGGAAACATTTAATATAGACAAAGGCAGTCAAATGAGACTCCCCCCCCACCCCCCATCTGCAATCGCCAACAGTTCAGTCTGTGAAACACATCTCCATTTGATTCAGCTGAACACATAGCTTGGTACTTAGCTTGCTCCTATTTTAAAGGGACCAACCCTCTAGATCCTTGCAACGCTTCACTGAGGTTCCTGTGCAGGAAGGAAGTTTCTCATTCATTCACGCACCTGATTTTTCTAAGCAAGACATAAAAGGGGCTGAAGACTCGGGATATGTCCTCGGGCTTCCGTTCCAAGTTCAGGGGCCCATCAGGGTAGATCAGAAGCCCGCTGCGCACAAGGGTGAAAAGAGATAGAGAAGATAGCTCAGAAGTAGAAAAGTCCCATTGCACAAAGTCTTATGTTTATGTTGCAATGCTAAAGTTGGGTTGGTTGGATCTAGTCCAGTATTAAAACAAAGTGCTGCAAACTGCTGTGTTCTATGCTATCTATTTTACTATTTGCTATCTGGGAGGAAGGTTAAAACAAGATGAAAATAGAAAGCAAATTTTGTCCCGAATAAAAGAAAGTTTGATATTTTAACAATTTCAACTGTCACAATAGGATTAGTGATATATTTGAATTTTGAATTAAACTTAATCACATTGAACTACTCAATAGTGTAGTAACATTATACCATATTAATTATGAGCAACTGCACTTAAACAACAAAAATAGCCTTACAATATTGTATGCCTGCAGTATATACAAGAATTCTCCAGTACTGCCTTACTTACTTATTGTCTTATTTAAAAACCTTCAGATTACACATTCTGAGTAAAATCTTCCCTTAGAAAATAAGGTGGAATAAAGAATGTAGAACAGAAGTCTAGCCCTCTCCAATCCTAGAACTTTGGTTTAAATAATATAAATTGGTTTAAATAATATAAATTGGATTCTGCTTTGGAAATATACCAGTCTTACCAGTGTAAAGAACCAGAAATGTGAGGACAAACATTTCAGAAATCTTGACTTGTGAAGTTGTGCAATGCTCAAGGGTTTGTTGTCAACCACACTATGACTAGTAAAACCACATACCTAATGATGGCCAGGCGGGGAATTGTGAACATCAGCTGCGGCTCACAGCCATCAATCATCTCCTGCGTCAAGTAGCCAAGCTTCAGCGCTCTAGGTGAGTGAGGGAGAGAGGTTCAGAGAATGACAACAGAAGGGTGTGGACCACATGACTAGAAGCTGTCAAAACCTCAGTCCAAGCAGCTAATTATCAGAAATAGCTTGAGCTGAATTTCCCGCATCAAACAGAATTTTGGCAGGCTTGCTTCACAAGGCATGGTTTTCTTCCAACACAAAAATTGGTAGTGCTTGCTGAAACATTTTCCAAGCCACAAATGAGAGGCTCTGAAAAGAGGCAAAAATCCTTACCTGGCCACAGTTTCGCAGAAGAGCACAATAATCTCCTGTTGCCTATAAACCTCTTCGGGTGATTTCACCGAAACCAATGAAGACACGTAGCTGGAAAACAGACAGACTGTGAAACTCACCTCAGCCACCACCAATCACCTATTCTGCATATGGCTCTTCCTTCAGGTTTCCCATGCTAGCTAGCACTTGGGTGGCATGAATGTCAGAAGATAGGACCGACCCTGATTAAGATTATGACAGTACTTTTGACTGAATCTAGTCAGAATGTTATTTAACACAAGACTGCCTTTATCAAAGAGCAGAATGTTACACTCCCATATATCCACTGACTGCTTCTAGGCTCAGTGTAGTACATTTTCTAAAAGGAGACCAATTTGTAGTCTTGTCTACTACTCACTCTGGAACAGTCATCAGTATTAAGGAAGCTTAGTACATACCTCAGTTCAAACTCTGCAAAGAGCATATCAAAGCGAATCAGTGCCCTACGGACAAGCTCCGAGTAAGGACCAGGTTGGCTCAGGCTTTGCTCTCGGAGTACTGTCCGTACCAGTTCTAAGCTGCACAGCAGATCCTTGGCCAGAGGTCGAAGCCGCACTCCATCAGCCTCATCCAAATCAATATAGGTGCGTGCCATCAAACACTGAAGGGAGAGGGAATAGGCAGATCAGGAAAACACCCTGTCTTCTGGCTGTCCCTCCCTAACACATCTTTGTAAAAATCTATTTCAGGGTTAGAAGGAGCCCTCCAGCAACTGTAATAATTGTGAATGCCAAAAATATCTTCAGACTATTCAGACTATATCTTAATAAATAAGTCAACAAGGTTGCATCGGGGTTCAGCAGTGATCTGTCCAGGAGGATTCAGGGATTTGATTACAAGTGCAATTTAAGCTATCGTTCTTGAAAGAACATGATGTGGCACCAGCTAATCAAAGAATCTATCTATGTTTGATTTCAACACTTCACATCTGAGTGCCATTCCACTTATGAAATGCAATGGAACCTAAGTTGGCCAGCTCTTGCAGCTCACCTCAGCATATCCAACAAGGCACGGAAGCACCCGACTATCATTCCTCATGGCTCACCTCAGCAGCAAACAGCATGTGATTCCGGAGACTGTCCACTAGAAGGTCCTCAGGGAATTTGATGACATAGTCACGGCCATGACGTTCCTTGGGGATGCACTCATCCATTATCTGCTCTATGATGGCTAACAGTTCAGCCTGGCAGAACAAGAAGAGGTATTAGCACTCTTAGAACAAGTATACTTCAGAGATAGCAAACAAATTGTTATGCAGGTGACCGCTCTAATCCTGAACATTACTGAAAGGCAAGGGAGATTCTGGTGCTTGCATGGTCAACACATTTCTAAGTGATATCTAGACCAGAGCAAAGATTTAGCAAGCCATAAGCAAAACAAAATTCTGTGTTGAAAGGAAGTGAGGAGAATGAAGGAGACTCTAGAACACAGCTGCTCCGTCTACCAAGAGTGAACCACATTAACATTTCTCCAATGAAACCAAGGATGAGAGACCGCAAAGTATATATAAATCTGCCAGAATGCAGCTTCCTCACCCTGACTTGCATGTATTTGTTTGTGACATACTGCAATTTCATCAGCAATATGTTACAAACAAATCCATGCAAGCCAGGGTGAGGAAGCTACATTCCAGCATATTTATATATAATTTGTGGTCTGAACCTTTTTGAACAGCATTAATTGCTCCATGTGTCCAGCAAGACATTATAGTAGATGGCCTCGGAGGGTTCAACTGCAATTTCCTGCCTTAAATTGCTTTAAGCCACTTTTTAATCTGCAAGCATAACTTACAGGCACAGAGTTTCATGGTTGAGAAAAACAATCTCCTGGCAGGAGACTGTGAATGAGGAGACAAAAGAAGTCAAAGACAGCAAGAAGAAGTAAGAAAAGATGCAGAAAGGTCCAGAAATAGTAGAACAGAAGCTCAGGCATCCTAGCTAGCTGCTTCTCCCCTTGTGACAGGAAAAGGACTGAGAAAAGAGGGCGTTCCCAATCCAATGGGAAGGCGAAGTTTGAAATAATTTCCTGCCTCCCTGACTGTATGGTGAAAAATGGCCACAATATGTCCTCCGGCTCAGGGGAAAAAACAGTTAATTTCTTGCAGTTTTATTAAAGTTACAAATGTGTTGTAGCACTACATAAATAAATATGGGTTAACCCTGGTTGTCGTCACCATTAAAAAAATCCAACTTGTACACACAGACTAGCTTCTCACTCATTTCTCATCATCTCATTGTTGGTTGTCGTCACCATTTAAAAAATCCAACTTGTACACACAGACTAGCCTCTCACTCATTTCTCATCATCTCATTGTTACTTTAAAAAGTTCAGTTTAATGGAACACTGGAGCTTGTACAAAAAGCAGCTGGTTTAGGAATAAATCCATCTGCCTCCCTTGTGTTTCAACAATACAGCAGTCAGAAAAGCAGTGACAAAGAGCTTTATTGCACAAGGCCTTTTTATATCATACTCCAAAAGGTATTCAGAAGTGAAAATGATAAATAAGCATTGTAGATCACCAAGAGTTGCTACAGCAAAATAACTATAAACTACTATGTATCACAGTGAAAGTTTTAGGCCCTGTTGCAGCCTAGCATTTGTCGAGGTCTGAAATATCCCAGCTTACCTGGCTAAGGTGCAGCTGATTTAGCAGCACCAGGTACTGCTGAGGCTCCGTTTCCACATCCAGACAGTTGATCTCCGTTACCACTTGAGTCACTCTCTCATCAGCATAGAAGAACTGTGACAGCAGCCTGGGATCAGAACGCTGAACAGAGAATAAAGTGGTCTGGTAAGTCATTGCTGGACTTGCAAGGTTGGTTAAGACCAAGATTTGAACTTAGTTTTCAAAAAGGGGAGGGCTGGGTGTTCTTGTCCAAATGAAGTACAGATTTGGCAAAAGGTATTATAAAAAGACAATAATGCTAGGAAAAGTCGAAGGCCGCAGGAAAAAAGGAAGACCCAACGTGAAATGGAAACATGTCCCTCAGTTTGCAAGAGCTGAGTATTAATGATAGGATATTATGGAATACATTGATTGATAGGGTCGCCATGAGCTGGAAGCAACTTGATAGCACTTCACACAACATTACAGAAACCCCTTACCTCAATCATGTAAGCCAGAAAGGGATGGATAAAATATTCAAATTGCAAGGCAACACCAAAACTGCTTCCATATAAAGCCTCTGCTTTGCATTTCCCTCCCTCCAAATGGCAGCATTTCTTTTTTCAGTTTCTACACAACACTGTGCATTTGCCCACCTTCCACGTTATTGCTGGGTCCACTGAAAATTTCTCCAAAGCTGCTTAGGGTATGATGCTTCCAGAAAGAGGGTACTTAAAGCATGATTTGGGGAATGTGTGGATGAGAAGACGTGGATTCTGCATTTCTCTGCGCACATCCAGTACAACACCGAGCACCATTTTTCTTGTCCAGCGCCCCCAGCCCCGCCACTTATGGAATTCTTATCCAATTGTTTTTAAATTATTTATTATAAGTCCACCCCTATCCTGTTAAAACTATTATGACATTCCTTCAACTTTTTTAAAAGGTAAGTCTTCCAGAGGTGGTGGGGGGAATGGAAGGCTGGCACAAGAGGAAAGTACACAAACGGGCATATCTTCTAAAGATGGTGCCCAGGCCAAGTGTTGAGCTGCACTCCCACAACCTCACCAACTCCATGTGGGGTTGGGGGGTGCAGTTCAAGGCTGGGCTCAGCCAAGTCTAGCTTTGAACTGTAGACTTCACCTTCAAAGCCTGCAGTTCAAAACTGGATCCAGCCAGGCCAAGCCCAGCCTTAAACTGCAGGTGTTGTCCTGCCCAGATCCAGCTTTATACTGCCAACTCCAGCTCTGAAGCCCCGCCTTCGAAGCCCAGCCTTGAACAGCATGCCTCCCCAACTCCACATGGAGTGCAGATAGACCAAACCCATCCTTGAACTCTGCCCCCGCCCCCCGTGTGCTATGTGGCATTCAAGGGAAGGAACACAGTTTGAGGATGGGGGGCAGGGCTTGTGGGGGGGGGGGGTTGGACTGCCTGGCACACACCCCTCAGGCAGCACCGAGGGCACAAGCCCTGGCTTGTCCCATCCTAGTTACGCTCTTGCACACAAGAAAATCTCAATGAGAAGCAACACTGCTGCTGTGCATGCCTTCGCTTTCACAGAGAAATGAGAGCAAAACGAGGGAGCAAAACTTTAGCCACCTGTGTGAACAGGTGCTTGTGAGGCTTATACACACACACACACGCACGCAACAATACAATCTTTTGCAAATACTTGGCACAAAAGGTATTTAAATGGAACTTGAACCCAATCAAGTAGTGAGGATTTATGTAAAGGGCGTAAAGCACCTTAAGACCCAATCCAGTGTGCTCACTCTCATTCTCTCTCATTTGTGAACTCCAGAAGAAATCCTATGAATGGGTTCCACTAAATAATCTCTGCTGTGAAGAATGCTTCCTCTTCCACTAAATCGTTTATTGGCATAAGGGCCCACTGAAAACCACTGATCTTGAACAAACAGACGTTTCAGAGGAAGAGGAAAGATGTTCTATGACAGAGACCAGAGTAGATGGAACTACTGCATAGGATTCCAAGTCACAGGTTTCAGACCCCCGCTTTGGAGGGCGGGGGGAATAAAGATTTAACATTCCAGAAGTTACTCGCTAGTGTATTGTCGAAGGCTCATTAGAGCACAACTATAATCCGCTGGAGGAGGGTGCAAGTGAGAAAAAAAGATGGAGAGCATAGGAAGAGAAGTGACTGACAGCTCTGTTCTCTAAGGGCCTAACTGCACAGAAGCAGCTGTACATGCAGCAGGCTGCCAGAGGGAATTGGGGCCCTCAGATCACAACAGAATGAAGGAAAACCACTCTGCTCAGCATGAACTGATTCCCACTTCAGAGATCCAAGGCACCATGTGCTCTGTAATTCTGAAAGTGTAGTGGCACTCCTGCACTAAAAACAAGATCGGATTAACAGTGTATGAGATCCTAAATCAGGGGTGTCAAACATGCAGTCTGGCCCTTTGAGGGGAATTATCAGGCACGCGAGCCAGCTGAGGCACTCTCCTTCACTTGGAGGAGAGGCATCGCATGCTCCAGGCACAGGCATCATGTGGGGGGCACATTTGGCCAGCTGCCCCCTCCCTCTTCCCTGCAGGCCAGGAAAGTACCAAAGCGCTGTGGGAGGTGATCTGGGCAGAGTTGGGGTGCAACTGCCCAGTGGATGGCTCGGGGGCCTAGCAAAGCAGTCTCCTTGCCCCGAGGGCCCAGCAAGGGGAGCAGAGACTTCCCCAAGTCTCTGGTGCACGGCCCATCGGAGTAGCTCCCGGGGAAAGGGCAGACTCCCATGCCGTGGACCCCCCAACTACAGGAAGGAAGCAAGCCCCATCCCTGACATGCCATGGGGGAGGGGGGGCAACAAGTAGTCACACAATGGGGGAGCTCAATTTCACTGCTTGCCTCAGGCACTATTTACTGTATGTACGTCCCTCGGCCTTGCAAGCCCACCCAGATTGGGAGTGAGGTGAGGGGTTATATGTAAATGTCTCAAGGCAGCCATCCCAACCCACAGCAGGCTTGCTGGTCCAGGCACCCCTAGTGCCGTTCTGGGGCCAGTTGAGGCAGCCACCCCCTCCCTTGGGTCCAGCCCAACCAAGTCACATTTATGTCATATCCGGCCCCCATAACAAATGAATTCGACACCCCTGTCCTACATCTTCTTGAAAATTAGTTAACCCTCTAACAGAACTACAGTCCACAAGATCTGGAGGGAGGAGAGACTGGCTCACACATGTATTGTAGCAATGTCAGCACAGGCATGTAGACAGTCAGTTGTCTGACTGTCTACAGAAAGGTACAAAAGACCAGACAAGGAAGTTTTACAAAAAGTACAGTGAAGCTTCCTGCCACAAACAACAAGCATAGGCTAGAAGTAGGCAGACTAACAGATGTAGGAAGCAATTCATTCTGTTTGCTGGACTTACTTGCAAAATTGTTCTTAATTTCAGTGCTCTGCAGCTGAATGCAGTTAGAAATTGCCAAGAGAAACCTGTATAGGATTAGTGCAGCTCAAACCAACAGAATCAGCACATTTGAGTGAATTAGCCAGGATGGCAGCAAGTCAGAAATCACCAAATTTTGTTCCAAAGTTGTTAGCTCTTGCTTAATTCACTTAGCATCTATGCCTTTGCATGTACCCTCTCCCTTTTAGCAGACTTTGAGGGGAAGAAGGTGAGCAAATCGCTGAAGAGACTGCCATCAATAATCATCTCTGGTTCCATTGGCTGGAAGGATGACACACCAATTTAAATTCACAGACTAGCGATTCCCCCCGTTTTAGAATCATAGAGTTGGAAGAGACCACAAGAGCTATCAAGTCCAACCCCCTGGCATGCAGGAATACACAATCAAAGATCTTGATCACATTAAGGTCTTGATGGAGCTATAAAACATGCCCAAGGTTGCTTCTCCATGGATAAGATTCTCCAGATGGCTTTCAGCGTTGCTATAAATGCAGAGGCATGTGCATTTGCAAAGGAGTTTCTGCACACAGGAGCTTTATGCAGGTTTTCCTCTGACTTTTTTCTGACTTTTCTGTTCCATACATGCTCTGTATAATTCAGCAGTGAAAACTCATCATCCCTTTGTTTTTTGTTCTTTTTTTCACACATTAAAATTTGAAACAGATATGCAGCATAGCAATTTTTAAAAAGTCAAAAACTGCTGTAATTCGCTGTGTGCAGGTCTACCTCCAAGGCTGTCCTGGAAATTACAGTTAGCCCAGAAAGCAGTGGAGCAGAAGCTGGTTGGGTCCCACTTTATACTGCGGCTTCCACCTCTGAAGTCCACGTTGGCAGTGCTTATCCTGGCACCATTTTTAGTAGCCATGCCCCTGAATATTCAATCTGTGCACCACCAAATGCATTGGCTTCAGACTGAGTTCCAGATCAGGTCCAAGGTACTGATTCTTAACTTTAAAGCCCTAAACAGTCTGGGATCATATTTGTGGGACCTCCTCTTCCACTAACTCCCTGAGAGCCCTGCATTCCTCTTCTTATAGTCTCCTAGTAATCATTGGCTTAAAGACCATCCAGCTGTCCTTGGCCAGGGCCACAGCATTTTCAGCTGTGCCCCCTCTCTGTCTAAGGACACCTGGGTCCTGATGGACCTCTCTCTGGTCCAAAGAGCCTGCAAGATGAAGATGTTTCACAGGGCCCATAGCTGAGGACAGCGACAGCTGCACTGATTCCATCTGCTGGCCTGGAAACCTGAAATTCCCTGAAGCTATTCCCTGTCCAGACTTCCTCATCCCCTAATCCCCCACCCAGCTTGTTTTAAGTATACTGGATATGTGTTTTTCATTATTTTTATAATATAAACTAGTCATACCTAATACCAGGGAGTGGTAGCTTAGGCACAATTGTCATTTTAAAGCTGTATAAATGGTTTTGTTTACTGTACATAATACTGTTAATGTATTTTTGTTGTCTATTTGTGTTGTGATCTGCCCTGAGCCTATTATTTAAAAGCTCCCTTGCGACACGGGACAAAAGAATGCTGGGGAAATGGCTTCATGAATGGCTGATAGCAAGAAAATGGTGCTGATGCTGGCGGGACTTTTGCAAGGCAGGACGACGCGCATCCTGTTCCTTCAAGGTAGCCTTGTAACATTGTCGTTCTGCAATCTTTCAAAAACAATATTGGTTGGGGAAGAATGTACAAAAACCCAGAAACATGGCAGTTACAGCACAGCTTTGCATGCAGCTCCAACAAAAAGCACTCCAGTTTTGGAAGCCAAGGTGGAAAAAACCTCCATGAGGAAGCAGGTCAGGAGTACCTGGCTTTCAAGGACAGGCTACCAAAACAACCTCATGCCACAATTAACCACATAAAAGTGCCACAACATACTGTCATTTTGCTACTAGAGACCAATACACTAGTCACACATACTAACTTATGTACTGCTAACTGAGCACTGTTACACCCAAGCACTGTTAGCTGAGCCTTCAAACAAAGGACAGATGCAATGCTAAACAGCTATTAAAATGGCTTCTTGATAGGAAAATATAGATGGTTTTAAATGGACAAAAATTCTAGAGTCAAAGAGGCAGGCTCATAGGTCCCCAACATAGAGTTTTCCATATTTATTTCCATTTCTGGTGAAATCCAAAGTGCTGCCAGGATATCACACTATAGATCGCCAAAGGACTGTAGGAATCTTCAAGAATCCCTCAATAATAGGCTGCAATTCCCAATCATGGCCTGCAAAACACCATAAACAGGCCATCAGTTAAACAGACTGCTCTCAAACAAGCTTTTGAGTGCTAGTGGAGACATCGATCAACAGCTGTAATTTTTAAACAATCATATATTCAAAATGGAATGGAACTATCCTGTTCAATCACATCATTTTATGAGCATTTAATCAAATCTCTAATTTTCTTCTTGACTATGTACCCTTTTCATCTTGCCCCTCCACAAAACCTGAGCCAGGTCTGTTCCACAAAACATACCTATTCTTAAGACTGTCTTTCATGTAATATTATATAACTGGTACTGGTTTACTTCTGTTTTATGTATAATGCTCTGGTCTAGACTACAATCCCATGTGGATTTTTAAATTTAATGTTCTCCCTCCAGTTTGAGTCATCACAGCCAGATGCAAATGCCCACAGGGAAGTAACTTCAGACTGGTCCCAAACTAATTAACACTCAGAAATGGAATCATTATTTCCTCTTTTTAAACTGTAATTTTTAGACAAGTCATCATTTTCATATAGCTAGTTCTAAAGTGTTGGCGGCCTTATACAGAAGATGAAATCATACCGCCACCTCAGGATGTGCAGAGTATGAGGTCATAATACACACCCCTCTCAGGTATGCTGGGAGAGCAGGCAGCTCTTTTGCAGGGAAGGATAATCGCAGGCATACAAACATCACTACAACTCATCGAATGTCCACCAACTGTGCAGTCAGCTGCTCCACCCAAGTCATGCCATGAATAGCCCTCAGTAGATGGCATATGACAGTTAAGCCTGAAACTTTAAAGATGGCACTAAGGTCAAAACATCAGTGCCAAACCTAATGTTTACTTGGCATAGTGGTTAAGAGCAGGTGCACTCTAATTTGGAGAACCAGGTTTGATTCCCCGCTCTGCCACTTGAGCTGTGGAGGCTTATCTGGGGAACTAGATTAGCCTGTGCACTCCAACACATGCCACCTGGGTGACCTTGGGTGAGTCACAGCTCTTCGGAGCTCTCTCAGTCCCACACACCTCACAGGGTGTTTGTCGGGGGGGGGGGGGCGGGAGGGGAAAGGAGATTGTAAGCCCCTTTGAGTCTCCTTACAGGTGAGAAGAAATCCAAACTCTTCTTCTTTTGTTGTGGTTCTCATACAGATTTCATCATGTGATCCTGCTGCAGGGATACTTGGTTCCTCAGTTTCTCAAAGATGCTAGAACACCAGATGTTGTAACCTGAAAGCCTGATCCAGAAAACATGGAAGAAGCACTTTTTTTTAACCAAATCAACTGGGGGGTGCTAGAAGCCACAGAAATTCTTACAATGAAATTACCTCACCACTACTGATAACGTCCAGATCTTTCTGGGCCAGATAAAACACTGGAGGATTTTTGAATGTGTGTGTTTTTATAATTTTTGTAATCCTGGAGCTATTACACTGCTTCTTCGATGCTATTCAATTATGCTGCTTTACACCATGTATTCACCTTGAATCTCAGGTACAAAATTGGTAAATAAACAGTAAAGAATAATAAAGAAATAATAAAGAAAAGAAATAATGACCACCACTGTACTCATTTACACACACACACCCAATAAAAATGTTCTGGCGACAGGCCTGATTGGGCTATGGCACAGGAGAGTTGTTTAACCCTATCTTTCATGCCATTTCATTGATCTCATTCACTCCATCTGATGAGTTATTTACTTGAGAGACAGGAATACCCTCAGGATGGATGGCCTGCCAGCAGTAGCTCAATGACTCACTAACACCCTCCTCCTTTGATCTACTGGCCCATCTGCCCATCAATCCTTCCCTCCCCCTGCCATGCTGCAGGAGCGGTAGGTCGGAACCTTAAGCCAATAACCAGACTCTGGACTATTGATCAGCAGCGTTTATTGATGAGGTATCGAAGCACCATACTTGGCAAAGCCAGTTTTGACAAGCTTTCACTCACAACCCTTTATTTCCCGTGAAAAGCCTCCTTCTTAGTTTCCCAGGAATTCATGAAAAACAGTCTTTGGAGCTGAGATGCCCCAAGGTCGGTGGCAGATAGTGAGAGAGCCACCTGGCTTCCTATCCCACAAGATAACGTATGTAATTCTTTTCCCATGGGACAGAGGTGCCAAGGGAAGCCTAGTTTCCTACAAAGCGTGTGAAGCCATAAAGTAGAGATCAAAGAAAGAATGAACAGATGGCAGTGGTTACATATAGCAGGCTGGTTACATATATATTTTGAGTAGCACTGATTTGTTGTTTCAAGCAGTTGCACAGAGTTGGGAACACATCTCAGTCACTCAGATAACATCCTCTTGACAAGGAGCCCCTATGCTTGATCCCTAATTTCTTCTGAGAGGGATGTCTCAGGGAAGTTCTCTTTTACCCTCACCGATGCTGACAGAACTTGAAAGAGCACAAAGGAGTTGCATTTTACTATTTTATCCAGGAGTGAGATGGTTAACTATGTTTGTGCGGAAGTACACTCAAACAAGGTCCTCAGGGGCTTCCAAAAGTCGGAGCTAGCTCTCCCTTCTGGGAGGATAGGGAAAGAGACACATACAGGTATCTTTCACCCTTTAGGGCAAATAATTTCAGGAGGCCAAAGTTTGTGAAAGTGGTGCATGGGGGAATGATAAAACACCCCGTAACTTTGTGCCACAGCCCTGATTCACATCACTCACAGCCTGATCTACTATTTACACTTAACAATACCCTATCTCCCGATATCACTTCCCCTCCAAATGCAATGCCTATCATGGGGGGGGGGGGGGGCCCCCCCAAAGAATGCAGAGATGTTTTTGGTTTGGGTGCTTAGTTATTTGGTATTTGTTTTATTTTTTTGCCTTTAACTACCAATCTAATTAGTGATCATCACATCCACAGCATCTACATGCGTATAGACAGTTTCATCATGACTAGCCTTGCAATGATCTGTACAGCCAGACCATCAATTATGGCCAACGTAGTATCTTCCCTATCACATGCATCATCTCTTCTTCCTGCATTTACTGAATGACACATCTCCATTCCCATGTCTGGGGGAGGAAGCAAGACTTGGCAGGTAGGGTCTTTGGTTTCCCCACAAATGACGCCATGGAAACCTGGACTAGAAGCATCAGCACCCTTGACTATTTTTCATTTTGCTTTCCATCGGCTCCTCCCCTCACACACGCACAGAACTAGACACCCTGGCCAGAAGTGACCTTTTACCCACTATAAAGTGGTCTATTAATGAAATAAGTAAATACAGTTTATAGAAAATTAATAATGGAAGATAACACTGCCAAGAAAAAAGTGTGTCTTTGTGGAATTATGAGCAGTCCGATGTACCTATTACTAGACCAATTCAATCAGGTGTTTATGAAACAGTAACCTTTAGTCCAAATTGCCTCAGCAAGAACAAAACATGTTACTAGACAGACATGGTGAAATACTTAAAAACTGCATGAAGGAAGACATGCTTAGGAAGTTATGTTGACATTTGCTTCGTTCCAAATGGCCTATTTTTCTTTCCTGTTGATTTATACTGGGCATAAGGATTTATACTGGGCATAAGGATCACAAACCTGAAACAATTTGTATCTGAGCCTGTAACCAAGTAGTAATATAGATAATTATAGCCGCAAATGTTGAAATACCAGAGAAAATCTACAAGGCATAAAAACACACATGCACACACCATAAAAGTAATATTAATTCAAGCCTAAGGGAAAACCAATGAAGCAGTGAGATTTTTAAGCACAGATAGACACCACCAATAATTTTACAAAAAAGTCTTGTTGAGTAAATCTTAAGCTTTCACTGATATTGCAAGGAAAAGACACTTTGTTAAATGTATTTTAATTCAGCCTCTGGAAAATACTAGGGTTGTTTAACCATAAGTGGGCGCTTTGTGACAAGCCTGATACTTGCTTGTTCCCTCCTCCCAGTACACGCTCAATGAGCAACTAACAGTATGACACAAACCAGAGTTCACTATCATACTCAAACTGACAAACCAAGTTTACACAACCATCCGGGGCAGAGCAAGGGGGAACTGTGCCCGGGGCATGTGCTTGCCCTGCATCCCTGCTGCAGTGCCGCCCACCCCCGCCCCCGGAACGCCCCCTCCATGGCCAGCCAACAATGGGTTGAAGTTCAGTTACAATCTTGAAGGGGAGATAGCACAGAATAGAGCTTGCCCATAGCACCAGTTACAGGAAAGTGCTATCCTCATTTCCAAATTCTCTACAAGTTCAGGAGGGTTCAGGAGTGGTCCCTTATATCACACTAGCTTTAGAACAGGTATAAGTGTCTACTTGCTCGACACAGCAGCACAAAACAAGACAGAAATGTACTCTGTGAAACCTGCATTGCTTCTGCCTCCATTAAAGTCTCATGTGATACAAAAGGAATGGGTAATCCTCCTTTACGTTGTCTATGCAAGGCCAGGGGAGAAGGAAAAGGAGTTAAAGGTGATCACCACTAACAGCTGACTAAAGAGCCAAGCCAATATTTGTGGACCCTTGCAACTATGATTTCCAACACCCATGCTACCCCAAACCATCTCATCACAAAAATACAAAAGTGGTTGATGCAAGATATTTGGATTAGCCAAGGCTGTATACAAAGCAATATATTGTACATATATACACAGATAATTAAAATTCCGCATGAAGAAAATAAAGAGTCCAGTGACCGATATTATTAATTTTAAAAAATTATATCCTGCTCTTGTAACCAAAGAGGTTCTCCAGGTGTTTTATAGAACAATGCATTAAATCATATCAAACTAAAAAACAAAATAATCAAAACACCACACTGGATTAGATCAATAGACTTGCATCCACTAAAGTAAATCTATTTACTCTGGAAGACTCTTAAGCCCTTTCCGCACATGTGCGAAAACGCACCTCCACCGGCATGAAGTATGCTTGTGGAGACTCAGGGACCGTTTGCACGCTAGTGTGCACGCAGCCCTGACTTCCCCTGCAGCCAGAGAGGCGGCTCTGCGCGGAGCTGCTTCTCGGTGGTCCCCTTTCACTCACCTTCTTGTGCAGGATCCCTCTGGAGGACTGGAGAGACCCACCCACACTACCCTGCAACCTCCAGAGGTTGCAGAGCAGCGTGGGCGGGTCTCTGCAGCCGTCCAGAGGGACACTGCACAAGAAGGTGAGTGGCGCCGACGGAGAAAGCAGCAGCTTCCCAGTGGTGCGGTTTGCACCGTGCCGCAGGGAAGATGCTGTTTATCAGGGGCGGCTTTATGCCGCCCGGGGAAAGCCAAGATGGCGCTGCTGCGCAGCAGCAACGCATCCTGTGCGAATGCTCTCCCAGGGACGGCGTTTTTTCCGTCCCTGGGACACTGTATTTGGCCCGTGTGGAAAGGGTCTTAGAGAAATACTTCACAAGATGATATCTCCAAAATACTTTCCTTAACAGAAAGCAATGAAACACTACAATTAACACAAGGTCAATAAGAGACCACAACAAGGATAATAAATACATTAACCATCAAAGAAAGTTTTGAAAAATAAGACCTTCTTTCGAGGACTAGAACAACCACCCTTCATTAATGGAAACATTGTTTGGTGATATACTGGCTTGTGCAATTTTACCATATATTGCCTATTATCACAGTCTGAAGGCTTGAAACTATAAATTTTCAGCATCACCAAAAGCTTATTCTGTATTATCGCCCTATCTCTTTGCTCAATTGTGACTATAAAATCTTCGCAGCGATCTTGGCGGAAAGACTTAAATTAATACTAAATAAGATAATTAGTAAAGAACAAAACGGATTTCTACCAAATAGACAATTAAGAAATAATATAAGAATAGCCATAGACATGATTGAATTATTACATAAAAAAATTAACCAACAAGCATTGCTGGTGTTTATAGACCTAGAAAAGGCGTTTGACAATCTTAGTTGGAAATTCATGAAAGAAACACTAATAGAAATAAACAGCGGAGAAAAATTTCAAGATTGGATTAACGCAATATATCAAAAACAAAGAGCTAAAATAAAAATAAATGGAGAATTATCTAAATCTTTCGACATCCAAAAAGGGACTAGACAAGGTTGTCCTTTGTCCCCATTATTATTTATCCTTTCTTTAGAACCCTTTCTATTAAATATAAAAAAGAATAAGGAAATTGAAGGAATAAAAGAGAAAAGTTTTGAATATAAAATTAGAGCCTTTGCGGACGATTTAATTATTTTTTTAAACCCTACAAAAAAATCATTAGAAGAATTGAAAATTCAGATAAAGCAATTTAGTGATAGATCAGGATTGAAAGTAAACGAGACCAAAACAAAAATGATGTCCTTTAATATAAACCAAATAAAAATAAAAAAGATAGAAAAAGAATTAAAATATACAATAGTAAATAAAATAAAATACTTAGGGATAAATTTGACAAAATATAATGTTTTACTATTCGAAAATAATTATAAATTAGAATGGAAGAAAATAAAAGATAAGTTAGAAAAGTGGACTAAACTAAACCTATCACTGATGGGGAAAATAGCGTTAATAAAAATGGTTGTCCTAGCAAAAATGAACTTTCTATTTCAAACAATACCAATCGAAATACATCAAAAATTCTTCAAAGAATGCAAAAAAGACCTAACTAACTTTATCTGGGAGAAAGGAAGACCTAGAATTAGCTTTAAGATTATGTGTGACGATGTCAAAAAAGGGGGCTTAGGATTACCAAATTTAGAATTATATTATAAAGCAGCAGGGCTGTTATGGTTCAAGGAGTGGATGCTGCTAGAAGATAAAGAACTACTCAGTCTGGAAGGAACTGACCTATTTTTTGGGTGGCATTTTTATATTTGGTACGCACAAGGAAAAGAATATAAAATATTTATGGAACACCAAATAAGAAGATCAATATTTAAGATATGGGAGGATTATAAAAGAAAAAATATTAAGTCAACACCAGGTTGGCTAGCACCACTTGAAGCTACCAAAATGAGAATAGAAAAACAACATAATATACTAAGATACAACGAATTGATAAAAGCAAGAGGCGGGGAATACACTCTAAAAGAAAGACAAGAAATTAAAATAGATGGACAAGAATGTCAATGGTTCCAATTTCAACAACTTAAGGAGAAATTTAAATTGGATAAGAGTAAAGGATTTGAGACAAAACAATCGGTCTTATCAAAAATCTTAAAAGAATCCCAGAAGGGGATAATTAAAAAATTGTATAAGCATATCCTTCAATTAGAGCTAATTGACGAACAGGTAAAACACTGCATGGTAAAATGGGCTTATGACTTAAGAAGAGAAATAAATTTGGAAATATGGGAAAAAACATGGGAAAAGAGAATAAAATTTACAAAAGCAGTTAGATTACAGGAAAACTATCACAAGATGCTTCATCGATGGTATTTATACCCCAGTAAGCTGGCCAAAATTTATAAAAACTGTTCAGACAAATGTTGGAAATGCCAGACACAAAAAGGTACATTTATTCATCTCTGGTGGACATGTGAAGTTTCACAAAAATTTTGGGTGGATATTTATAAGATGATTAAAAAAATTATGGAAATAGAATTTATATTTACACCAGAAATGTTTCTTCTGAATATTTTTGAAATTAATTTGGATAAAAAATCTGAAACTTTATTATTGTATATGATAGTGGCGGCAAGGATACAATTTGCCAAAAACTGGAAGAAGGCATCGATACCAACTTTAGAGGACTGGTTACTACAACTTACAGAATATGCAGCATACGATAAATTATCAAATATACTTAAAAATAAGACAACGGAAAACTTTTTAGAAATATGGAAACCTTTAATATTATTTCTACAGCATAAAGAAGAATATAAGAATTTATTGATATATTTGCAATGTTAATAATAATTAAATAAGAATATAAGAAGTATAACAGATAAGAATAAAGTTATGGATAATAGCTGAAATCAAAATTCAAGAAAAAAAAAGTCAACAAAATAGATGCTAAGTGGAAGTTCTAAAATCTGATTTCAACTTTCTTTTCTTTTTCTTTCTTCATATCTTTCTCCTTTTAATCTCTTATTATAGTTTTCTTCTCTTCTTTCTTGTAATTCTTTTCTATAGTTTCGAAAAAATTTTAAGTTAGTATTTTACAGATTATTGAAACCGGTATGATGAATATAATATTGTGTAAAAATTTGTAATAAGGGTGTTTTATACATAATAGATGTTGTATTAATGTACTTGGAATTTACTTTGAAACCAATAAAGCTATTAAAAAAAAAAAAAAAAAAAAGCTTATTCTGTATTTGTACGGTATGACTTCACATAATCCTGTTGATTACTTGGATTACAATCAGTAGAACTGGCTGATCAACCAAGATGGTAAACAATTATTTTAAATGAGAAACTCACTATCAGATCTCTAGAAAAATTGGACAAGATTCAGTTTCAAATATTAATAATTTCAATAAAGCACAAGATCGTAACAGAGTGATGTACAGAACACACAGAAAGTACAGCACAACTCGAGCATTGCATGTTTACTCAGAAATAAGTCCCAACACTTTAGTCAAGATGTATGCAACATCTTTAAAATGAACACATATTATTCCTAGGAGTTGACAACTCCAGGTTGGGAAATTCTTGGAAATTTGTGAAGTGAAGCCTGAGGAGGTGGGGTGTACTAATCCACATGACTAAACAAGTCACAATCTCCGCATTTTAAATCAATTGGCTATATCTACTCACACTATTGATAGCATTTTTAAGTCACATCCTTCTTCTGGGACTCTGCACTAGTAATGCATTTCACATTTGCAAGCAATGGGTTATTATGAGTCAAGTGGTCAGACTCTAGAGATGTTGGCATACAACCTAGCTTCCCTTAACACCCCATATTTTAGCCTCCCTTTGCATTTGGTATGCTGTTCCCTCTCCTAACAATAGTTTTGTAATTGTGCAGGTAATATCATTGTACATTCTGTTATTGCTCATCATGCTGACTCCTGGCCTACTAGGACATGTGCAAGACAATCAAGAATATACAAGCTTCACCTTTTGAACCAGAAGAGTTAAGGAACAAAACCGGTTCCAATTCATGGGCACTAGATATAATGTCCCTAAGAGATACACTGCCTGCTGCCTTCTTCTACAGGAGGATGCTGAGCCCCAGTCAGGTGTCAGTGTCCAACCACTGGCATGTTTGGGAAGACATCTTTGTTTGTCCACCCCACCTCACCCCTGTTTGGCTTGGAAATGCATCAGGCTGAGGCAGGAAGGCAAAAGTGATAGCAGCATAATGCATCCCTATACAGCTAGATTTGAGTTCCACAAGCTGTGACCTGTAATCTTTTAGATCACTGCCTTCATAGCATCACAGACAAATATATCCCTACCAAGAAAGAATCTGAGAAGTATGCTGGGATTTTTACAGCTGACAAATGGTAAAAAATTGAGGCAGTCTGTTCTATGTTGCAGCAAAGATATTCAGTACCCCCTTGGCTCTTCCTCTCTTTTCTCTACTTCATATTAATAATACTACTTTTCTTCTTTTATACTGCACACTTCTCAATGGCTGACAAAAAAGGTGGATAACTGTGGGCAAGATGACAAGTTACGTGGTTGTTTGTATTGTGTAAAGCTTTTTTAAAAATGAAAAAAATATCTCAATATGTAGTCAGCTGTGGTTATGTAATATAGGATAAGGAAGCAGAGAAACAATTTTAGGCTCTTAGCTCATGACCAAATATTTCTAGTAGTAAGCAGATATAGTCCTGTTGACTGTTAAAACACTGCAGGGTTATTTTTGTTTCTTGCAGTGAAATAACACCCAACAACAAGAACTGGATTTTCAGGAGTTTTTAACTGCTGGAGAGATGCAGCAGCCTGCTGGCAGTGGAAATGTTTTTCATAAGTACTAGCATTTCCATATCATCAGCTGTATTTTCTTACACTGGTTCATGGAAATGTTCTTCTATGTAACTATTAAAACTTCAGTTTATTTCTGACTGAGTGGGTAGAAACTTGTGTCAGGTCTGTAAACACTTCAGACTGCAGGTAGACAGTAGACCACATGACTGATTGCTCCTTGGGAAAACAAATCTGCCCATTGAAAACCAGCATGTTACAGAGAAGGCCGGGCTGCTGCTCCCCAACATCTATTCTATACACACACACCCCACACACATAGTCTGGAGGAACAGTTAATCATGTGAAACCCTCACCTACATTCCAGAGTGATAAGTCCAGACATGCTTACAATCTCATTGAAATTTAGGTCTACTTTTCAACTGCATTGGCATTCTAGCCTATAAACCAATTGTGCTAGTTAACTGCCTTTTCAGCTAATTTATTTTCCTAGAGACAGACCAAGCAATCAAATCAGATAATACCATCATAATGAGTTTGTAGATCACAATATGACAGTAGCCAATATCACTGTATAAGCATAACCACTGTAAAAAGCAAAGAGTACCAAGGTTGTCCCTCCCACTCCTTCGGTGTGAAACAGTATACTTCTATTTCTATACTATATTTCTACCCAGCTCCAAATGATGCCCACTTTTTTCAGAATAAGAATGAGGAGATACTAAAAGCGGAGATACTTATAGAGAAACTAATGAGAGTAAGAATAAGAATGAGGAGATACTAATAGAGATACTAATAGAACAAAAGACTTTAAATCCCCACTTACTTTCATCATAATTTTCTCGCCAAGAGATACACTGAATATAGTTCATACAAGACGTAATGGAAATTTTGTGCTGAAAGTAGTACTGGGAATGAAACAGTATACTAAAAACTAAAATGGATATAAGCAATGGCTGAAGTTGGAAATGGAATTTTCATTAAGAAATAGGACCATACAGACTAATTCAGTGATTCTACCATCAATTGCACTGCGGAGGTCTGCATTTTATTTTCCTAATATGGCATATTAGACAGACTGTGCATTAAACTTTTAAAAATTGATTTACCACCAGTCTTTTAATCTAACAGTCATATTTAAATAAGGCTGCATAAAGTCACAGCATTTCAACATAGGTGTCTTTTTGAGATAACTGAATGTCTGTTAATTTACACCCATGAAAAGCTACTGCTCTCATTGTTAGAAGGAAAGGCCATCTTTAATATCTCCTTTTTCCATTTCCTATTACAGTATTGCATTACAGCCAAAATGGCTATAATAACTGTTCTTCAGTCTCAAACCCAATGACTAATTGTTAAGAGGAAGTTTTAATCAAGTTAAATTCTGAATATTGGAGGGAACTAAATAGTCAGTACTAAACAGATTGAATTATTGCTGTGATTCTGAAGCTTAAGTCCGGCAAGCATTTTTTCCTCCTAGCCTTCAAGTTCATTTGTTGTGCCTTGTATCCTTTGCACGTCATCACCATTACTGCAAACCTGTTTATAAAACGCAATAGCTGACAGACTAGATTATTTGTCTATTTAATTACTCAATACTTCAATGTCACAATAAAGAGTAAGATTAAACTCATGGTAAAACTCTCTCTTGTTGAGTATACTATTCATTTCCCAAATATGAGAAAGTAGCTTCATTTGTAAACAGATTTTATACCCCCCCCCATCTGCCTGCAATACTCATTACAAAATAATTTCTTCTTCCATCTAATTGTCTAAATCCATTTTGGAATACTGCTAAATTCCTGTATTTAGATGTATTCCACTTTACCAGTAGTTTATAGGCTACTCAGTAAGATTTTTTTGTTTGCCCCAACTCACAATCCACTTTAATTGCATGACAGTCTTGTCTCTTAGATAACTCTTTAGATCATTATTTTCTAAACGTACCCCTACTTTATCAATGGACAAAAAGCTATCCCTATCTCCCCCATCACTGTAATACAAACAGACCTGGGAAATGAGTTCCTTCAAAGCCATGGTACAAAAAAAAGATGTTAGCCAGTGATTTCAAATAAGCTTGTATTCTGGCATTCAGTGCTTACCTAGCTCTATTCTCTAGACCAGTACAAGCAATCACAAGCTTATTTACAGACACACCATATGCTACACTCTCTGAATTGCACCTTAATATACCTGGCTCAATGGAAGATGAATCATAAACAAGTCAGCAGGAAGTCAAACCCTAGCCAGTAAATGGACAACAATGATGCTTGTAGAAGCAATTGCATCCACCCACACCTTCAACCTTCCAGAGCAGTGATGGCATAATACCTGTTCATACACACAGAGTCCTTTGAACTCTCAACCTTACTCAGAATTGGCCTACAACCAGTACCAGGCCAATGCCCTTTGCAAAAGGACTGAGAATACGAGTACCTTGATCGGCTAAAGGTTATTCCCATTCAACAGAGGACAGAGGTACAAGGGAGGAACACATTCCAAAGTGGCAGCCAAGGTCTCAAACCAATGTCATGGAGTGCATTAGCCACAACTGATAGTCACAAAATAAAATGAAGTTTTGCAGCACCTCTATCAATTCAAAGTGGCTAACACCAGATCCCATATATTCGCTCTGAAGCTACACAACAGTCTTACCACTTGTGTCTTACCTACCATCACCGAGATACCACCCAGAACAGAGTTCTTGACAGCCACAGACAACAGTGAACACACCAAGTGGCTGTCTTTATGGTAGCTACACCACATCTGCTTAGCTAATGCACCTAAGTTTACTGAGGAGAAACACATAAGGAGCCGGGAAGAGAGAGAAGTGTGAAGCTTTATAATCACATACACAAAACCACACCTTTGGAAACTGACATTCATTAATTCAGAACTACCACTCCCTGGTGCTATGCAATCACAAAGTCACCAAAAGAGAAGGGGAAAAAACTTTTTTGGCCCATCTTTAGTTGTTCCAATTACAAAGGGGGGGGGATCCTAAATGTCGAAACAAGGGCTAAGAGACATTAACAGTCTTGAACTGGCATCCGCAGGGGTACAACTACTCTCAAAAGACAGAGATTCGAACACGGCAGGAAAGTCGAGGATTCTTCTCAACTGTCGGCTAATGGGAAAAGGGGCAACTAAAGGCGTAACTGGGATAGGGAAGGCAACCGACGCGAGAAGCCGTCTAAAAGGAGCCAAGAGTCACACACCTCCCCCGCCCCCACAGGCCTGTCCCAGAGGCTAAAAAAGAAGGCGAGGCAGCCTCCGGGACTGAAGTGGCCCCTGCTCCAGCCGCGAAAAGCATCCCGCCTCACCTTGGGTCTGTGCAGCCACCTCCGGACGGCAGCAGGCAGCATGGCTCCGGCGAGGAGAACGCGCGCGCCTCACTGCTCCTGCTCGCTCACCTGCTCTCGCCGCCTCGGCCGGGTGAAGCGCTCGGCCCCACCCCCTGGGCGGAGTTCATGGCGCCGGGCGGGGCTCCCCCCACGAGCGCTCGCTCGAGTGGCAAAACTGCCACCAGCGAAGCTTAGAGTCCCTGGACTGGAGACGGAGCTCCCTGCGGGGAGAGGGAGCGGGCGCGCTTCCCGCAAGATCCCTTCGCGTCCAGGAAGCAAGAGTGCATCCCCCGGCCGCCTTCCGCCGATTGAACTGCGAGGAGGGGCCGTTCCCAGGAGGGGCCGTTCCCAGGAGCGCCAGGGAAGCAATGGCGCTTCTGCTGCGTCTTTCTCTAGGTGCTAACTACCCACCCCGTTTTTTTCTCCTGGCAAACATCTTCCCTAGTTGCATCGTAGGTAAAAATGCGACTGGCACAGTTTTCCCTGACTCAGGGGCGCCATTTCGGCTCGGGAGCGGGACAACATTCGGCCAGGTGCGAGGCCTCGTCTTCGAAAAGTAAACGCGCCTTTTCGAAAATTTCTGTTTTAAGGTCCCAGTGTTGTTCTATTAACCGCCCCCCCCCCCCACCCGTCAGAAGAACAAAGGCTAAACAAGAGCAGACGCTTACAGTTTATTTGTTTCGAAAGGCAATATCTAGTTCACAAACTTATTTAATTTTATTAACAGCTGCTTGTACATTGGCCAGATACAGATGATCTTTGATGATCATATGAGGTCAGTGACATGTGTATCTGTTGGGTTTCTGCCTGTTTTGCAGAAACCCAACAGGTACCGGGAAATAAGTAAAAATGAATGAGTCCAGTGGGTGCTGTGTGGTTTCCGGGCTGTATGGCCGTGTTCTAGCAACATTCTCTCCTGACGTTTCGCCTGCATCTGTGGCTGGCATCTTGATTCGGATCCTCTGAAGATGCCAGCCACAGATGCAGGCGAAACGTCAGGAGAGAATGTTGCTAGAACACGGCCATACAACCCGGAAACCACACAGCACCCAAGTGATTCCGGCCATGAAAGCCTTCGACAATAGAATGAGTCCAGTGTTATTTATCTTTACCTCTTAATCCAACCTTTCCTCAAAGGAGTTCAGAGTGCCATTTATCCCCTATTTTTTTCCTCACGATTTTTTCCTTCACAACACCACCTGTGTGGTTGGTGGACTGGCCCAAAATTACCCAGTATCCACTTGGACACTGGGTAAGGATCTAAACTCTGGTCCCTCTAAGGCTAGTCTCATAATCTCACATTACACTGCACTTATTTTTTAAAAGTAGGGTACCTTGCTGGGCCCCTGATCACCTAACAACAGTTTGGGGGAGGGAATTGTATGGGGGCTGAATAACAGGATATAGACTCTGAACTAAATTGTCATCTGGTTAATTTCTCTCAAAAAGGTGCCAGGAGCTAATTTTTCCAGGTAAAGCTGTCCCCTGATCCCAAGTGCAGGGAGAGCAAATGTTAAATCTGAAGAAAATACATCGGTCACATTGCCATGAAAGGTTTTACTGATAGGTTGTTGTGGGTTTTCCAAGCTGTGTGACCTTGGTCTGGTAGCTTTTGCTCCTGACAGATGGCCTGCATCTATGGCTGACATCCTCAGAGGCATGTCATGGTTAGATGTGTTTCTCTCCTTGGCACAGTGTAGACAAAACATTTTATTGATAATCTATGCTCTGAATTCAAGGATACATGTTGGTGCTCAGGCCTGACTTAACTCAGATTCAACCCTGTGCGGGTATAGTTCTTTGTATGAGCAAGCGCCGTTTGCTGCTTCACCTACAAGAGTTGAGAATTAACATGCTACTGAGGAAAATGTATTTTGCAAGTACCTTCTTATATTAAATGGTAAAATTGATTTCCTCCTATAATTAACAGCAACAAACTAAACAATGCCTTCTGAAGCATTTGTACAATTGCTGCTTTGGGGTTTTGCTGACAGTTGTAATTGTACTGTTTGTTTACAAGGGAATAGTTGCTGCTGCCACTGTGTGGTACTATAAGCACAGAAGTACTTCCTGTCTAGATTGTCTCTGGCTCTGCCTGTAGGTGTCCCACACTCAATGTCCACAGGTTGAAAATAAAGTGTTGATAACAGCACAAGTAGTAAGGCTACTGATATTAATGGAATGCTTCTTGCTCACCAAGGGCTCTGGTGTTTTCCACATGGGGAAAAGCTTGTGTGGTTTTCCCAATTGCAGCTGCCAATACAGGGCAATGGGTTTCCACATCACAGAATCTCCTACACTTTCCCTGCCCAGTCCCTTCCTATGGCCACTCTCACCAGGCACTAAGGGCTTTCCAATTGATGCTGTTTTTAAGAAAAATCTGCAATTTACATATTACTACATTGATCTATCAAGGTCTCTTAAATCTCAGGTTGTTATTTCTTCTTGTAAGTAAATCACAAGCCCTTCTGGGAGACATAAAATGGTGCTACTATGGGCCAGCAGTGGTGAAGCTGCAACAGGATGGGGGGGGGGGCACTGTGCCCTGCGTGCATGCCATTGGCGCCATATGGGTGCGAAAAAATCACCCCAGACCCCACCTCCCAGGGTCAGGGCATGGGCAGGGCATTGGTGGATTGGGGTGGGGCAGGGGCAGATCGTGCCCCAGGTGCAGTTTCCTCTCCCTCGGTCCCTGTGGGCCAGAAAAGGAAGTTCCAGACTTTCCCTTTTTTATGGGTCCTTCCCCAGCCTCACAGTAGAGCTGGTTTGGGAACACTCATAAGGACAACAAGGAAAACTAAAGAGGTCTAGAGAAGTATCACAGTGCTGTGGTGAAGTAAGAAGCAGCCCACTTTCCAATAGTATTCAAGCCTGGCAAACCACCTATGTGTAAGTGGCCTCTGAAGCTACAATCTGAACCTTAGTAAGACTTATGTCTAAGTAAACATTCATATAATTGCACAGTAATAGTATGAAGTACTAAGAGAAAATCCCAGTTCACTAGGCATCAGCTGGAGAAAAAATCCCAAGAGATAAGGCTGGCTGTAAATATGTACCTTCTCCCTATATCCATTTCACTTATTAATCTGCAATATTAGAGCTGGGGAAAAAACAGAGATCAGAAGACAGTCAAATCTGAGAGCTCTGTGCTTTTACTGTGCTCTTGTTGTTCCTTATAGGAAGTTAATAATTATTTTAAATAGTTTAATTAATTAGTTTCTCAGTGTTTAACAAATATAATCAACAGTCTTATAGCACAAGAGTCCCTATCTACCTCCATACCTCCCCTGGGGACTAGTCTGTAGGGTAAAAACTGGCAATCAAATTATTCAAATCTCACTTTCCCTGGGGGTTCTTCCTATCACCTGTTTTCTTCAACAAAGGCTTCTGCTCCAGTGGTAAGAAGTTAAAGGGATACAGCCATTATAAATAGCATGAAGAGTTGACTTTCTAACAGAACACTTTAGCCAGCAAACTAAAGAACACTTTAGTCACAAAACAAATAGCTGCTTAACTAACTGTACAGTGGCTGCTCTGTCAACAATAGCATTCAAAAGATTGTTCTTGTATTCCATATCCAAAAAGATGAGCTGATGGGTAACATGAAAAGATGTTAGGGCAGACTTTTGAGCTCACTACAGTTCCAGTTGTGCTTTTCAAAATAGTTTTTGCACTTGTCCCATCCCCAAAGTCTTATTTAAGGTTTAAAACATGTAGCTGGAGCAAGTGACATGCTATAACATGCATATGAACATACTCATAGGGGGAAAGGGCATTGGGGTGCTTTCTGGTAGATCATGCTTAGATCACTACATAATTATGTAGTAATTATATTTTAGAACTTTTTGTTTCAGTTCTTCAGCATATGTAGCAGCAAGTAACAATTCCTTCCCTATAATCACCCAGACAATACAGTTACAGGATCTAACAATATCATCAGAGAATCTTTCGTTTGCCATCCTCCAATGTGAGAGGTCATCACCTGCCTGCAATATCCTTTTCTGCCTACATAGGACAAACAAGTTTAAAAAATCAAATTTCATATCAAAAATATAAATAGAACAAATCTTACAGTAAAAATACCGGTATTCAGAAACCCAGCAGGAAAACAGTTTCTACAGGAATGTTTATCAGGAATCAAACATTACTATGGAAATCTGTCCAGGTGTCATTACACAGAGATTTTTCAAATGAAAATCTCTATGTTGACTATTACTACTAATTATCTAACTTGTTTATTATAGTATCAGCAAAAGGTCTAAGTTGCCATTAAAGATATGACTGGTGAGTTAAGAAACATGACAGAGGAAGCAAGATCATACAGAGTGAGCAGAGAAGGCCAATGGAAAACCCAGGTATTAAAACACAAATAGTTATCCAACAGGTAAGTATTGGTAGCCCCAGAGTTCAGAAGTGTTTATTATCCGTTAGCGCAAAATAAATTCACATGAAAGAGCTCCTCAAAATGGAAAGGGCTACACTCTTTTGACTTGGACATTGGGAGGCCACTGGTGGGCTGAAGCAAATGATATAACCCGTAGGACATGTTATAGTAAAGTTGCCAGGAAGGAATGGGCAATGCTTTCTGCTGAATGCTAAAAGAGCAGCAGACAAAGAGACTGGTAGCCCTGCAGTGATCTCATATTCCAACTCTTTAGCCATAGCCATGCAGACATCAATATTATAGGACCTAACAACACTAGCTAGGGCATCAGAGGCTCACTTGCCAGCTCATCTTCCAACATGATATATGTTATTGTCTATCAACCATAACTTTCTGCTGTCTTCCAAAGACAAGCAGGTCAGTATCTACACAAAATAACATATAGAGAATTTTGACACAGAAACAGGAGTACAAAGAAGCCGGTGGGAAAGTCTGTGAGGCTACTAGGACATGCTCACCTGAAGTTACCATTCAATCCCCTCTCCAAAAAAAACTTCAAAGGGAAACTGTACCAAGAAGTTCTTGAATGACAATTAAACCTAATGATAAATTCTGTTAACCTGAACTTAACTAAGACTCTGCATGCTTTACAGACCAATCCACAGGCTGAGTGGCTGAGGACAGCGCTACTGCCCCACTACCTCCAAAGGGCTTTCAGGCAGCAAAAACAGCAAAACAGCATAAAAATAAAAAATGGCCTCCTGGAAACCTTACACAGGGCATGAAGGAATTATGCCATCCCTACAGGTGGTGCAAGTCCAAAGCCCTGGCCAAGGTGTTCCTGGCTTGCAAGCCCGGGTGGAAGCTGACTCAAGTCGGGTCCACCCCCTGGAATACCTCCACCCCCCCCCCCATCCCTCGCCCATGCTGGCATCCACTTAGACACCAGTGTTGTTCTGCGGCGACACCCATTTCTGAGTTTCACCACTGTGGAGCTGAGAGGTGTCAAGAAGCTGGCATCTTTGCCCTCTGTGCTGGCAGGGGTGCCCCTTACACAAGCAGAGGGGGCAAAATCGGTGTAGCCCTGAACTGCTCAAACAGCCCATCCCTCCCCCCTCAACTGGATTGGGTTGCCCACCACTAGAAATGCTGCATAGCTTAATATTTGGGTAAAATGTTATATCAGTTTTATTTTGTATTTTTTTCAATAGTATATTTTTTAATGTTGGTTAGAAATGTCATAGGCCGTACTTCTTGCCTTTTACCCACCGTTCATAGTATCTGGCTATCTCCTGACAGAATTTATTTCACGCATCTGACAACATGGGTATCTACCCCACAAAACACTGCCCTTCAATTAGAGAGCCATTCTAAATAGGCTTTCTCAGAATCACACTCAGGTCTATTCAGTGGGGCTTACACCCGTGGTTTAGGAATGCACGGTTAATCTATTAGGTTTTTTTGAGTGCAACAAAGCTCCTTTTTGTTTTTGTGTCAACAGACTAACACAATTACTCCCACAAGCAGCTGCCCTGAGACCACCCACTTTCCTGGCAGAGGGGAAATAAGAAACTGGCTCCTATCACTGCTTGTGCTTACCCTCCGCAGCGTTCAGCCAGGTGGTGGCTACTCACATCTGCCTTGTGAGGGCTCAGGCAGCTGACTCCATGGCCACTCGTGCCAGCCTGTGGCTGCCCTGTTCTGCGCTTGGGCAGCTGGATCTGCAGCAGCAGTGGTTCCCAGCCACATCACACAGGGGGAGGGCTGCTTCTTGTTTGGCTGTGGTGGTGGTGGTGGTGGATGGCTGTGATTCTTGGGCCCATCCTGGACTTTCGTGTGGGGCCCCTGAATCACTTAGACCACCACTGGTTAATTCACTGTAATTTACAGCCCATGAAGAATGGAAGTCAGACCCTGTGTCGGAGGTTCAGTATATGTCAGCTGCCTGGAAGACTCAATCTGGTGCACAAATGCAACATAGTGTGGTGCTATTTCTGGTGGCTCTTTAGACTACTAAGAGAACTTGCATTGTATGTTCAGTTCCTTAAGCATTTTTGGACACCAATTTTATTTTGTGAAAATTGGTGTGACAAGCAAGCTTAATTGCTCCAAATAAGTGAATGCCACTAGTTTGTGGTCAGTTGGGGCCACGTAATATATTTATAAAGCATGATTCACAACTCTGCTCTCCTGCCCTCCCACAGTTCCCTCCCACAGCAGTTCAGGCAGAAAAGCCTTACCAAATTTGAGATGTCTGGATAACACACCTGCCAGCAGCTGTGCAACAACCACGATGCTACTTAACATATTGAAGCAGATTGGGGAAACACAGCAGCACAGGAATAATGTGCAGAATTATAGACTGTATCTTATATTTTCAGTTGCCTATGCTAAAAAAGCAACACAATTGAATGAGCAATGTTTCAGAATATGTTTGAGATGACTCCATGCTTTAGGAAGCTCCTAATTGGCTGTGGTCTTCTGTGAAATTCATACAGGAAGAATTCATACCATGGGTATGACAGAAGACAGATTTGGACAGTCTGTCTTAGTGTTAGTGCTTTTGTTATAGTAGGATAGACAACTAGTATACCACTACCCCTGACAAACGTCTCTGATTTCTCTTGTGCTGGCTGGCCTCATTTCTCCAAGACGGGGAACTGCAGGTGACATTACGGGGAGAGAACTCCAGGCATGATCCCATACTTTGTGGGGTGCTGCATGGGGCAATCCTCTCTCCAATGCTTTTCAATATCTACATGTACTCCCTGGCGAGTCTGGTCTGGAGTTTGGGGCTGCGATGTCACCAATATGCGGATGACACCCAGCTCATGTTCACGATGGAGGACTGCCCGTCTTCAGCCCCTGTAGATCTTCAGTTTTTTTAGAGGCCATGGCTGGTTGGTTGAGAGCAAGTCGGCTGAAGTTAAATCCAGCAAAGACAGAGGTCCTGTGATTGGGTTGGAGGGAGCGGCCAGTAGACTTTTGCCTGCCTACGCTGGATGGCGAGGCTTTGCATTTAGCCTTGTCTGTCAAAAGCCTGGGAGTGAACCTGACACTGTCGCTTGAGGCCCAGGTCACTCAGACAGCCCAGGTAGCATTCCATCATCTGTGGCAGGCACAGCAACTGGCCCCATATCTCTCCTGTTCTGACCTGGCCACAGTGATCCATGCAACAGTCACCTCCAGGCTTGATTATTGTAACTCGCTTTACGCTGGCCTGCCTGACAGAGATCTGGACAGTCAAACGTAAACTCTTTCAACGTGGCAGCCAGACTCCTTACCAGAACATCTAGCTGGGACCACCGGTCCTATACCATCTGCACTGGCTGCCCATTGAGTTCCAGGTCATGTTCAAACCTTTAACCTTTAAGGCTGTGAGTAGTCTTGGACCTGCATATCTGAGGGACCACATCTCCTCATATCGCCCTGCTAGGTCCCTCCACTTCTTGGAGGAGAACCTATTAGAGGTCCCTGGCCCGAAAGACATCCAGCTGGCCTCTACAAGGGCCTGGGCTTTTACAGCCCTGGCCCCTACCTGGTGGAACAGGCTCCCTAGAGAGTTCAGGGCCCTTGGGGGGCTTGCAAAACTTCCATAGGGCCTGCAAAACGGACCTGTTCCACCAGGCATTATGGCTAACCGGCAAGGATGTAGGTAACGGGGGTTCTCAGGTTCAACCCCATTACATGTTCAAAGCTCCGCCCCCTCCCTCCGTTTGTGGCTTTTTTTGTATTTTTAGTGTTTTTTCCAGTTTTTGGCCTGCAGGGGGCGCAGTTTTTAAGCTAGCAGCACCACAATGACAGGGGTTTTGAGGGGGACTCTCCTGATGATTCTACCCAGGTTTGGTGAGGTTTGGTTCAGGGGATCCAAAGTTATGGACTCCCAAAGAGGGTGCCCCATCCCCCATTGTTCCCAATGGGAGCTAATAGAAGATAGGGGCTACACCTTTGAGGTTCCATAACTTTGAACCCCCTGAACCAAACTTTAACAGACCTGGGTGGTATCATTAGGAGAGTCTCCTAAAAATACTCTGAAATTTTGGCGCTGCTAGCTTAACAATTGCACCCCTGACAGCAGGTACACCCCACATTTCCCCAGATTCTCCTTTGAAATCCACCCCCTTTGGCATGGATTTAAAGGGAGACTCTGAGGTCCCCAGTTTAAACATTGGAAGTGATGCTGTTTCAGGGTGGGGGATAATCCACCCCGAAACAGCATCACTTTTAATGTTGTTTTAACTGGGAACCCCAGATTCTCCCTTTAAGGTGGATTTAAAAGGATAATTTGGTTCTCTAGTTTAAACACCATTGAAGGTGATGCTGTTTGGGGTGGATTCCAGCATCACAGTGGCTGCCCATGCGGGGGGGGGGGGTGTCGCAAAACTCAGATTTTGCACTGGGCTCCATTTTCCCTAGCTACGCCTCTGTGCAGAGGGGAGGGCAGAAAGGCTTGCCGGCTGCCGGCTGGGAGCCTAGTTGGTGGGGGGAGGGCAGGGCAGGGGAGTCTGCCGTCCCCAGCCTCGGAGAGCTGCTTTTATAAGCACTGAGGCCAGGGGCGAGGCTTGGGGAGGCATGGCCACGCCCCCGGGGCGGGTGGGGTGTGGCCCTGCCCTTGAACCCCCCCATAAAAACCTATACCTACGTCCCTGCTAGCCGGGTTGATTGTTATAAGCCCCACTCCATCTAGGCCTCTTGTGGGCGTGGAGGAGGGTAGGTTTTTGTCACCATCTGTTACAGTATTGCTCCTATTTTATGGTAATTTATTCTGAGTTTGTTTTTATTCTGGTTTTATTATTGTATGTATTTTTAGGATTTTGTTGTTTTATTCTGTTGTCCACTGGTCTGAGTCCTTTGTGGGAGGGCATTTTACAAGATGAATGAATGAATGAATGAATGAATGAATGAATGAATGAATGAATGAATGAATGAATGAATGAATGAATGAATGAATGAATGAATGAATGAATGAATGAATGAATGAATGAATGAATGAATGAATGGTGTACACATGATTACCTGGATGCCCCACTGAATTTAGTGGAATGTACTTCTAAAAAAGTCTGCATATGATTGCAATCTTACAGCACAAGTCTAAGCAGACCATCATCTTTCAAAGTCCATCAACTCTGTTTAGAATTGCACTGACTATCACATTGGAACACAAACATATAAAGATTCCCCACCTCCCCACAAGATTAGATAAATGGCTGTTGTGGGTTTTCTGGGCTGTGTGGTTATTGTCTGGTGGTTTCAGCTCCTAATGTTTCCCCCGCATCTGTGGCTAGGTAAAACCACCTGACCCTGTCACACAGCCCGGAAAAACCATAACAGCCAGTTAATTCTGGCAGTGAAAGCCTTCAACAATATATTAAATAAATAGTTATTTAAGAGCATTCTTACCCTATCTTTCTGCCATGGGAGGCAGTTAGTGATACACAAAATAAAAACTGCAATCTTTAAAATACAAAAATAATTCAACATAACAGAAGCAGAAACAAACACAGAGATATTAAAAGTAACAATAGAAAGTAAAAATTGTAAATTGTACTTCAAATGACATTTGGAAGTATTAAAGACTTTGCAATGTACTGGAAGAGTGAAAGTGTGAGGTAAACCTAAAGAACTGAGTTCTGACATCTGGGTGGGAGTAGGGGGGTAGGTACTTATCCCAGATGACAGGGAATATGGAACCCAGATTTTTAAAAGTAGATTCATATTTGGAGGAGGCAGCTCTTTAATAGCCTGTTTAGAAAACTGAAAAATAACACCAGCATTTTGAAGTGCACATAATTATGCTAATTTTTAACAAGCTAATTGCTCATATGTCTTTGGATTTGGACAGGTGGCACCTTTAAACTAGTCTTTATGGAGCAAATAGAATCAAAATTAACATTATACCCGGGACTATTTAGATTTTACATGCAATTCCCTTCTCTGTATCTTGCAGACTATGTATCTTGCAGCAGTGGCGTAGGAGGTTAAGAGCTCATGTATCTAATCTGGAGGAACCGGGTTTGATTCCCAGCTCTGCCACCTGAGCTGTGGAGGCTTATCTGGGGAATTCAGATTAGCCTGTACACTTCCACACACGCCAGCTGGGTGACCTTGGGCTAGTCACAGCTTCTTGGAGCTCTCTCAGCCCCACCTACCTCACAGGGTGTTTGTTGTGAGGGGGCAAGGAGATTGTAAGCCCCTTTGAGTCTCCTGCAGGAGAGAAAAGGGGGATATAAATCCAAACTCTTCTTCTTCTTCTTTTGTTTCAGGAATTTATGTGAGGTTCCTTATCACCTCAGATTTCTTTAAAGAGAGCGTGACTTCCATTCAATGAAGGAGGATTGGGTTTCCCTGATCAAACATATTTTTACTAACTTGTACTAATTTTTGGATTGCTCCCTACAGTTGAGCTCTTGGGCTCTTCTGAAGGCTTCAGGTTTGGTGCCCATCCCTAAATGGAATGCATTAGGATCTACTTTGCTAGAGTGGACCCCATTCCTCCTGCAATTTCTGCATCTAGAGAACAATGTGGATAATGCCATGTCAATGTCAATTTGATCCTTTTTCATATGCTAAAATAACATTATGGGCCAGCCCAGACCTAAAAAGGTAGTGGCAGGGGAATCATTGGTATGGTATGCTTGAACTGATAGGGATTTTTGTTGTTGTTTTTTAATAGACTATGATTATGAGTTTTTGTCATTTTCTCAGCTGAGGTCTACATATGACTTTGTAGTCGTGCATTACGGTCAGCATAAAGAGCGAGACGAGGCAGCGTAGATAACATCTGGTGGAGATCGCCAGCAGCGGGAGACCGGAGGTCCGTGTTCCTAGCGAATCTCCCGTCTGCCGGTTCCTGGCACCTTTTATTGTTACTCTATCGGGGGCGTGTGGGAGGGAGGACTGGGGGGGGAGTTCGGAGGCGGGAGGTGAGGAGATCATCATGTGATGCATGATCTCATCTGGCTTCACGTCGCGGAGAGGGCGTCGCACTGGCGTCTGAGCCCTAATCCTCACCTGGGGGCAAGACCATTGTCCCTAAGCCCACGGTGATTGAGCCAGACAGTTCCCGACCCACGTGATGACGCTCATGGGGGGGATGAGGGAGTGGGAGTGCGATGCGACCCGGCAAGACGCCAGGTCCGTTAAGCGTCCCAACGTTCCTACTACGGCACTGCTGGAGTGCGGCGGTGCACTACTACATCTCCTCCTTTTACATTTTAGAAAGCGGGGGGGCGAAGCAGCTAAAGAGGCGATTTAAAGGGGCGGCTTGTCTCCTCCCGCCCGTTTGGTCAAGTTGACCAAGCTGCTTTGTGCAACGTGGGGAACTTGGTTGCTGAGGGTAAGGAAATGCGAGGGTTTCACTTACACCGTTACGGGCAATATTAGACGCATTGAGCGAAGCAAGATCCGATAATAAGGCACACAATTAAACCAATGCAGATCTGTACAATAGCACTCAACCATCCCTCCCGACAGCCAGCTCAGAAGACTGGCTGACCACCAATGGGGCCAAAACATCATACTTCAAGATTAAGATACAACTTCCTTGCAGCTCACGCGCACTTTCATGTGGATCAACTGAGAATTATCAGAAAGATTAAAACCTTACATATTATGTACATTCTCACAACCTTGGTGATGTAACAACAACAAATAAATCAATAAGCGGCACGATTGTCTAGAGATGCGGCTTGGCGAAGTTCACTGCTGCTTTCGGAGGCCAGGGCATCAAGGCGGTGGAGGTAGAAGTTGATGGACTTCGCGGGGCAGAGCCCAGCCTGACCAATAGTCTTAGCATTGTAGAGGCGAGTCGGGGACTCCCACTAGGGGATTCGCGAGGAGAGCGAACTCACGGCCCGGAGAGGGCTGACCCAGCTCCGACAAGGGGAGTCCGAGAAAGGCAGGGAGGGCGGCGGCTGGCCCGTCCGGGCTCGGGGTGGAGCACTGGGGTAGGACAATGGTGAAGTGACCAGAGGCAGCAAAGAGTTCAAGGCGGGGAGTCCGAGTAGGGGATGTAGTTAAAGCGTCCTCTCCCGCAGAGTCCAGAACCAGCCCTGGGGAGCAGGATGTTTTCGAACTGCGGGGAATGTCCTCCATGTGTGTGCAGTTCCAACCCTGGCGAGACCGAGCCCGAATGAGCCGAACCGGTTCCCGTTAGAGCTCGCGCCGGTGATCGCGGCGCGGAGTGTTGGACTTCGTGGTTAGAAACGTCTCTTGAGTGACAAGGAAAGAAGCGCCAGCCCGGAGGAGTTTTAGGCAGCCGGGTCCCCAGTGAGCTCATAGAATATCTGATGGATGGGAGCATTCATGAAGGGGCTCAGCCTTGAATCCGCTAGAAGTCTCCGGGTGCTTTGCAGGCGAGGAGCGAGCAGGAGCTCAGCAGAGCTCCCGACTCCCTGAGTACTGGCCCAGGCAGAAAAGATGAGGCGTTAGCGGCGGCAGCAAACGCTGCTCCCAGATGTTGGTCACAGGTGAAAGCTTTCCAGGGGGGGTGGCGGTCGCCATCGGCGGGAAGCAGCAAACGAGCAGGCAAAGGATGGTGGTCGCTGAGTTGGTGGTGAAATGATGCGCCAAGAGAAGCTGGCACAGAAGGTTCTCGGGTGTCACCGGGGGTGGTCTTGCTGGCGCCCAGCAGCGCTAAGGGCCTGGCTGGTGATGCATGCTTGGCGATCTCCCCAGGTCATGCCGAGGTCTTTAGGCGTTAGCGGCTGGCGTTCCTGCTGGGATGGCTGGTAGGGATCCTCCTAGAAGAGATCGCGTTCCATCTCAGGGATAGGGGTTGGTTTTCCTCCTGGCGCCATTCCGCAGCGGGTTGGCCTGTCATGGCGAATCCCGAGTCCACGGGAACCTGTAGGAAGAAGGACTGAAACACACCCCTTTCCCGGAGTTCACGGGCGGGGCGGGTCCCTTAAGCTCAGTTCTAGAAGCGGATGGCTAGAAGATTGGGATGAGTTAGTGTTTTGAATTTAATATGGGAAGGAAGAAACTGTTTTGCAGCCTGTGAAGGTTGCTTTTAATGTAAAAAAACCTCCTGGGGGGCGCCTACACTTCCTCTTTCTTTAGATTGTTGTTTGACAGGGAGGGCAGGAGGTGGCGACCACACAATGGTGGGGAATTGGCTTCAAGCGTCATCAGAAGTGCGTCAAAGGCTGAGAGTCGAGCGAGAGGAGAGAGGGGAAGGGAACAGAAGCGAATCCCTGGGGGGAGTTGTGGGTATGCATGCCCATCAGCAACACAAAGGGGGCTTTGGGAGAAGCACCTTTTGGGGGATGGGTGCATCCGAGGGGAATGAAAGCAATCCAGGCAATTAGAGGGCAAGATTCATGCACACACAAAGGAGAAAGGGGGGTTTTCTTTGCAAAGGGAGTTGTACCATTGACGTGACCTTGGTGGCTTCAATGCAGGAAGCTGGATGGTGCTAGAATTTTGTGATCAGATTATCTTAGGGAACTGCAGATCCTTGAGAACCCGGCTCCTTAAGGCGATGAAGCCTCGGCCTAGCGCTTGGCCTTTAACATGAGTATTGATAAAGCTGCCAGGCTGGGCAGCTCTATAACAACGGGTTTGGAAGTATTAAGCAGAGCAATAATGGCTTGTATACTAAACTGGGGCCTGTCACAGTGACAGTGCTGCGGTATCAGGGCCAGACGGAATTTTAATCCAGGAGGGAGCCAGTCAGCCATATTGGCCCACCCTCCCGCCTTTACTGGTCGAAAAACAGACAGAAGAAAGGGGAGGGAGAGGAAACAGATTTCCTGTGGAAATTAGGAGGCAATTTCGAGGAAGACAGCGATTGGAATGCAATGATCGTGGCGGCTTACGCATGCAGACCAGAAGTCGTTTTAACCTGACTCATGAGGTCTCTTCCCCAGAGGTTGACATGGATGTCTAGAAACTGATGGGGCCCGGACTGTGAGCTGCGCTTCGAGTCCCTGGGCTGTTGACCCGTGGCGGATACTCCGTCTACGCCGGTTGTCTCCCCACCCCAGATGTCGCGAGGGCAGAAAGCCACCGGTTAGGCGTACTGGTCGAGACACTTTCGGCTGCTCATGATGGCTGTACCATCAGTGCCCGGTGTCCACCAGGCCTTGAACCCACATCCTTCTATGGCCCGAGCTCTCCAGAACACTAGGCGGGAGCTCCCGATAGGTGTCTCCACCTTCTTTGACGGTGGTGTAGGCGCTCGCCATGTTAGCTGCTGGGGCACCATTAGCCTTTATTGGGTGCGACGCGGAAGGCAGCATGGGGCAGAGAATCAACTGGCGCCCAACTGGCTCGTGAGGCGCAGCTCCTGTGGGATGTTTGTAAGACCTGGAGGTGGATGGAACCTTAATTAGCGTTAAGGTGTCGATCACTCGGGGGGCGATGAACAGTCCCTGTTCAGCGGCAGAGGCGCTTTAACACTAGCCTGTAGTATCCCGGTAGGGATAGGCTGCGTCATACTGGGTTGAAGCTGACAAAAAAGAACCGTGCGGGGGGAACTTAAAGGGGAGATGGGCTGGAGGTGCATCGCGGCGAGATGCCGCGAGAGGGGGTGGTTTTGGCAGGAGACGCTGGCGTTTGGAGTCTGCTCTAGTACTCTCCTCCCGGTCCTGGGCTGGGGAGGCGCCCGGTGAGGAAGTTCTGCAGCGGGCGGTGCGTTTCTCCAATGGAAGCCCTTCACTGGCAACGTGGGCGGCACGGGTTTTAGGTGGCCTTCTCCTCCTGGGGGAGGAACCTCCTCCGCTCGGGGTTATGCAGACCCCCCCGCCCGGGGCTGCCTACACTCGCCTTGGGAAGTGTCGAGGTCTGCACGCCCGGATTTAAACAGTCATCCTGAGACTGTCTCGCCCGGTGGAAGGCGCTTCTTGGCCGAGGAGGCTAGCAGGTGGGGCGGAGGATCCAATGTCTAGCAAAACCTTCGCTTATGTCGGCCAGTTCAAGGTTTTTGCACAAGCCCGTGGTACCCTCACGGCACTCCATGGGGCGTTCTCGCTGCGAGGCGCATGAGGCTCCGTTTTAAAGACTCTGGCATTTATCTACCTGCCTCTTGGCAGCTTCCTGGAGCCTGTTCACAAATTCAGCATAGGGCTCTTAGGGTTTTGGGATGGAGGAGAAACTCTGGGTTAGCTGGCGGCATTAGGGACTTTGATAAATGTCACCTTATAGAAGCACTCCAGAGAGGCGACCGTAAGGGTGGCCCTCAGGCAGGACAATCTGATCGTTGGGATTAGCAAAAGCATCGAAACGTAGAAGCTGAGCTGGCCGGTGTAGGCGCCGGGCCCAGAAGGTGGCTGCTCTGTTGAAGACATTGCTGAAGCGGGAACTCACTTTCCCCAGACCGCAAGTTGGCGCGGGGGCTCAGGAGCATCGCGAAAGGTGGTTTTCCAGTCATCTGGAACCGTAAATTAGGTTCCTTTATGCGATGGCTTCCAACATGCCTCTCCGCGTGAGGGCTAGTGACTCCCTCACGTCCGCATTGCTTTTCGGAGCGCCTCGGTAAAGGAATATTATAGCTCAGAGGCGATTTTCGAGCAAATCCGCCACTGGGAACTATGCCATCCTCCCTGCATTATCTTTTGCAGCAAAGTCTGGATGGGACACAATGCAAGAATATCGGCGCCGATCTATCCGTCCAGGGTTTCTTTCTTCACCAGATGTCGTGGCTATCACGTTCTTCAGAGTTTACTGAAACCCGCTACCAGCGCCATTACGATGGGGCGTAGCCCGGAGGTCACAGTGGCTTCGGAAAATGCAGAAAGCGGAGCAAAGGGGAGAGGCTGACTGAGCAGCGCGGGGAGGAGTTGAAATGGGTGGAGGAAGCTGAGGGGCAGAAGGAGGGACAGGCCCAAGGTCCAATTTAGTGGATAGAAAGAAAATTCCGGAGTTGGAAATTGAAGGTGAAAGATCGAGAAAGGAGGGCTGCCTACAGCAAGGGTAAGGTAGGTCTGCAGGCTGATGGCTGACATTAAACATTGTCTCCGCATCGTCAGTAGCTTAGCGACATCGGCCGGCCGTGAGGCTCTGTCGCGAGAAAGAGTGGCGCCCGGATGTTTTCCCAGTTCCTTAAAATTCAATGTCCCCCACTCTGGAGTACCATGGACACCTCGAGAGCCTTTAAATCTCCTCAACCAATTTAGCGCGGCTCCCTTCTCTTCACCCGGGGGACCCTGCAGTCGCATTTCGTTAAGCAGCTTTCCAGTTAGATCAGCGTGCTTGTCATAAGCCCTGCTTTGCAAGCTCCCATACTCACGGTGTTCCGGTCGGACGAAGGGGTGTCTAGGGCTGGCGATGTCTCTGGATCGCCCGATCCGAGGCGAAGCGATACCGAAAGCGGTGGTCCCTGGATCGCCGATCCAGCGGACCCGTATCGCGACCCTTCCCAAGCGTGGTAGGAGTGGAGGTTCGAGGATTCCAGTTTCGCACCAGCTTGTAGTGGAAGCCGCGGTCAGCGTAAGAACGGAGCGAGGCCATGGAATAACATCTGGTGGAGATCGCCAGCAGCGGGGGAACCCGGAGGTCCGTGTTCCTAGCGAATCTAAAATGCCTGGAGGTTCCTGGCACCTTTTATTGTTACTCTATCAGTGTGGGAGGGAGGACTGGGGAGTTCAGGCCGGGGGGAGGTGGAGATCATCATGTGATGCATGATCTCATCTGGCTACGTGCGGAGAGGAGCGTACGCGTCTGAGCCTAATCCTCACCTGGGGGCAAGACCATTGTCCCTGCGCCCGGTGATTGAGCCAGACAGTTCACGACCCGTGACTCATGGGGGGATGAGGAGTGGGGGTGCGATGCGACCGGCAAGGCCGCAGGTCCGTTGGCGTCCCAACGTTCTACTACGGCACTGCTGGGTCGGCGGTGCACTACTACAGACTTGAATGGCAATATTTACAATTGCAATATCTGTTGGTATCTAAACACTGCCTCGTGGCATTTATTGCCCAATCCAAAGATGGGGGCAGGAAGGGGAGTGAGGGACCAGCCAGTGGATTTGCCCTCCGGGGGCACTTGTGTGTAGATCTGCTACTACTGTTGTTATTTTTGTCTCTATTTTATGTATAGTTTTTTTCTTTTCTTGAAAAATTAAATTAGTTTCCAGATGTTTTTCTTGTACTTAAAAACTATTAATTGGAAAAGTTCACTCCTGGTCACCACAAATAACTATCAAGGAGCATCCTCAAACTAAAAAATTGCTCATTGAGGGACAACAGAATTCAGAATAGCTTTAACGTTGAACAATATCATCCAGAGGCCTTTCCCAGGACAATACCATTGTAAATAATGTGTGTGTATGTGTGTGTGTGTAAAGACAACTTTGAAAGCAAAATGAAAATTAACCAGAAAAAATATTCTCAACCAGAAATACCTAGACATGGTTCATCACTGTAGGTTTGCAAATTGTGACCCTTATTGGCATATCTGTGGCTGGCTGATACTTATTTAGATTAGCAGGATTTAGTCAACATTTCCTTAAGAGAGGACTTACCTGGGCTTCTTTTGAGTATTTCAGGAATAAACTTTTTTTCAACAAGCCAGTCACAGTTTCCATTTCTTTTCAAGCCTGGTCCTCATAGGCAGACCTACCTAGCCAGAGCAGGCAAGAAACAAACATGCAAGTGATAGGCCTCACCTCTCCAAGAATTCTGCCCACATGCACAGGTTGCACAAGGTGAAAATTATCCCAGTAAACCTGTCAAACAGAAAGTGTGGAAACATATAGAACATGAGCAGTGATAAATCTGAACATATGCATATATACAATGCTGCTGTGTGTGGTCCGGGGGGGGGGGGGGCAGCGGCCACACATCAACTATATTGCCCTTCCACTGGGGTAAGTGCCCCAAGAATGGGCAAATCTGCCAGGATGGCAGTGCCCTGCTTCCAGGAGTGAATTACCCACCCCCCTTTCAAACAATTAAAAACAGAGCTAAAATACAAAAAAAAACCCACAACAATTAAAACATACAGTGAGGAATGGAAGGGGGAACACTGAGGGAACACCAAATGAAACAAAAAAATGTTCACTCACTAGTGGGAATTTGCAACAGCAGAGGACAGACAAATCCCCCAAGGGAAAGAATTCCAGAATTTTGGTTCCAAAGTTGCGAAGGCCATCTCCTTGGTTGCCAGATGTCTAATCTCAGGAAGTGAAGGCACCCAAAGTAGAGCCGATAAAGATGACTGCAATGGTCTGGTGGGTTCATGAAGGAGTAAGCAGTCCTTCAGAGGTGGTCTTTTGTAATCAAGCTCAGAATGAATACAATTGATTCTAATGAACAAAGCATTTTTCTTCGCACTGGTCACTGTGGCCACCGAGGGGGGCTCCTCCAACTTCCCTTGAGAGCTACCTTGAAACTGTCTCTTCACTACTCAGACTGTCTATATTGGATGACACTGCAGTCACAGTGAAGGCAGAAGAGTTCTTTGCTGTTGTCACAGTCAAGTAGTAGCCTCTTAAATGAGCTCTAGCCCATATTCCATCACTTGACATGAGATTCCCTCCACTGACTTTTGAGCCCCTCAAAAACCTGGGTGATTGAACAGGCTCTGGAGAAAATGCCTATGAGGGTCATGGCAGCAACCCATGTCTTCTCCCTGACCCAACAGTGCTCCTGAACTGTCTTAACACTATAGCACCCCCTAATCAAAATGATTAGTATTGCAGCCTCCAGACTTCTCCACCAAGCTCCTTACAGATACACATGCAAAACATAACACAATACAAAAAATAGCATACACAATCCAGGACTGCTTCCGTCAAAACCGGGGACAAGCCTATCTTGTCAGACATCTCTGGGCAACAGCTATAGCTCTTCTTACATTCTGGAAATCTTGTTGATCTGGATTTGAACAAAGCTCTTCTACCATCAGCCTGATGTTCAATATATTGGTTTCCCTCTTAGACCCATCTTTCATTATGTTTTGAAATTCTTATGCCATGACATTCTATTATACTTTTCCCCTACCAGCTTCGTTCATAAATATACCATGAATACCATATACTTTTTTCCTAACAGCTTCATCCAACAATTTATTGACATCTACCCCCCAAAAAAATATTTTATTGTCAGCATCATTACTACAGCCACTTCAAATGTATGAAAATTTAATTCACAAGCCTTTTATATAATTAGAATCTACATTAGAAACACCAGTAGGATAGGATTGCAAAGGTCTCCTATGCCCAAACATAATGGGTTTTCCAGAATCACTTGTTTGAATTTTCATCCAAGAATCCTGACCTAAGGAATCTCAATGTAGAAAAGTGTTCACCTTAACTGGGAAGTCCCAGATATTGACACATCTTAAGAACAGGGTGCTGTTACCTATACTGTTATGTGGACGGAAACAAGTTAACGGGGGAGCGAGAGGAAGAAGGGGCCTCCTTGAGGGGTGAGATAGGATTCCAGAGGAAAAACGGGTTCTGTTAATACTTTGTAGATGCCATGAAACATTGCAAAGGCAGTTCAGGACTACCTGATCAGTGTTTTTAAAAGGAGGCAAGGATACTCTCCAACGCACAGGTTCCCAAATGGCAATTTTAGCTTCACGGACGGAGGTTAGAATATTGCAAACCTAGATGGGCTTTTATGGGAAACTTGCACCTCCTGCTTACAATCGGAGATGGAGAGAAAAAAGGCCACCTTCGCCGCCGACACCAGCTCCGCACTATCCTGCTTGCACACGCGCCCGCCGCCACCGATGGCGCCTCCTCCGGCCGCTGGGGGGCGCGCTGCCCAGGCACTGCCCGCTCCGGCGATGGCGGCGAAGGCTTCCCCCCGCGGGCAGGGGCCGGACGGGCCGCGCCGCCATATTGGCTGTTGTCCTGTCTGAGCGGCGGCGGCAGCGGCGGCGGCGGAGGGAGCAGCAACAACAGCGGCGGCGGCGACGAGAGCGCGGCGGCGGGAGGTGCAAGACGAGCATGACTCGCAGGCGGAATAAGACGGTGGGCGCGGCTGGGGCGCGTCGGGAGCGGGCGGGGGGAGCAGCCCCCCCTGAGCCTCCCGCGCCCCCCGCCGGGCCCGGCCTTCCAGAGACGCCCGAGGTGGCGGCGGCAGCGGCGGGGAGCAGCGCGGAGCAAGGCAGAGCCTCACAGGTAGTGGGAGCGCGCGTCCACATCTTGCCCTGCCCCCAGAGCCGAGTCTGCATCCACACCCCTCTTCTCTTAGCAGATCGCACGCCCCGTATCCATTTGCGGCGCGATCCACCCTTCACCCAGATTCCTGCCGCACTCATCCGTTTGCGATCGCCCGCATTCATCTACCCCGCGTACCCTTTTGCCCCCCCAGTCCACCACCTACAATGATCGTCCTCACATTTGGTTCCTGCAGCACACTGCTAGATCCGTCATGCATTCAGCACCTACTATGCACCTTGCAGTCACCTCAAGATCCACCTTGAGTCCAGGCCGTCTAGATCATGAGCCAGTGCAAAAGCTCTCTCCTGAGTCTCCCCAGTCCACTACAGCCACCTGCTCCTCCTGCATCCAGCACCCATTAAGCCCTGCTGCTCACCATGCTGCCTGCTTCCATCCGGCCACCCCAACCTACATTCTAAATCTGCTAGTGTTCCCTTTCATTCTAGTCATGTATGTAGCACCTATAAATTTCCTTTTTACCTGTGATGCTCACTTCTTTACTTGCAAGCAATACTAAACGTGCATATAGTCCACCCAGCATGCCGAAGGCTGCACACGCCTTTACTCTTGTATCTTTTCATTACCTTAAGGAAGTACTGTTCCATATGTTGGATGCACCTTACTCGATATTACTACTAAGATCTGGCATCTCCTGCTATAGCACCAGTTTATTCTTTATATACTGCATCTATTCAGTCTCCTCTTGGTTACATATCTTTGTCAGAAACACAAAGGCAGGTCTTTCCCCCCTGAAAGCCATTTATTTCTCAGTACCTATAGCTTGGCCTTCTATTTGTGTTTTCAGCATGTCTCTTTGTGGGTCTCTGATATATATCCATCTCCTCCCATAAAGTAGGGTGGGGACTTATCACTAATAAGCTAGCAGTTGCCTAGATCTTTGTGTAACCCAGAGTTCTTCTGCATGATAAAAATGTTTTCCTCTTATTATGGAAATAAAACAAGTTACTATAATTTCTTAGAAAAGGCACTATTAGTGAAAAAGCTGGCTTTGCATGGGTGGGGACAAGGGATGATGAGTGGCTATTGAGTATTGCAGTGACAGCAGACAAACGTGGCCAGAGTAACCTGTGATGGTATGCCCTCCAAGAGGAATTCAGTTCCCCAGCTGGGCCTTGGCATTACAGTGCATTTGTAGAGCTCTGTCTAGTTATCGTGGGGTAGTTGGACAAGAATTGTGCTGCAAGCAGATACAGTTTGAGCCAGGGAAAGGACTAGAACTCTGGTATAGATAGAGAGTTCAAAGTTGGTCCAGGGTGCTGGTGGGCCTGATTCCGGTTAGCTTGCCTCTTCTTGGCACTGGGCTAGCAGTTCCTAACTCTTTATAGTTAGCCCTATACACTGAGGTGGCAAATCCCCAGGACAGCTTTGTGTTAACTAAGGATTGTGGAATTAGCCTTCTGGGAAGCTAGGCGGTTGTTGGCAGACAGCAGATCTGCAGGAGACTCAGCCAGAGTTGCATGGAGTATTTAGAAAGGGGGGGGGGGGGTTCAGCAGCCTTTGCCAGTCAGTTAGAGCTTTTCAACCTTATGAAGAACCAAGCTGCTGTTCTTGTATACACATGTGTACATTTGTTAGTATGCCAGTTCTGTGGGATATGCAAGTGATGCAGACAGAGGAGTTGTATCCAGTGGCAGAGTATAATTCACCTAGAATGTTATTTAGCTGGCTTAGGGTTTTAAAAAAATGCCACACTGTGATCAAATAGAAGTGCTGGTAAGCAAGCCTCCTGGGTAGATGATGCTGAACCTCTCCTGTCTGCAGCTTCCGCAACATGCCACAGCTACCATTTATGAATGTTTGTGCAGCAAATAATTAGCCCCTGGTATAATATACCATCTTTATAATTCAGATAATGGAGGATGAGAAGCATATAAAGGAATTTCTTGCCAAGTTATCATGGGTAGTAGGCAGGGTTGGGCAGTTGCCTTGCTTCTTACCTGTGCCATACTCTCTGCAGAAAACTAGACTTAAGAAGCAGCCGCTAAAAATGTGCAACAGATAGAAACTTGGGACATGTTAATTGAGACACAGCACTTTTGGTGTTTGTAGGGGAGGGGGTGGGATTGGTTTATTTTAACAATCATGGGGTAGCCAGCTGGCAGGCTGTACCCAGCCTCCACTGAGATTTATCTGCCTCCCCTTATCTTCTACTCTTACCATGTTGAGTATATAAGGTGCAAGATTATTTTCTTCCCTCACAAGCACCTCCCACATGTGCCTCTAAAGTAAGATGCAACACTGCATCTTGCATTCAGTATATGCCTCAGAGAAGGGCTGCGAGAACCCCACAGCTCATCTGGTGACCCTATATTCAGAAGGTTTTTCATGGGAAGGGTGGCCACAAAGTAAAACACAGTACAGCTGTTTCTCAGTCACCTTTTTGATTTGAAAGGAAGAAAGATGGCTGCAGTCCTTTTGTTTCATTTTTGGTTAGGGGATAAGAATAAAAAGAGGAGATTCTCCAGCCAAGCTGCTGAGTAGAAGAGGACATGGGGATGTCTCTCTCTCTTAGGGCTGGCTAAGTTTGCTATTCTGGTCTAAAGAATTGAAAATACATAACCATCTGATAACTATCCTTTACCTGCTTGCAAAGCTGTCTTGATCTGTGCCCCGAGGAGGTTACAGCCTGAATGATGCTGTGTCAAAAGAAGAGGGTCACTTAGACCATTAGCAAAACAATAAGCCTGACTGGAAGAGATGCTTTTGTAGAATGCACTTCACAGCAGCCCTGTGAATTGGCCCAGTCAAAAGGCTAAACACAAATGTTTGAAGAGTTACGCCAGTTGTTACTACCAAACAAGGTCAGCCAGTTCATATGCATATTTGAGCATCTTCATAAAAAAAGTACTTCAATAGAAATCACTGAAAAACCTTAGGACAGGATTATATATGCTTCCTTATAATCACTATAAATTACTGGAATCGTGAGTTTTCTGATTTTGAAATACAGTCTCTATGTTCAATGCCCCATCTTTGCTAAATTTTAACAATGGAAATATTTGGTGGATATTGGTTTAAGAACAGATTGCTACAATTCTATGGACAGAATTTGTGTCCCAGTATAATGAAGAGGGTTATAAACCTAAGAAGAAACTGGAAAGCATAGAGCAGGCAGAAGAGGTCACTCTGGAAACAAAGATGACTTTCAGTTTGGTGTCTGAAATACTAGAGTACATGAGCAAAAAAGCAATGCTGCTAAACTCTTAAGGAGGGAGACAGATCAGCCCTCCTGTGTCTACTACTTGACCCAGGAAGAAGAAATATAGGGGACCCACCAAGTTTAGATATTACCTTTTCTGCTTCCAAGGTGAATCTGTTTTCTGCCCAAGAATGGAAGATCACCCATTTTGTACAGAAAAGAGATAGATGAGGGATGATCATCTTTGGAAATTCCAGAAGACAGTTGAGCTTCCTAGGTGGTTCCTTCGCTGGATGACCAAAGCCCCAGAGAGGGAGGAAAGCAGAGATGTTGAGAGCATTAGGATAGACTTGTATGTTATCTTGACAGAGTCTGGCTCACATAGGCCGTTTCCGCACGGCCCATTTATGATGGCCTGGGGGCGCCAAAAAAGGCGCCCCCAGGCCGCCGTTCGCACAGGCGCCACTGCTGCAACGCAGCAGCGGCGACCTGAATGCGCTTCCCTCCCCCCAGGGCGGCTTCAGGCCGCCCTAAACAACAACCCTTTAAAGGGTTGTTGTTGGGGAGGGAGCGTCTTCCCTCTTGCGGCTGGTGCTTGAGCCAGCGCCCGCCAGGAAGGCAGCGTTCCCCCCTCCTCCCTCCCCACTACCGGTGTCCCTCACCGTCGCCTGCGGTGATCGCAGCCCCGCCCACACTGTCCTCCGACCTCCAGGGGTCGGAGGGCAGGCGTGGGCGTAGATACGACGCGCCACAAGCTTTGCTGGACACCGTATGAAGGAAGAGAAGGCTAAAAAAGCGGCTTTCGATCTTGAGCCGCCTACCGCCTACCCGACCTCCGCTTCTCCCGTTAAGCATGCTTGCATCGCGAACAGGCTTGCGTCCCTACGCCGCCCGCACTCTTGGCGATGGAAGAGCAAGGAAGAACCGTCTTGAGCTTGACATAGTCATTGTTCTGAGCATTAAGTGGAGACAGTGGCAGAGTTGATCTGGTAATTTACTACTAAGTAGAATGAAACGGAATACTTGCATGTATAGTATTCAGAAGACTTCCCCTCTGCTTAATTTGCACTAAGAGCTCTTCTTTGAATGAAGGAATCATGCTCAATGGAGCAAGACAGAAATGCAGGGAGTTTTGAGAAGAGGAGTGAATAGAAGGTAGCATGTTATGTATGGGTTCTACAGCCACTGTGTGAAAGTGACTTGGCAGCTGCAGGCATTCGCTTGACAGACTAGCTGGAAGTATTAAGACAGCATACTCTTCTCTCTACTTGTCTCTGATCCACAGGTAAAATTTTGTGTGTATGCATGTGTAATCTGCTATACACAGCTTCACTCAGACACTCTTTGCAGTTCAGAGACTTTTACAGGAAGGTGGAAAATTGGAGCAGCAGCAAACAGTGGGAGAGTTGTCACATACTATGCAGAACAGGATAACTGTCTTTAAAAGCAGTGTAAAAAGGAGAATAATTGGCAAATGTAACTTCCACCACTGCATCCATACTGCGGAACTATACATCGGTATTGCATTTCCATAGTTTAAGGGCACAGGACTTCACAGAGTTAGTCTGACAACCTTATTTTGGTACAAGGCAAATTTCCATTGTCTACTCATTTAACCATTTTGGAATGTACAAGGGAGTGCTGACCTACCCAGCATTTGTTAGCAAGCTGTGTGGAGAGTGACTATGATAGTCTAATTAAAGTTGCTAAATAGATGGTTGGCTCTAATGGGGGGGACGGGGACACAAGTATACTGCTAGTACAATACAGTTAGGAAAATTCAAGTTTTTCAAAAGAGGTGGTACTAACCCCTCAGATTCATGAGGTGGGATTCTGACTTACCACATAGCTTCTTAAGAACAGGTGTTCTTTTGTATAACTTTGTGGGTCTTAGCCCTGCAATTAGATTCTTCTGCTTTGATATAGAAAGTGCAGTAACCTCATTCTTATTTTCATTGTAGATTTCTGCACTGACTGTTCATGCTGCTAGCTGGTAGCTTCCAAGCAGCAGATAGTTGATCTTGTAATCCAGGCATTGCATAGGGCTTCCTACTTGCCTGCTGTCTTATTACTGCCAGTTCCTTTCCATAGTTGGCTACCTAAATAGATATCAGTTGCTGCAGATGTTGTGTTGTTGTTGTCCAATTCTTGCTCATTTCCTAAATATTTTATTGCACTACACCCAGCTTGGATTTAGGGATGCCAAGCAGATTTCCAGTGTGCACTGAAACAAAAGGTTGAACAGATATCTACTCTTCCCCGATTGAAACAACAGTTGAACCTTGCTATTCAGGGACGTGATCCAGAGGTGCATTAACTAGAGTTATTTTTATGCTGTTGCTCTTCAGCAGCTGTTATCCTAAGTCAGTCTTGCAGTTGGCAACTGCCCCTGGTTAAGAAGCCAAATGGCCAACTGCACTCCAGGTGTAGAGCTGTGCTTGAGGCAACCGGAACACTGCACTGTGTTTAGAACAAAGCCACATTCTAGGGGCTGCTTGTGCCCCTCTGCTATTTAGCATGCAGTAGCTCGAAGACATGGAAGTGGAGGCTAGAGTGACCATGTGAATGCAGAATCCATGACACCTCAATAGTGAAGCATTGTTTTTGCACAGCATTGTGCCATTAGGTTGCAGACATACACAGCTTTTCTTCCTTTTGGAGCATTGCGTGACTACTTGTGTGCTTCAACCCAGTCTGACCAGTTGGAGACTCTGAGACTAGAACCAGCTGCCTCTGGGTGGTCAACCATCCATAGCTTCTCCACTCACTGAACGGAAAGAAAGAAAAAATAACTGTCTTATCACACCGTTAGATTTCTGATTGAACGTACACAGCCATCACAGAAAACTCCACCAGATCCTAGTATTCAAAACAACTCTAAAGTCAAGTGGGATCCCTCTTCTCTAGTCCTGGGCAGTTGCACAAGACCCAGTAGGGAGGGGAAGCTTAGCTTTGGGTTGGTGGCTGCTCTTGGCGTAGCTAGATGAATCAACAGACATCATTCAGATATGGACTGCAAGTTGAAATAGGAGGATAAAGCATCGGGGTGTTCCTAGCCAAGCAGCCATGGTTAGCAGGACATGAAACTGAGAGGGTCAACAGCAAGGATAAGGGAAAGTGTTTGCAATTATTAGGAAAAGCTAACCCAGGGGCCATGCAGGTTGTTGTTGTTTTTTTGTCTTGCACCATATCATCACAAAACTGCTTTAATCCCATATCATAGATAGTACATGAGGACAGGGGGAAGGGATGATTTTATTTCCCCCGTCATATAGCAATATATCTAGTTAACCTATTCCTTCCCCCCACCCTCTGCTGTATGTATTCTACTTATGCAGAATTCAAATTAGTGCTCAAATCTTCCTCCATTACTTACAGAAATATTCCATGGTGGAACCAAAAGGCTAATACATTATATCCATTCACATTTTCAAGTCCTTCAGAATCATAGTCCTATCAATTGCTTACTTGTTTCACAACTCCCAGTGCAGAAAGGTAGCAAAATCCTGTGACAGGAGAATTCTTGTAAGTTTTAGAAGTTACCATTTCAGTCAAGAGATGAAAATTCATCGTGGGATAGGCACAAGGCATCATCAAAGAGCTTTTACAAGACATTTCTTCCTCTTCAAACCTCTCCCCCTCCCCTGCCATCCAACCCTTTTGTTTGATTAAATGCCAGCAGCAACAGAACAATCTAGCAATAGGAAAGACCATCAAGAGATGTTTTTTGAAGCCACTGTGGAGAAAGGCACCAATGCAAGCTAGTTTGTTGCCTAGGCTTGGATTCCTCGAGTATTTTGTATTACTTCCTCAGAGTTCTTTGATTAAAATCATTAGATTTTTTTATTTCTCTATGTCCCCTTTGAAAAAGTATTCTTGCAAATGGTTCTGGTGGGTTTTCCGGGCTGTGTGGCCGTGGTACTTCCCTCTGTGATACAGCTCTGAAGATGGCAGCCACAGATGCAGGCGAAACATTAGGAACAAGATCCACCCGACCACGGCCACACAGCCCTGAAAACCTTTATTCTTGCAAAGTCAAAAGTTTATCTAGACAAGAGAATACTCTCCCTCCCCATCAGTCAGAGTCTCAGATATTCAGAATTAAAGATCTTAAAAAATATTAACTTCAGAAAAAAACCAACATTTGCATTAACTACTAAAATCAAACAAATTATCCTGTAATAGGGAAAATTAGATACATGGTCCAGTTATTCATTTAAACAATTGTGAGCTGGTATGCAGCTCTCAGATCAGTTTCTGGTTAGCTATGAAAACCACAAAAGAATAAAGTCCTTGATCCAGATATGCTATTCCACTAGTATAACTGCCTTTTGAGTTCTTTAAGGTAATTTATTTAATGAACAAATGCCAGTCAGTGTTAGAAGGAAAGAGAGGCTAATACTTTCTTCCCCTGGTGCAATAATACCAAAGCAGCCTTTTAAAACTATGCCGTGAATTCCCACGCTCATCAGCTGACCTGGAAACACATTAGCCAGTTTAGAAACTGCAGCCCTAATTCAGATGTATACAGCCATCACAGAAAACTTCACCAGATCCCAGTATCCTAAACACCTCAGTTTCTCATTTCCAAAGCAGTAGATGTGGGAGAAAGAAGTAATCCCTCCCTTTCCTAGAGTAGCAAGACTAGCACTGTACTCTTAGGAACATCTTGAAAAGAGGTGCTAACAACAGCATATCTACAACAGAAGTGAGTCAAAATTAGTTACATCCTCAAGAGATGAAGTATAGCTTTTGCATCACCACTTTAGAACCTGACTTTGAGAATAAGACTGCATCTTCTCTGTGGGAAAACTACTCTCTCCCTAATCAACTAAAGGCTCCAGAGACTAATATAGTGCAAGGTACTCTCATCAACTTGACTGCAGTGTAGAGAGGTTTCAGTTATGGTTGGTAACTCATAACCCATCCTATTCCTTAGTATTTAAAAAGGGACCCTAGAATTCAGGCAATTAGCGTATATTTCTTTACATAGTCTTGGATACTAACAAAAGAAAATGCATAACTAAAGCATCCAATAAATAAATTTAGAACATCATGTATTCAAGCCAGTTTCTAATAAATAAACCCTACAAATAACTTGTTAAAAACAACAAAAAGCGAAGCCTACTAGGTTAATTTTTTAAAAGTAGACCTAGCCGGCAAAATATTCTCTTTCTTCCTTCTTACCCAAAGCTGGCTTTCTCCCATATAAAGCATCTGAAGACCTATTGTGCGTACTCAGTAATTATCTTTGCTGATTGGGTGCTGGGCCAAGAAGTGGTAGAAATGAAACTCTATAAATAGAATTCTTCCTAGGTAGTGGTTGTGGTTCTGTAAGTAACAAGAGAGACTCATGTTTGGTCTCATTTCTCAAAGCCTTGCCTTTCTTAAGTTAGTGCTTTTTTCTCCTTGTTTTCCAAGAGGTGGTGAGAAGAAGCTGGGAGCTGGTTCAAGGGGTGTCTAACAAATATGATCTTCTTTGGGACATCTCATTGTCATGCTTTGCTCATTGAAGTCTCTTAATATTTTTGGCCCTGGCTTGTGGGAGTAGCTTTTGCTCATAATCATTGTGAGAGAAATTTTGAGTAGAGATGCTTCTAGAAGTCTTTGCTGTGTGTAGGTTTTGTCTAGATGCCATGTAGAACCTCAGGCAAGCTGAGGTTATTCCAGGGTACCTATATCATGTGATCAAGATTTAGCTGTTGCCTGTGCTGAGTGATGCTAGTAAAAATGAAATACCCTGTGGGAGATTCATAAAAAGTATTACAGACCCTGTAGTTTGAGGGAAAGGGGGGAGATGGATATGAGGTCCATCTACAAATCTTGATGTTTGAAGAGTGAGTTGTTTACGTGAGGTGTTTGTTTGTGAGGCACTGTTTACGTGAGGTGGCAGTTCTGTGTATTCTTACTTGAGAATAAATTCCGGTGAACTCAGTGGGACTTGCTTAATGCAGGACTTGCATAGTAGTGCCTATTTGTGGTACTAGGAGGAAGCTGATTGTAGGAAGAATGTGACCGAAGAGTTAGTTGTGGAGACTTATGATCACTAGCAGTACCCATTGTCAAACTGTGATAGCAATGTGCTCTGAGACTTGAACAGTGTAGGTAGAACCCAAAAAAGAAAAAAAATTGAATTTCATTCTCAGTAAGAGCAAGTCTCTGTCTTCCTGCACATTGACGTGGCATGGGATTCTGTTGGTTCAGAAAAAGCTGTGGGCCTAGAAATCTGGCAGTTCTGAATGCATCCTAATCAAAGCTGGTGGCCACTACTCAGAAAAATCTGAAGCTGTGAAATCATTAGAACTGGAGGGTAGATTTTCCAGGAAGGTAGGAATAATGTTTATGCATGCAATGATTATAAAAATCATTGCATTGAAATCATTGCAAGGTTTAGTATATGTACACATGAACCTTGGTGAATGCAGTGGAAGCCATGTTGTGTTCATGCCCGTCAACAGGGTGAGCATGACCTACCTAGCCCTTGTTATCAATTAATTCTTTGTCACTCATGGAAACTGAAGCGCCAGTCATAGAGAGTTTCATTTTCATACATTCTGTTAGAAAGAAAAGTACAAGTCTGTGATCTTTCATGCATAATACATCTAAAAGTACTGTTCGAAACCTCCTGTAATATAATTCAGCTTCAAAGTTCACTGAGGTGATGGTTGAACACCTGAAGCTGTCTTATACCAAATCAAACTGTCAGTCCATCAGGTTCATTGCCTGCTCTGATTGGCAGTAGCTTTCCATGGTCTCAGGTGGAAGTCTTTCATTTTTGTTGTTGTTTTACTGGAGATGCTGGGGACAGAACCTGGGACTTTCCTCATGCCAAGCAGATGCCCTGCTACTCAGCTATGGCAAGGCAGCCGCAGTTTTCCAGGAAAGGGGTTTATGATGTAAAAATTATGTTTTGCTTCATTATTATTCATCGTGTTCACTTCCTGCCTTTCCTTCAGCTACCTCAAGGCAATGTATGTGGCCCCGTCTCATTTTGTCCTTAGGAGCCTTTCAGGTAGGCTTGGCTGTGCAAGAGTGATTTCCTCAAGTGGACCAGTTATCATACAGTTAGCTGTGATATCACACTGGTCTAGCAACTCCAGGAGGCTTGAAAGTTAACTTTATTATAAAGCACTTTGTTTTCTAGGGGAGTTTTTTTTTAAGAGAAACTCTCAGTGAAAAGTGAACTGGAAGCATCCTACGAGAGAATTCTTTGACATCAAGCACTGAACACTTGGAAAATTTAAGTCAAAGATAACCTTGTTCAGTTGGTGATATTTGGGCTCATCCAAGGCCTGAGAGAGTGAGAGTTGGTAAATGGAAGGGAAGGTGCTGGGCCCTCATGCTTTCACATTGATTCTACTTGATTGATGTTCATCCAGCATCAATCAGTGTAACAGGTGACTATAAACCACTTGATCATGAGGAACCAAGGAGTGAGAGGGCGATGAATCTTCTAACTCATAGCATTCAAATTAGGGCTGAATGAAGTTGGAGGGGAGCTTTTCCTTCCTTTGAATGGTCTACCTCCACTTGTATAACTGTCATGGATTAGTTAATGATGCCTCTGTGTGCTGAACAAGATATGGGAGAGGCTGCTAGCTTCTGAGGGAAAGCCAGTGATGGGTTAAGAGGCCTGTATTCTAAGTCAAGAGCAGTAGCAATGAGCAGAATAACTGTATTCCAGTGATACAGGTGGCAGGCCCTGTTTAGGCAACAAAAGTTTTATTGCAGGGAAATGGGTTGGTTGGGTAAAACTCTAGGCCTCTATAGACATCTACTACAAATGACATGAAAGGTTGTATAAAAAAGTAATGCTGTCTCTTAAAATGACGATCAGAAGAACTACTGTTTTGCATCTTGCTGTGGAATCAAAATTTGTCCCAGAAAGCCTGTAATTTCCACTTAGGCAGGAACTGCATATGCTAATAGAGATGACAAAGACTAGAGTTTCCGTTTGTGATGTGACTCTTTGCTTTTGTTAATTTCTGTTGTGAGAGGTTCACTCACTGGTGTAGAATTTTTTGAGTGTAAAAGCATGGCAGAGTAGGATCTGGGAGACAAATGTTTGGTTACCAGCCATGCTATGGAACCCTACTGGGTGACTTGGGCCAATCATTCTCTCTTAACCTAACCTACCTCAGAGGATTGTTGTTTTGAGGATAAAGTGGAGAGAGGGGGGGAAATGCTGTAAACCACTGGCGAAAAACTGGAGTATATATATGTCAGATTTGCATCTGTACATCTGTTTCATCTGTACATATTTACATCTGGAGTTAGGAACCATGAGCAGACAAGACAGCGTTCTACAAACATGAGAAAAGCCCCACATTTGCAAAAATAATAATAATAATCTGAAATCTAAAAAAATAAATTGGAGGTATAAATCCTCCAAAAGCTGAAGAGCAGAATTTGTAACCTTAAGGGAAAAAATGCCCTCTGTAATGGCCAATGTGAGTTGCTATACAAGCACAACAGTACAGCCAGCTTTTGAGACTTGGCTTCTGTCAGTAAAATGCAGGAAAAGGGGCAGAGCCCTTTCCAGGGCTATTTTAGCCTTTGAGGAAGGACTAATTTGGGCTAGCCCTGGAAGAAACCACTGGCAGACCCAATTTCAGCAGCCACATGAAAGCCAGTGTGATGTAGGAATTAGAGATTCACACTAGGTTTGGGAGACTCAGGATCAAATCCATACTCTGCTGTAGAAACTCACTGGTCACTCACTCACCTCAGGCCAGTCACGTACTCCAAACCTAAGCTACCTCACAGGATTGTTTTGAGGATAAAAAGGAGGAGAGGAAAGTGATGCAGGCCTGTTTGGGTTCCCCGATGGGGAGAAAGTTGAAGTTTATGAACAAGTTTATAAATGAAGTTTACGTGTAAAAAATGCAGTGGAAGACGGATACCTTCAGTAATAAATAAGGAAAGAAAATAAGTAAGCAAGTGCAGCTGAAGATGGCTATCTCAGCTATATGTATTATTTGCTTATTGCTGCTCCTAGATTTTACTGACAGAAGTCAAGGCAAATAAAAGGCAGGTTGGCTGGTGGGTGGGAAGCAGAGAGGGAAGTGGGGAGAGGATGTGGGGGCTGACAAGAGGCAAATAGAGGAGGGGATGCAGTGGAAAATGAGACACACCCCACAAGTCTTTTCAGGTCTCCCACTCGCAAATGTCTAAATAAAGCTGGGGATAAAGGATTAAGTTCCAGGGAGAAAGGTTGATGCCTGTGGAACTACTTCCAGAAGAAGTTTGTCAGCCTTCATGTATAACAGCAGCAGTAGAAAGCAGCATCCAATGAACTGTGGCTGATGGGCCTATCTTAACTTTTCTTCCTCCTTCCCTCTCAGTATTGGCAAGATGTTGTTTATTCGTTTTTCCGTAGGGTGTGCCTGATTCTGTGAACATGGTGGGGCCTAGTGCTTCCAGACAAGTTGCAAAAGTCTTCTCTTGTCACTTTCATTGTCCCTCCCTGCCTCCGCGTGTGCCTGTCTCTTCAGTGATTGTGAGAAGAGAAACCCTGTTTTCCTTCTGTCTCCTTCCAGCGCACTCTTTGCCCCCTGTGCTTTGTCTCACCTTGAGGCTGAGCGAGACCATCTGTTTTGCAGCAGAAGCTAGATGCACAGCCCATTGTCCCGGGTTTCTCAGTCGGTGAGAGACAATGACCACCCTGCCCTTAACTCTTCATGCCTGTCATAATCTCTAAGCCATCCTGTGGCCGGCTGGGCTATTGCCTGTCTTCTGCCCCAGAGCCAGGCTGGAAACCATAGGCCACACCTCCTTCTGTGGGAAGAAAGGAGCAGCAGGGAGATGGGCTTTGCCTCCAACAGCTGCAGCTGTTCCTCTGACCGCAGCTACTTCAAGTGTTGCACAGGGAACAGGTTGCCTGCCTGCCTGCTGAGCCCACAGGGTGTTGGGGTGGTGCTGTGTGTATTGGGCTGGGGAAGCAGCTTGCTGGACTCAGGCAGAATTGATTTGAAAGCTGGATAATGGGGGGGTGGGGGGAGGAAAGAAGGAGACAGAAAGGACTGGGATAAAAAGCAGATGCCCTCCTTGGTAACATACATACACTCTGCTACCACCAGCTGTTCTTTCTCTCACCTCTCATTCCTGTGTCTTCTGCTCTGCAAATGGATGTTAATAGAGTTTTCACCCATAGGGTTAGTGTGAACAGTATTGCAGTAACAAAGACCAAGTGGGCAGAATATGCTAGACTCGAACATCCTGCTACCTACTATGAGTTGTAATTGGATCCTCTGCCCCTCTAGTGTGCCCACTGGGCTGTATTGATTAGCACAGCAATGGTACTTAGTTTGGCAGAGATGCCAAGCAGACCAAGATTGTACATGCCTGCGCAAAGGGCTGTTCACACCAGCTCCTAGTGAATGCCAGTTTTCCAGTGAATGAGGTGCCGTATGTTTGTGTGCCCTTCTGCAGGTGTTGCCTACTTCCAACCAATCTGTACAGACATGCTGCTTGCTGTGTCACCGGGAGCGTAAAGATTGGGGCGGACCATCTCACAATGGGTTGGTGTCCCCAGGTGAGCGGCTGCCCCCAGACTTTGTGCCGGCTCTGGTGCAGAACCTGCTGGGAGAGATGCCACTATGGATCTGCCAAAGCTGTAGGCAGAGTGTAGAAGAGGAAGAAAGGAGGGCGGTCCAGGAGCAGGCACTGGCGGTAAGCATTGAACCTGAGGGTATTGCAAGTCCATCACTTTCCCCTGGATAATGAGAGCTACCTGCTGTGCCGGTGATCTACACGGGAGGTCTCCCTGGATTGGTCATCTTCAGCAACCTGACTGCAGTCAAATAGTTGCATATGTGTAGCTTTTGTCTCCCAAGTTCTGAGACCTGCCTTCTACACACTGGATCTTTTGGTCTTTGCTTCCTTGATGGTCTTTGGTCTTTGCTTCCCTATTTATAGTGATGGGAAAGGGGAACAGGAATCAGGCAAGAGTAGATGGGTCTTCTTCCCAGGAGGCCTCAGCCTCACTCTTCCAGGAAAGGTGACCTGTGCCCACCATGGTAGGAATATTCTGGGGCAAAGGTTAGCCAGGCATGTTTGAAAGAACTAGCTAGTGTAGGATTCTGGATTTGCTGTTTGAGTTACTAACCTTTTTGTCTTTAGGTCTCACTGTCTCATACGGCCTGTAAGTCACAGTCCTGTGGGGCAGGCTCCCACTCTTCTTCGTCTTCGTCATCCTCATCCTCGTGCCATGGGAACTCAGGAGACTGGGACCCCAGTTCCTTCCTGTCTGCGCACAAGCTCTCGGGGCTTTGGAACTCCCAGCATGTCAATGGGGCAGGCCAGGGGAGCTCCCTTGGAGGGACACCTGTTGTACCAGGTGAGTTCAAATTAGCTGTTTGTCTTCTCCCTTTTGCTGCAGGGTTCTCCCTACAGCTCCTTCATAGAGGCCATTTTAACAGCCATGAGGGTGGTGTTGACTCAGCTATGTTGAGAGTACTAGCACCGACCCCTTATTCAAACACTTTCCAAGGACAGAAGGCTCTACATGAGTTTGAGTCTTGCGTTTTTTTCTGGGGGAAGTAATACTTTACAAGGAAGGTCCCTACCTAATGGGACTTATTACCTGGGGTGTCCAGCATACCTGCCAAGAGGTTTCCTGCAGTCTTGGTTCTCTTTCGTGGGCTCATGCCAGGTGTCCCAAATGGGGAGCCAAGCAGGGGTCCTGGAGAGCAGCCAGCTCCATCTCTGACTCCATTTCAGGTGACAAGCACCCCGGCCTCCCTCCGGAGTGTGCCAGCCAGACCCCTGCTGTAGGAGGTGGGCTCAAATCCTGTCCTTATAGCCACGCGCTCTCCCCAGCTCCCAGCGGCACCCCAGGCTCACCTCTGCCTACCTCACTCGACTTCTGCAAAACGCTTCCCAAGCAGTTCAAGAGCATGTGCCGGAGACCCACCCCGCCAGGTCTGTATGTGCGGGGCCTGGGGAAGGCCAGCAGACCAAATCTACAGGGCAAAAGTATCACCCTTTTGGGACTCACAACTAAGCCCCATCCCCTCCCCCCTGCTAGAATTTGTATTGTTTGGCTGAATGCGGGACTACAGCATGATAGCCCAAAACCTAAAAGGCCAAGGATTGGTTCTTTCTCCCTCCTATGAGTTATCTCCATGGGCTAGGATTAGGGAGGTATGCCACTGAGCATGAAGCATGCAGGGCTAAACTTCCCAGCATGCTTTGAGGGAAACTAAAAATTTTAAGTCATTGTCATTTTAGAAAGCGCCTCAGTTAAAAGAAGGTTTCTAGCTGGGAACACGGCCATCACATCAAATTGGATGTGATGTACATGTTGTTAAAATTTGGGAGGTATTGGGGGGGGGGGGGGATGAAATACGCCTAGGAAGGAAGTGGTAGTATGTAGTGGCAAGTGTGCCCTAGACAGGCTCAGCTGCTGTCATGCATGATGTGTGGAAACTCTAGCTGTTAAAATTTGATCCAACCTTTCTCTGTTCCTTTCTGGCTGCAGGAGAGGCCTTCCATTCTGCGGAGCACCACCGGCACGTGGACCTCACTGCTCCTCCCAACAGCCCCACAGGCCTCCACTCGCAGCCACCGGCACTCCTTCCTACCAAGCAGATGCCTGCCCACCCTGGGCCCTTCAGCTCCCCTCCTCACGTCCACCTGAGCTCTTCACCGCAGGCGGCCCCATTCCCTGCACCAGCCCTCAGCCCGCACACACCAGCCCAAAAGCCAGGAGCGGAATCCCCTCCCGCTGGATCCTGTAAGAGTCCACACCTACCCACTGCCAATGTGCCACTGCTGAAGATACCACCTCCTGTAGGCTGCACTCATCCATGCAACGGCCATTGCAGTGGCTCCTTAGGTCCTCCCGCTGCCTCACATCAACTGCCCAGCACCAATAGGTGAGTACAAACAATCCTGATTACGGGCGATTCTTGGTGACCTGCCTAATCTCCCAATGGCAATATATCTCTGGGGCTATTTATCAGTGTTGTTTTGTGCCCTTGGATGCTGGTTTCTTAAAATGTACATGTAAGCTGAACAAGGGGTCCTATGGAATGTTATATCTGTTTGGTAGAACTAAACCCCATGCGGACAGGTGGGCTGTGAGGCAGGATGCTGGCCCCCTTCCACATCTTTGCTGGATTGGCATCTGTGCCTATTCCTTGCCCTGCTGCGTCCTAGAGGCTGCTGCTGCTAAAGTAGCCTGGCATGAATTCCGGTCCTCGAGAACTGAAACTGAGGCAGTCTGTGGTGTTTGTGCACGAGGGGGCTCTGCTGTCACAGCAGAGGAGCGTTGAGCGTTTCCTTTTCTGAAGCCATGGCTGCTCACTGTGAGCTGTTTTGAGATGCAACCTGTCAAACCTACCAGGGCCACAACACAGGTATTTGTTTAAGAAAAATCTTTCCTGCCTTTCAGCTTTGCCAAATGTCCACAAGGTAATGTACCAACTGAGAATCTGTGATTAAAACAACCCATGTAAAATACAGTAAAGCCCAACATCAGCTGCAAGCAGAAGCAGTAGCAGAATAGGCCAACAACATTTTTCAAAAAAACCAGCCAGCAAATGCTTGGGAAAATTAAAATGTTTCAAAAAATACACGCTGATTCCAGTCAAATGTTCCTGGGGAAAAGAATTCTGTTAAGTGTACTGAGATGCTCAGGAGAAAAGCGGGCATGTAAAAACTTTAAATAAATGAATGCTGCCTCTGGAAAGGCTTGTCCACTTCCCTACATCTGCAGGTGGAGGCAACCAAGGGAAAGCTTTAGGACCTAATTACACGTTACATTCCCACCTGTATCCTTCCCAGGTCAGTGTGATTAAATGGTGCATTGCAGGTTCTGTTCTGGGAGCTTAATCCCAGGTACACATGGGCCCAATTCAAACTAGAACAGTTGTACATAGGAAGAAGGGACAGTAGTCACTGTCTTCCCCCTCCCACCCCCACCCACCCCGGGACTGAATTGCTGGCTCTGTATAATTTTGTACAGTGAGTAAACATGCTGGCAACATTTGGATTTCCACCTGCTTCATCAAGCTTATTCTGGCATGATGATTTTCTCTTACAAAGGAATATCCATAGAGTCATCTAAGTGAGTTATGTTCCGAATTCCTGTTTGTGAGTAGAAATCTAACCTACTTGAGGATATTTCTTGTGAATTCAAGTCCACAAGGATTTTGCTTTCTGATGTAACATTTCTCATCATGCTCAAAGTATCACACCATAATGAAATTGCCCTTCTCTGAAGATCACTTTGTCTCCTGCGTAACCAGTAAGGAAGTTCTGCAAAGCTTGATAGATCTAGTGTTTTGTATTTTATTAGCTCTATAAAACTCCTCTTAAATCTTAGCATTCCTACCTCAGAAGGGTCAAGTTCCTATTCTGATGTAGGGCTCTCTTCTCCTCCTGTTGCTTTCTGAAGCTCAAGCCCCTCCCTTGTACCTTTTATCTGCAGTACGGAGGTGGGACAGATTTTACTGGGAATATGTCTCACCCACTTCCTTCTTTTTCCTTTGTTTTCTTTTTCTTTCACAGGGATCCTGCCTGCAAAGGGCACAAGTTCCCAAACGGTACAAGCTGTCATGCGCCACAGTCCTGTGAGGCAGATGAGGGGCTTGGTGAGGATGAGGATAGCAGCTCTGAGCGGAGCTCTTGCACCTCGTCCTCCACAACCCAGAAAGATGGGAAATTCTGTGACTGCTGCTACTGTGAGTTCTTCGGCCACAACGCGGTAAGTGAAAGCATAACCATGATTTCTGCTTGTAGACATTTTCAGTATGGGTGCGTAAGGGCTTGAGGGATCATGTCGACAACATATGCAAGATATACTTCACTACTGGGCCTTTCTAGCCTTGACATTAACGTACCCCCTGGTATTTTAATTTTGAACTTCCTCGCAGACCTGCCAAATAGTTTCTGATCAGTTGAAGTAAAGCCTTCTGGTTGTACCTTGCACTCTCCAGCAGGCCTTCTGTTTCAGCTTGGACCTCTGGCGTAGTTCTTGTGGCCAGAACTTGCCGCTTATCTGCCCCTGCGGGTGGTGATAGAGCTGTCCGGGCCCTGCGGGACCTTGGTGAGTTCCGCAGGGCCTGTAAGACGGAGCTATTCCACCAGGCTTTCGGAGGGGCCGGCCGTGGCCCTACTGCCCCCCACTGAAACGGAGGCTGCCTGTTTCCATCTCTTTTATTCTGGTTGGGCCTGATGCATCGATTCCACCGCGGGCCCTGCCTATTCCCTCCCTTTCTTCTGGCCTCAGATCGGGTGCCTGTTTTTAAACAACTTCTGTTTTAAAAAACTTTTGTTGTTTTAATCTATATCTGCTGTTTATAATTGTTGTATAGGTTTTAAGGGTTTAAGTTTTATTCTGCTGACTTGCTGTTCATTAGAACAGCCATATTGTGAGCCGCCTTGAGCCCTTCGGGGATGAGGCAGCCTATAAGTCTAATTAATTAATTAATTAATTAAATAATGAAACAACTCTGGGACCACTCCAGCTGTTTGAGATAGCAGGGGGTTGGCAGCCGTATGATATACAGTCTGCTGTACCAGCAGCAGGCCAATCACCCAGCTTTCTCCACAGCCTCCAGCGGCCCCAACAAGCCGGAACTACGCTGAGATCCGAGAGAAGCTACGCTCGCGGCTAACCAAGAGGAAAGAGGAACTTCCTCAAAAGCTTGGGCATAGCAGTAGCTCGGGAGAGCCAGCTGTGGATCACCGGGACGTAGATGAACTCCTAGACTATATCAACAGCACTGAGCCGAAGCCCCTGAACAGCGCGAAGGCTGCCAAGCGTGCACGCCACAAGCAGAAGAAGAAGGTGGGCTGTATATGCACATAGATGAGTATGTGGGAAAGAAACAGGGAACACACACCCTGGTTCAGAGCCCCTTAGTAGATAAAGGAGAAGAGGGTATGGGATTCTCATGAACCTTGGGAAGATAACTCCAAAAGGAAAAGGCTTAACAGAATTCCAATCAAGTTCTGGCCTCAGCTAGTGATGGGATTGAAAGAGAACTTGGTGAGACACTGATCTGAATATAGCTTTTTCCCGTAGCAATTGGGGAAGTTATCCATTAGTTCCAGCACGTGCAGGGGGCAGAAGGAGGGAGGGGATCAGTGGGATGGAAAAGAAAAACTGGACAAATGTGTTTTTCCATTTGTCCGTGAACGTATGTTCATGGATTTGCATGGATACTGAAAAATGACATAATTTTGACATAACCTTCAAGTTTTATTCTGCCTGCCTTGAGAACAATGCTGAAGGATAATTATGTCCTATCATCCTACCAAGAAAAGTCTGCAGCTTTTCTCCAACTCCAGTAGCTCTTCTAGTCCTTAAACCAAAGGCTGGATCCATGCCAGCATTCATGCCTGCAGAATCTTAGTGTGAACCAAAAGACAAGAACTAAAGGGATCACAGCCTGTAGCCATTGTGTGAGCCACCCTACCGAGTTCAGAAGGATGCAGTCTTCTGTTGTTTTCTTTGTTTACATCCATGTATTGTTTATATCCCTGTCTGTTTATATTTAGATGTTTCTGTAAGCTGCTTTGGATTCCCATTGGGAAGAAAGGCGGGGTAATAAATTGCTGAAATAAATACCTTTGTAATTAAACGGATCTTGCATGTTCCCCACTTCCAATATAATGCCTGTGGTATAATTTCAGATACCTCAGTAGCAGCCCTCCAACCAAAGCTGAGGTTTCCCCAAATATGGGGGCTTCAGGAATTGAAACTGAGATCTCAGCCGCAGCCCTAGCTGCTGAGTTTTCTGAAGGATGATAATTTGGTTGTTAACCTGTATTAACTGCCCTTGTCTATGTAATATGTTTCAGGCACTAATTTACCTATTATTTTGGGGAATTCTCATATTATGCATAAGATCCCCTCTTACCATTGCAAAACTCCAAACAGGTTAATTATGCTTTTTGAGCTCATCACAGATTACTTTTCTCTTTGCTGACACACTTTATATTCTGATTCATGCACTGGAACATGTAAACAAATCAGAAATAGAAGTGTATTAAGGACTTATTATCTGAGGAGAACTGATCTGTAAACAAGTCATTCAGCTGTTTTCACCTGGGTTCTTTTGAGTTGCAGCAGAGCTGAGCCAGATAGCGTGAAAATTTATCCCTGTGTTTCTCTGCTCACTCCCTTCCTTTTTTCCCCTCATGCTGTGGTGCTGTTAGCTGAGATGAGGGATTGAGATTTGGCAATCCTACTGGCTCTTGATACACAAGGAAAATGCTGTGGGAAATGACTGGCAATACATTTTTCCCTGAGGTTTGTTACCATGGCACAGACTCCATAGATGCCATCTCATTGGTTCCCAGCACTAATTCCCAGGTGACCACCGTGGCTTGCTGGAGTGGCTATCCAGCTGCATAAAAGAAGTGATTGTGAGAAACTGTAAAGCAGGAGCCTCTTCATTTAGTTCAGTCAGAGGCTGGCTGCTGTTCTTCCTCTTCATCGTTCATTTTTTTTCATCAGTTGCTATTTGCAGGTGTGGGCTGCTAAAACTGTGACCCTCATGTTAATTTCCTTTGCTGCAGGAGAAGGAAAAGGCTCAGCTGGAAGCTGAAGCCCAGAAGCGAGTGGACCGAACCCCTCCTACTGGTCAGGACCAGGAGCTGGCTAAAGAGAAACTCCTAGAGTGGCCCCAGCTTGAACTGGAGCGGGTGAACAGCTTTCTGAGCAGTCGGCTGCAGGAGATCAAGAACACCATCAAGGACTCCATCCGTGCCAGCTTCAGTGTCTATGACCTCAATTTGGATGTCAATGACTTCCCCAAGAAGGCAGCTGTGTTGGAACAGAAGAACCTACTTTCCCACCTCAATGGCTCATCGGAGCTGCAGGAGATTGACCTTGACTTATCCCCACTCAGCCTGGGAGCTCCACATAATCATACATTGCTACGGAGTGAGGTGGGCCCCCGATGGGGAGAGAGCCCCGGAGAGGTGCCTCCACCCCCTTCAGCCTCTGAGAATGGTGTGGTGAAGCGGCTAAATGCTGTGCCCAACCTCTCGCGCATGATTTGGGTTCAGTCACCCAAGCCAACAGACTCTCCCCAGCAGAGTGGGGCTGGTCATGAGACTAAGGAGGTAGCGACAGGCAGGGGAGCAGAGCTGCAAGAGCAAGCACCTGCCACAGGAAAGCAGAGGAAAGGGAAACGGCAGGGCTGCCCAGCAAAGAAAGGGGACTCTGTTGCTACCGCTGGGGATAATTCTGGCTCCAAGGGGATAGGACCGAAGAATCCACCTAAGGGGACAGTTCCTGAAACCCAGAGAGGAAGCAGCAGCACAGAGCAAGGTGACTGCTTCCGAGGGTTGCGGCAGGGCCCGGGATGGGGATGCAGTGGCTCTAAGGGAGACAAGGAGAAGAGCACTGATGGGAGAAGTCGGAGAGGTGAAGGCAGAGCTGATCAGACAGACCAAGAGCCTGCTCTTTCAGGAGCAGGGGACCGGCATCTGCCCCACACAGCTGCGTCAGATGACTTGCCCCAGCCAAAGGGCAAAGGCAAGAAGAGCAGGAACAAAATGGAAAAAGCAAGCCCTTCCATTGGTGAGTCTCCATTTCCTCTGCTGAGGGAGCCTGGTCAGTTTGGAAGCATGGAAACCCTGAGCATCCAGGGCACTGAAGTTTCTGGGATACATCTTATGCTTCTTAAGGCTCATCAAGACCTTGTTAGCCTGCTGTCAGTTGCTTTTAAATGCTATCAGAAAGACCGATGTAGGAGTACAACTGCTAGCTTTCACCCTGATTGTGTGTAACAGATTTGCCATAACGTAGGCTACAGTCTGGGATTGGGTTTGCACTGCAAAAAGAAAGCAAAAGACCCAACTTTATCAGGGATACCCTGCTGCTCAGCTCAGCATAAATTATGTGAATTAAATGAGGACGTTGATTGGAATAGTTCAGCAAGGATTGATATGGGAAAGAGGTATGTATGAGTGGTGGGAGGGCAGTAGGGTCAAAGGTTATGATGACTGGGAATTAAGTGGAAAGGCCTCAAAAACTACAGTCCAAACTGAGCTGTTCGATTTTTTATCTGTGCGTATTTTTCTCAGAGGGTGAAAAACAGACTTTAAAAAAAAACTGTGATTGACAAGAAGCTAGATCAGTAGTGTGGAGAGCTTCTGCATGTTCATGGGACCTGTGTGATATTCCTGCACAGCTTGTTTTCAGAGTCTTGGATGCTGCTTTTGTATGGAAAGGGTGGAGTAGAGAACAGGGGCATGAACTGGCATGCATTCTGCTTTCGCCTCTGGGACTGGGCAGAGGTTTTGAATAGTGCAAGGCAAACCTTTGGTTTAGGAAGAAGAGGTGGCATCTATCTCTACCACTTCTTTTTGAGAAGCTTAGAGGTTCAGTTATCTCCTTTCCTGTTGTGTGTTGGTAGATGATGTGTTCCTGCCAAAAGATGTGGATGGTGTAGAAATGGATGAGACTGACAGAGAAGTGGAATACTTCAAGAGGTAAGAGTTGGCCACATAGACTATTGTATTTTTTTTAACTGGGCCTTGCACATAAAGAAGATCAGATCTGCATGTGGATGAGGCTGGGTCAGAAGGCTGGGGGGAGAGGTAATTATGGTATCTGTGTCTCTACAGTTAATGTATATGTCCATGTAAGCCCTTCAGAGTCACATCACTTAATTCTACTGAATAGAGAAGGTGCCAACTGCCAGGGTAATGGGGAGCAGAAGCCTCCCTCTAGTGTACTGAGAGGACCCTGTTGTCATAAATTGTTTGATGAGGGAGCAGAGTAAGGTCTACCCTGACGTAAATTCCATGTAATTCAATGGTATTTACTCCCAGAACTTTAGCATTGTGTCTTTCATATTCACAGGCAGCAGACTTCTGAGAACAAGCGCCAGATGGCAACATCAGGGGAAGGCCTTGGCCTCTGTGTCCTGTTTGGTTCTCCAAAACAGGTTGGCCACTGGGTGAAACAGGTTACTGGACCATACAGACCACTGGCTTAATGCAGCTGGGGTCTTCTTATGCACTTAACCTTGAATTCAGCTTAATGGGATCTTAAGTCCCAGATATTCAAGTTCTAGAGTTCTGGTGTCATGATTGCAAAGGCTCTTTCTTGGGTTGCCACCCCTCTAGTTTCAGCTGGTTGGGACACCCAAAGCAGGACCTCCAAAGATTACCAGAATAGTCAGGCAGGTTTATATGAGAGTAGGTGGTTCTTCAGATTTGCTGACCTGAACTCATGGAAGGTGTTAAATGTCTTGAATTGGTTCTGGAAGCAAATAAGGAAGAAGTGTAAATGGAACAAGACTGTGATATGGTCCCTACAATCCACTCCAATCAGCATACTGTACCAACTGTCATTTTAAGATAGTATTCAAGGGCAGTTCCATATACAGCACAATACAGCTGTCTAATATAGATGTTAGCAGGGCATGCATCACAGTAGCAAGCTCTTTCCTGCTCTGGGAGGGCCACAGCTGGCTCACCAACCAAAGTTGGTGAAAGGTGCCCCAGCCACCCTGCCACTTATTTATGTAGCAGAAGGCCCAGGCTCAGCAACACCCGCAAACCTGCTCTTCAGGGAAATGGAACACCATCCAGAAGTTCTCTCTGTTCCTGGGTCAGACTTTAACCCAACAGCAGCACTTCTATTTTGTTGAGATTATGCTCCATCTTGTTAGCCCTCACCCGTCCTAAAACTGCCTCCAAGAACCTGTTCACATTTTCCATAGCCTCCCTGGGTTTCACTGGAAGCATGTGATAGAGCTGAATATTGTCCACATATTGGTGGCAACCCAGCCCAAATCTCTAGATCATCTCTCCTAGTAGCTTCACATAGGTATTAAAAAGCATGGGATGCTAGTTATCTAGGGATGAAACATTTCTTGAAATGTTGTAGCCAAAGGGAGTGGGGGAGTATTTCTTCTCATTTTTGAAGAAAAAATAAAAACTTTGGGAAAAACGAAATAAACGCTGTACTTACCAAACCTAAACATTTTACTGCTCTAATAATATAAAATGCATCATTTATAATTCAGTTAGCACATAATATTATAGCCTTGCTTGGAATTGTTACCAAATTTAAAAATACAAAAGTCTTAGTTTTCTGCAAACAAAATTGTAAATGTATGCATTATTAAAGAAAGATGCAGCTGCTGCAATCTTGGCTATCTTAGCTCATGTATTTTACTTTTTTTCCATCTGAGAGGTAGGAAAAAATGAAAGTTGAAACTAAAAATGCATTTGTAATAAAGGAAGCAATGTGTGTTCTTTGCCCAGTAACAGTCTCTTACAGTCATAGGGCTAGCTAGATGTCAAGTTAAACATTTTAACTCCCAAAACACTGAACTTTTCCACAATTATAGTCATACACATTATAGCATATTAATAATGGACAAAATTGATAATTTTAACAATAAATGTTTGGAAATATGTTGTATATGTTTACAGTATACACGTGAGCCTTGACCTGGATGGCCCAGGCTAACCCGGAACTCAACTTTCATCAGAACTCAAAAGTCTAAGCAGCGTCAGCCCTTGTTAGTACTTGAAAGTTCAGGGTTGCTATACAAAAAACAATGGCAAACCACCTCTTCTTGCCCCTTTCCTTGAAGCCCGTCTAGAGCAGGCACAAGTCGGCTGCAACTTGACTTCACTTTCCACCACTACATGAGTCTTTAGTTGATTTAATTAGCATGTTTGTGTTCTGTCAAGCAGTGTTGCAGGGCATAAGGCTGGGAATTAAAACTGAAAATTCTGCTAGAAGATAGCAGTTAATCTGTGCTTAAAATTAGAGATTCTTCAGTTACATGTGCTTGCTTCTTCCATTCTAGAAAGTTTCCTTTAACACCAAGCAGGTAGAAATGTATATAGTTACTATGTAGTGGGGGAAAGCACTCTGCAGTTTTTACTGTATCTGTATTCAGAGTAGTGCTTCATGGCTCAGATTTATTTAGATCCTTCCAGATTTATTTTAGATCCTTTTTTTTGTAATAGTGGGGCTTAAGACTGCTTGGATGTTATGTCTCCTCTGCCCTTCAGTTTTTTGTAGCTGAGTACTTATTTTTTCCTATAGTAAGAGATTCTGGAGCTTAAAACTACCTGAACATTATGCCTTATTCATCATTTAACAACCAAATAAATGTGGGGAGTGTAAGCATGGTAACCAAGTTTGCACAAGTTTGCAGTCAGAATCCTTTCAAGTTTTACTATATACGTGAAATTTACACTAAGTATTACACATCAAGCTTAGTTCAGATTCAAAACCAAAATGTGTAGGCATACAGGTGAAAAACAATGAAAAGGTCTAGAGATTTTTAAAAAGCTGGAGCTGGGAAGTTGAGGGGAATGGCACATTGAATGAGGGGGCATTGCTTCCATATACCCCCATATAACTGAGAACTTTGGAGGAGGATGTGAAGGTATTTCCCCAGCTGCTCCCATTACAAAACAAGAGTTGCATGTAGGTATGTGTGTTTCAAAGATGAGTAAATAAGTGACAATGACAAATTCTAGTTATATATATTATTGAGAGAGTTGCCCTTTCAACCACTGCATTTTTATTGAATATTTATAAGCTACAATTGTCACAGCATAATAAGTATAGAAAGAGGGAGCAGCAGCAATTAAAACAATTTACTATTAAAATATCAGCTCATACGAATAGCATCATCAAGCTTAGCAGGATGACAGACTAAAAACCACAATAAAACCATTTAATTTTTATGCCACCATTCCTACAAGGAGGTTACTGTAATGTACTGAGTTCTTCAAATTCTTGGTTTGATCTCACAACAACCCTGTGACATTAGGCTAAGTGAGAGTGACTAGCCCAGGGGCACCCCATTTAATAAGGGAGGGATTTGAAAGCTTGTCTGTTCAGTCAAAGCCTGACACTCTAACTGCTACACCACACTGATTGCAAGTGTGATAGGTAACACTATTCTATTTTAATTGCTCCTTTAGCCAAATCACCAACAGAATGCACTCTATGCCCATCAAACAAATGCTTGGGAAAAGAAAAGTTTTTATTGGGGTCCAAAAGTTTCATACTGGTGACTCTTTCTTTCAATAGCACATATCTCCTTTCTAAACGTATTTTTTACTTAGAGAAATAACCATTTCCTCCAATGTTCTAAGTAATACTTTGTTCATCAACATGGTCTTCATGTGCAGTCCCACATTGGGGCTACGCATTCGCAGGCCTGCTGTGGAGAGCTTTAGCAAGCTTTCTGGAAAGATCTGCAGAGCATTGAGTGTTCTCCCCCCTCCCAACTATAGGCAGAGCCTGCCTTTTCTGCTCACGGGTCACGTGAAAAGGAAGGCGGGGAGCACAGATCACTCAGTTCTCCTTCCTGCCGCTGTGGAGAAAGGTTCTTTTTTGAGATCTGCTCTACATACTTCCAACTGCAAGCGATTTTCATCTTACTTTATTGCCGTCATGGAAGGCAACGGCCTCATCCTCTGTAAGTATTGCGAGAAACATTCAGCAGAAATGGGTCACAATAACGGCCTTTCTTTCAGCCTTCTGTGCCTAGCTGAAGGACATGATCCTGCCAAATGTAAGGTCTATAGTCTCCTTACTAAGACGATCAGATAGGAATGGGAGACATGGCTACATGCCATGATATGGAAGCACTCCACAGGTCTTCATGAAGAGGGTCTGGAGTTGACTCTGTCTCCATTGGTATCATCCACCCCTGTTAATCTGAAGGAGGCTTTACCTGCTGCTGTTGCAGCCCATGCCTCTTCCAAATCCCAGGCAAAGAAATCCATGGAAAAGGGCAATAAAAAGTGATCAAAGTCAAATGCCCCAAGGCACCGCCCTCTATGCAATAGTCGATGGCAGGGCTTACAAGTCTTAGCCCACAATGTTCACGATCTCCTTTGACTAAGCAGGCTCCTCTATCATCGGCAACTAAGCAAGCCTACCTTTGGAGCATGCAAGCAATCATGGTCGCTGCGTGGGGACACCCATCATTGCTGGCGCCCATTTCTGCTTGCAAGTGGGATGGCTCTTTGTCATGACGTTGGGCTCTTCATCATTCCAATGCCATCAAGTTCTGATCAGCCGACTCAACATCACTCGTTGTCGAGGTGTGGAGCAGACTGGTTGCCAGGGCATCACCATTTCCAGTGATCGCCTTCACCGCCAAGAAAACCCCTGACACCAATCTTCTCATTTGGAGAGCTGTCATCATCAGTGTTGTTAGAAGATCCCCTGGAAGCCACCTTGCCATCCTTCATCCTTCCCCCTCAGCATTACAGTGAAGATGATGTCTGGCTACCAGAGGCTTTTTGAGCTTCGCGTCAAACTAGCCTTGACTTATACACCAGACCTCATCACATGCCAACTTCTTCGCACACCACTGACCACCCTCGTGACTGTAATAAGTCTCCTCTATCCTCTTTGCCACTGCATGGCTGTAGCACCAGCGTTGCTCCGAATCTGGAATGTGAGAAATATCCATTGGGACTGGACAATATTGAGGATGGTGACGACACTGACAGGAATTCTCTCTTGCCTAGAGAGCACTCTCTGGACAATTATCCTTTTCCCGACATAGATGACTTTAATTCGTTTTCTGAACAATTAGCTCGCATGGCTAATGCTCTGAACTTATCTGTAAAAGCGCCTTCTTGGGCCAGTGATGACCTTATATTTGCTCTTTTACTTGTGCCTTTGCTCCTGCCCATTGCTAAGAGATTTCAGGATATTTTGTTCCAAAACTGGTCCAACCACCTTCATCATATGTTTCGACTAGGAGGTTGGAAAACCTTCATAAACTACAGCAGGACAGGGTGGAATTCTTATTATAACTGAAGCACTCTCTTCATTCTACTGCACTGATTCTGATTCCTTCCCCTTGGATAAGGAGGGGAGGCATCTCGATACAATGGGCCGTAAATTTTATTTGACAGGGCTCTAGGGTTTAGGATTGTGAATGTTGTAGCTACCATGTGCCATACCAAGTAATGCCTTGGGTCAAGGTTCCTCAGCACCTCCCTTTTCAAGGACAAGAAAACTCTTCATTATACCCTGTCCCACAGAAAGTTACAGGCTCAATTTTTAATTAAACTGTTGCCACTTCCTGGACCTTCTCTGACTCCGCTTGGGTTCAACTGCCCAGCACCAGCCCTCCCAAGTCCCATCCATCACCACCACCCCGCCCCAAAGACCAAGCTGTCCACTGCTCTGCCAGGCCCGGCAAGTCAAGGAGATGGAGATCCCCCCCCCCCACCCGCCTCCAGCTGACAGTTAACAAGAGAAATGGTTCTGCTAGTAATATCCAGTGTGCGATCGGGGGGCGGGGGGGGGGGAGGGGGAGGGCTGGACTCCGGGGTGCTGTTGGTGCTGTTTTTCCAATAGAGGACAAAATCTTGGCCCTGGTCTGATTAAAATGGGGAGAAGAGGGAGGGAGAGAGAGTCTGTTGCCAAAGGGAAGCCTGGTTGGAGCCTCGTCCCCTGCAAGCTGCCGCCAGAATGGCTCATCCCCGGACTGAGGCAGACAGATGGGTTCTGGGTAGGGCGCAACATGCTGGAAGCCCAGGGTAAAGCAGTGAGCAGCATGCCCTTCTAATGGACTCCTGGTTTCCTCCTGCCAGCCACAGCACTCGCCTTTCCTACTGCCGCAAAACGCGGCGCCTCGCCCAAACCATGCCATTGACACACACAGACACACAAACACCACCAACAGAGGGGGCCCCTCCAGCCCAGTGACACTCACACTCTGCTCGCCAACTTTATTGGATGAAAATAAAAAATACTTGAGCAGAAGTGGAGGAACATGAAGCAGTCCTTTGGGGGTCTGGGAACTGTTAAAGCATGTGGCGGCCACGGTCTCGCTGTTTGGTTGTGAAAAGGAGGAAAGGTACCAGCCCTCCCGAGCCCCCTCCAAGCCCTGCCCCCCCTCCCTCAAGGGAATTTTTTTCCTGAGGAAGCACAGTACTTCCACCAAACAACTTCTGACCACATTTTATCTTTCTGTGAGACAGGGCATAGACTGCTTCAGATGGAGGACACCCAATTGGGCAGGCAACAAATATCAGCCACCAAACACTTGGCTGATACCATCAGTGTCTTACCAGCATAAAATGACACCCAGGGCAAGAATTGTCATTGTTCCCTACACAATTGCACTGCCCAGGGAGGGGCAGAGGGAAAGGGTGCCTTCCTCAACTCTCCCCCACCCCCTTCTGTGTGTGCCAATGCAGGTTACTGTTTTTGGGGGGAAATGGTTGAACCAGAAGGGCTGAGCAAAGGAAGCAACAAGTTAAGATTGTCCCTCCCCTACAGTAACACAGAGAAGGCTCCATACTTTACCCAAAGCCAAAGCGGGGGTGGGAGTGGGGACTCTGTTGCCAGCATGCGGGTTGGCTACAGGCAGAGGGAGGAAGACCAAGTGTAGATTCTCCCTGCAGTAGGTAGTGGTTGTTAAACATAATCTGAGTGCCTGTTCCTTGCTCTGTGGTGGAAGCCATCATGGAAGGGGACATGCTGTGGGCCATAAAGAACTGCCTGGCCAGATTTGCAGTTGAGATGAGGGATAAGCGCCTTGCAGAGAAAGAGGAAAGCCAAATAACGTTGCTGTTCTCTGTAGCTGGCTTTACTAGATGCACTTAGCTTGGGAGGGGAGAGGGTTCCACGTGAGGGTACACCAAGGTTCAAGTGGGTGAACAGGGTCAGCAGTGGGCTGGGCTGTGTATCTGCTACACAAGCTGACCCTGCCCTGCCTGATGTTGGCCCTGGGCACTAGTGGGGGCAAGCCAGCCGTGCAGCTGCTGCACACGACTACTGGTGTCACCAGGCAGTGGGGTTGATTCCAAGCGCTTGAAGTCTTCCTGAGTACCAAGTAAGTTTTTGAGTCACACACCAGAGGTGGGGGTGGAAAGGGAAGGCCAAATGCGCCCCCATTTGACACTTGCAAGTGTTGCCTGGGGCGTTGGCCCCCTCTGTGACCTCCCTGTACCCCACTGGATATTACTAGCAGAACCATGACCAGTGCCATCACATTGAGGCTTTGTGGCTTGCTACAGTCATCTTCTCTTCCACAGGATGTTAAGACTTGAATTGGAAACATGCCCTTTGATGATCTTAATTTGTTCACTGAACAAACTGATGTGGTACTTGAAAAAATACACAAGGGAAAGACCACAGGAAGGTCAGTGAGTGTCACCTCCCAACACACCTGTATTTCCCCAGAGTCAAACCTATAAGTGTTCCTTTAAGTATCAGGGCTCCTCCTACTTGCATCAAGCTCAGCCCAGCCCAGCCAACAATATTCCGACCAACAGTAGGGCAAGTGCTACTCTCAGAGCCAGAGGGGCAGGCACAGTAACCGTCTTCACCTGTTTTCCTACCAAAGTCTAAGCAATTTGCATGACTAGATTCCGTTCAGTTCCTTGACAGGTCATTCTGCTTTGCTAATGTTTGGCCCTCAGTTTCATCGGATGTTTGGTGCTTACTATTATGAATTTAAATTGACTCCATGTTACTTTGAGTCATGTTAAGTGTCAGCTGAATCACCTCCTCTGCTTCAACAAGAAGTCTCTGCTAAGGGTGTCATCCAGGTTACCAAATGTGAGCAATTCAGTGGATTCTATTCATGATATTTCCTGGTCAAAAAGAAAGGTGGTAGCTGGTAGCCTCCCCTTATTGTCCCCAGGCATCTAGACCTTAAAGACAGCTACTTTCATATTATCAATATCCATCCAGACTCTGTCAGAAAGTACCTTCTGTATTCAATTGTCAGGCCACCACATCAAGCCAATATTTTACCCTTCAAGGGTCCATACGAAATGTATTGCTGAAGTGGTGTCCTATCTTGTTAGACGTGGTTGCACCCTGTTCCCATATGATTGGTTAGTTGTGGGCTCTGATAAGAACACAAGTAACCACATTAGTCTCATGGTACAAACAGTTCAGGTGCTAGGATTCATCATTGATTATGAGAAGTCACACCTGCCATCTACTCAACTCTCTAGAGTTTATAGAGGCTTGTCTGGGCTCCTGTTCAGGTTGAGCTTTCCTGCCTGACCTGAGGATCTGGGCTATTCAGGCCCTGGGTCAGCGTTTCTCTGCAGGAAGATTCCAGTCCACCATGTGGGTCCAACAACTCCTGGGTCTCATGGCATCCACCACTAACGTAGAGTGCAAGGCTAGGCTTTGCATGAGAACGCTGTTAAACTAGTTCATTAGGGCATTTGTCCCTGGTTCAGATTCTCAGAATAAGAATAAGAAATTACCCCCAAGGCCATATTGTGCTCTAGCATTGGTGGTCCATTTCTACTAACCTCTCTTGGACTACCTTTTGGGACATGGGCATATAGCTATTCACTGATGCCTTTGTTACAGGTTGGGGTGCCCGTTGCCAGGGTACCCAAATCAGTGACTTTTGTCTCCCAATGAGAGTCAGATGCACATCAGTCTATTAGACCTGTGGGCCATTAAGTACGCTCTGGTTTCTCTTACAGCTCAACTGTTGGGAAAGTCTATCTGTGTGAAGGAACAGGGTTCCTATGTCTCTGCAGAGGCCACCCTCATCTGGGAGTGGGCCTTGGAACACCACATCTCCTTGAGTGACATAGCCGTTCTGGAGAATATTCTGGCAGACTCCTGAGCAAGGAATTCCACACACACCCCAAATGGTCCCTCAACATGCTGGACCTGGACCCAGTCTTCCAGAAATGGGGCAAACCGCTTTTAGACGTGTTTGCTTCTGAGACCAACAAGAAATGTTACATGTTCTATTTCAGAGTGGGGAGGGGCACAAACTCCCTAGGAGACAAACTCCCTAGGAGACGCATTTCAGTTGTACTGGGCAACCTCGTTCCTTTATATGTTTCTCCCATTCCCACTCCTAACCAAAATAGTGGCAAAAGTTCAGTCATACAGTGTGAACTGCATTTTAATCGATCTGTATCGGTGCAAGAGGCCTTGATTCTCCTTTCTCCAGTTGTTGAGGAGGAACTCCTCCTCCTCTCTCCAGTGGAAGATCTGTTCCTCTGCAGTGGGGCTGCTCATCACAACCCAAGGCCTCTACATTTAACTGCTTGGGAGTTTCATCTGTGAGGAGATGGTCAGCGTACAGCATGTCCTTATTTCTTCTCGCAAAATGTCTATTAGAAAATCATATTCTAGAAAGTGGTCAAGTTTTGTTTCCTGGGCTTCAAAGAGGGGTTCCATCCCTGAATCTTGTGGCTTGTCTGAGGTGTTTGAGTATTTGCTTTCACTGATAGACTAGTTTATTTGGTTGCCATTTCAGCTTTTCACCTGGTGGCAAACTCATGGTCTGTTTTTACACACCCCTTCTTTAAGCACTTTCTGAAGGGACTCAACAATCTCTACCCTCTAGTCTGCCCCAGGGTCCCAGTGGAGCCTTTCCTTAGTGCCAACCCACCTAACCAAGAAGTCCTTTGGACCCATGGCCACTTGTCCTTTAGACCTACTCTCATATGAAGCTGCCTTCCTGATTGCTGTTACGTCCGTCAGGTAGGTGGGAGGTGTGCAAGTTCTGCGTCGTGACTTGCCCTTTACAAGATTCCATCTAGACAAAGTCATTCTATGCCCCAGTCTAAAATACCTGCCTAATGTAGTATCCCGCTTTCATCTGTCGCAGGACATTATATTACCTGCCTTTTTCCCTCAACCCCAGAATGACTCTGAAAGGGCTTTGCATTCCCTGAATAAGAGACATAGAACTGCACCTTTAAGGGTTGATAGTGATCTGTTTATTTGTTTTAAAGGTCAGAACAAGGGCAAGAAAGTGTCTTCTCCGGTGTCTTTGTCAAGATGGGTATCCACCGCCATTCATTCAGCATATGCTTTTGCAGGCATGGACTGTTCTAACTCTGTTCAGGCATACTCCACCAGGTCACAATCCTCGTCAGCTGCCTTTGCTGCCAGAGTTGACATCACAGAGATTTGCAAAGCAGCCACGTGATCCAATCCTTCCATGTTTGTCAAACACTATACCTTGTTCAGAATAAAGATGACAGGAGATTTGTGAATTCATCTGCCATTTCCTGGGCCGTCTTTGTTCTAGAATGTTCCACTTGGGTCCTAGTGCCTACCTAGTTCTGTCCCGAAGGCACTACCCTGTTTCCCCAAATATAAGACATCCCCTAAAAATAAGACATAGTAGAGGTTTTGCTGAAGTGGGAAATATAAGGCATCCCCCGAAAGTAAGACATAGCAAAGTTTTTGTTTGGAAGCGTGCCCGACGAACAGAACACTGAAAATAAGACAGCGCATCTTTGGGAGCAAAAATTAATATTAGACACTGTCTTATATTCGGGGAAACACGGTAGGACCCAAGTGGAGCATTCTGGAACAAAGATGGTCCAGGAAATGGTGGATAAATCTTCTGTCATCTTTATCCTAAACAGAGTATACCGTATGGATGTAGATGCTACAAGAGAGGCAGCAGTTGGGAGAGCAGTGTTAGAATCACTGTTTTTAAATAAGCAGTCTCACACCCACCATAAATTTGGCTGAAGTATCATTGGCGTTCCACAGCAAAACTTCTGGTTATATAGTGCCAGACGGAGGTTGTGTCCTTCATGGTTGTGTGGTTTCATTTATTTGTTCTTCAGCAGGCACAAGCCATTTATTTTATTTCTGTTGTTTACAAAATTTACATCCTGCTTTTCAGCCCTTATGAGGGTCACTAAGGCAATTTAAAACATGCATGATAAAATTTTAAAAACAATTTAAACAATTTAAAACATTTTAATTTAAAACATGCATGATAAAATAAAAATATCTGCAACTACAGCTCTTTAAGAACCATAGAAGAGCCCTGCTGGATCCAGCCGAGGAGGGTCCATCTAGTCCAGTATCCTGTCCCACACAGTGGCCAACCAGTTCCCCTGGAGGTCCCACAACAGAGCATGGAGGCCGAGACCTTCCCCTGATGGTGTCCATGGCTCTGGTATTTAGATGTGTACTGCCTTTGAATATGGAGGTTAAGAACTTAAGAAGAACCCTGCTGGATCTGACCAGGACTCCGTACTCCACTATCCTCACACAGTGGCCAGCTAGTTCCTCTGGAGTGCCAACAACTGGGCATAGAAGCCTAGAGCTTCCCCTGATGTTGCCTCCTGGCACTGGGATTCAAAGGTTGACTGTCTCTGAAAATGGAGGTTCCTTTTAGTCCCCACGGCTAGTAGCCACTCCCTCTCTCCTACTCCTACTCCTGCCCCATTACCATATTAAGATTTTAGTCACAATCCTTTTTAGAGTGTTATACTAATGTTTAAAAATGTTAATGAACTATATTAATTGTATTTTACATGATGTGAGCCACTCTGAGCCTGTAAGGGGGAGGGCAGCATATAAATATAATAAACCAACCTAAGGTGCATGAGCTTGCTACTTTCCCATTGTAGGACTGCACATGAAGACCACGTTGATGAAAAACAGTGCTGCCCTTACCTGTAACTCTTGTTCATCTAATGGTCTTCTGTGCAGGCACTCATCCCACCCTCTTCCCCTGCTGTGGACTGCTGCTTTTTAACAGTGATTGTTCTGTGGGCCTGTGGCTCATTCTTATTTATTTCCGCAGCAGCAGGAAGGGATTTGTGCTCTCCCTCCTCCTTGTCACATGATCCCTGGGTGGGAAAGGCAGGGGGACAGCGCTCACAGCTCTGCTGATCTTTCCAGAAAGCTTGCTAAAGCTCTCCGCAGCAGGCCTGTGCATGCGCAGTCTGAATGTGTGTCTGCACAGAAGACCACTAGATGAACAACAGTTGCAGGTAAGGGCAATACTTTTACTTAGAAGATGGAATGTTCATAAACAATTTATTTCTTGAGGACAGATCAGCTATTGATCAGGGGAACCTTATAGATGAAAAACAGTTTTTAACGATGTCCATAATAATCAGCCAGCCTTGTTATTGCCTCTCTTACTATTTTTCCTTCTTTGTTTGTAGGTTTTGCCTTGACTCAGCCAAGCAGACCCGACAGAAGGTGGCTGTGAACTGGACCAATTTCACCCTGAAGAAAACCACTTCAAGTGCAGCTCAGTGAGGTGTGCGGTGCACCCCTGGTGTATGTGCAGGGTCCCACACTTCACCTTGCCTCTCCTTCCCCCAAATCCATAGACAGACACTTGACCTCACCAACCCTGCTCCCCCTTCCCTACCCCATCCATGGGGCTCCCATTCCTAGCCTAGAGGCATGGCCTGGACAGCCCGTGTTCCTCACCTCTCAGTGTTCGACGTTCGGGGAGATGCTGACTGAGCCGCCCCAAGCCCAGGGGCAGTCTTGATTGGCCAAGGCCCAGCGTGGCACAGGGACCAGGCTGCACCCAATAAAGGACTTTTTAATTTTTTATTTTATTTAAAAAACCCAACTTTTCTGTTGTTTGTTCTGCCTTTTCTGGTCCCTAGGGATATTTCCTCACAAGGGGGAGGGAACAGTAGCAATTCACCTACAGTTGGAAGGGGGTGTTTCCCTCCAGTGGACTCTCACTCAGACTTAGCAGAAGTTGAATACTCTGGATCTGTAAAGGAAACAGGTCCATGTGGCACTGCCCTTGAACGGAGCTTTTAGACTCTAATCATCTTCTGTGAAGAATCAGGGCAGCAGCAGTACTTTGGGGTGTGACGAAACTGCCTCTACAGCCTCCTGAAAACTGCACATGCTCTGAGGACCCTAGCTGAACTACCCTACCTCTCAGGGAACAATGTTCTCTCAATTGACATGCCATGCTGGGGAATCTTGGTTGTCTTCCCAAGATTTTGAAAAAGAGTTCATGCTTCTTTAAGTAGGCATCCGTGAGCCAATAACTTCTGTGATATCTGAGCAATAGAACCCCAATCGGAGGACTTTTGAGTACATTGTAATGAAGCTTAAGCCTATATCACACAGTTCCTGTGTAGGGAGCTTCATGTTCTCCATGTCTCATGGGTGAACGTGTACCTATTTTGCCGTATTTACACATGGCAGAAAGTCACCCATTGGCTCCTGGTTCCTGCACTTGTTTGTGTGCTTCATACATAGCTGTGTTTGTGACTTGCTCCATGGAAGTGACATTCATGTGGGAAGTTTCTCCTGCATAAAACAGCCCAAGGTCCAAGCATCACTGAACATTAGCCTCATTAGATTCTAAGCATGTATCGCAAATCTAATGGGAATGGAGACTCTCTGATTACTACCTGTTGCTTGCTTGCAGAATAATAATCTCAACTGGAGCAGCCTGCACTGTCACTCCCCCTCAGATGTGCTTGGTAGCCCAGATGAGAGTTAGGGAAGTGACCATTCTGCCTGTTTTCATGCCAGAACTTATTCCACCCAGATGTTTGTAGCTTCATAGCAAATTACTTGCTGCCACATTACAGAGATTCTGTGTCATTCCACCACTGCCAGAGAGGAGCCCTGTGATCTCTGGGTTTCTATGAGAGGACCAAGTGCTGCAAAAAGGGTTGTAATGTTCATTCATCACAGCCCAGCCCCAACCAAGTGCCAATAGCAAAAACCCCTTGTAGTTCAGGATGCATAGGACCAGAGTGAAAACCCTGGAAATCAGCTAGTAGAGAGGTGTGGTGACACTGTTTTCTTGGATGTGCCTCCATGTCATCAAACGCACCACGTTCTGGCTTTGAACACATTGGGCCCCATCCCTTAGAACTGTGTTGGCAGGTTCGTTCTTGAGCTTCATTGGGCTTTGCAGCTACCCATTACTTCTGTTTATTCCAGTAGTGTGGGGAGGGGGGAATCAGTCCACCTGATGTGGTCCTGCTAGCCCACTGGGCGGGGTGGGGGTTGCTGACTTTGGTTTCCTAGCAGAAGCACAGGGGGGCAAACCATGAATTGCCCTTCTTTCCTTGCTCCG